>NC_041391.1:153508649-153771477 GCF_002162155.2 Triticum dicoccoides
GGTTAAATTAGGCCACATTCTTCAGCCCGTGAAGTTCGTTGAAACATCCCCGTGAATCTAGTATCATCGTATCTACAGTATCAATCTGTAATACTCCCTCTGTTCATTCATATAAGATGTTTTTGGCAGTTCAATTTGAACTGCCAAAAACATCTTATATGAATGAACAGAGGTATAGTAGTATATAGCAATGGGCAACTAGCACTTGAATAAGCTGATATCCATATTATCGTCTTGAATGGCAATTGATAAACAAGTGCAGAGATGCACAGATATCGATATGGCATACCATGATGTGAAGTGTCTCGAGGCGAGGAAAGCATCTGAGCAGGGTGTGCAGCATCTTGACCTCCATGTCGTGCGAAAGTCGCACCTTGACAGCTAATATCTTCAAACTTGGCAGCATGGCGCTAGCTCTCACACTCATCCCAGCCTGCCATTGAGGCAAATTATTAAAAAAATGAGAAATTTGTTTGGTTGCACAGTCACGTAATGAATGCCAAGTGCAGATGACAGAAGTTACAATAAGCAGTTACCCTGATGACAATGCCACCAATCTCGAGAGCGTGGAGTTCAAGGTCCAAGTAGCCGAGCACCTCCAGCCTAGGGGCGTGGACAATCTTGACGGGCCTCCGGTCGGAAATGCTTTGGAAGAGCAGGCGCTCCAGGCAGGGGGCATCCTCGACAATGATTTCATCGAAGCTGCATCCCCATTCCATCACGACGCGGAGGCTGCTGGACTTGATGCGGAGGCGTGAACGGCTAATGTACGCGATGGCAAAGGAGAGGATTTTCAGCTTGGGGCAGTGCGCGAGCAAGGCATCGACTTCTCTGTCCTCGATGATGGAGTGGAAAAGGCCGAGCTCTTCGAGGTTGGGGAAGGCGGGGCGGAGGGTGGTGGTGTCTGGGAAGCGCCAGCGCCAGACGCCGATGTAGAGGCGGGTGAGGGAGGCACAGCTGAGGATGTTGTCGGGGAGCGGCATGTCGAGCGGCCAGGGGCGGTTGAAGAGGATGAGGTCCTGGATCTTCTTGGCGGCGAGGCTGGCGATCAGCTGCTCGAGCGCGTACTCCTGCCGGTGGAAGGAGGTGCGGATGAAGCGCACGGCACGGACGGGGCCGGGGTGAGCGGCCACGCAGCGAGAGACGGCGCGCACGGCGTGGAAATCGCGGGGCCCGTCGGCGGCCCTGAGGTGGGCGTCGTCGACGAGGAGCGGGGTCGCCGCCCACACGCAGCGCCAGCGGGTGGAGAGTACCATGGTGCGCGCGGCTTCCTTGGTGGGGAGGCGGGAGATGATGTTGCAGAGCAGGTCGTCCGGGAGGCGGCTGATGTGGTCCTGGCCGTCACCATCCTGCACGGCGGGCCGGTCGGCGTCGACGGCGGCGGCGGCGGTGTCCTCGGAGTCGGAGGAGGTGAGGGAGAAGTGGTCGTCGTCGGAGTCGGAGGAGTCGTCGGCGTCGGGCGCGGGGAGGAAGGGCGCGGGGAGGAGGGAGATGATTTGGGAGACGATGCCGTCCATGCGGTCCTGCGCGGACGGGCCCTCCAGTGCCATGTTGTTGAAGTACTCCTCGATTTGGGCGTAGTTGACAAATACTTCTCCCTCTCCTCCCCCTGCGGCGGCGTCCATGGCGGCGGCGGCCGGCTAGGGTTTTGTCGGCGGGCGGGTGGGAGAGACCTCACCTCCGCGAGGGGAGCAGGCTGAACAAATGGGGACTGGTGTGTGGTGTGGGATGCCGTGGACCGTGTGGACTGGCTGTACGGGGCTCTTTGGTCTGACTAGTGTTGTGAACTTGTGGACCAAAATGTAAATTTCAAAGTTCAAAGAGATAAATTCAGCTGTGAACAGTTGTTGGCGGTGTCCCGACCGGCCGCTCACCACGTCGGTTCTCGGTCCTCTGGGCCGGGCCAAGGACCCCTTTGCCAGTTCCGTCTAGGCCACTTCAGCGAGTCCATCACATAAAAACTCCATAAGACTTGCATGCAAGACAAGAATCTGGAATCATGGAGAACTCTGCCTCACCGTACGTAGCCGGGAGAACTCTGCCTCATCGCACGTAGCCGACTAGGATTTGTACCCCTAAGGGTCCTCGGTATGTTATATAAGCCAGGGTCTTGGTGGTCGAAAGTGATTGGTACACCCGACCACTTATTGTCCGAAGTCATTGTGCTTTCAATGGTACACATCTCTCGAAGAGCACTCTTTCGTTGATTTCTTGGTGAGTGTGTTTCATAGATCATATGTACGTCTTTGGCCTCGAACGTGTATTGTTCTTTTGTACGGTCGATTTGTACACCACGAACCCTTCCATTATTGGGGTTATTGGGGAAGTCCCAGCCTCCTTTTGCCACTTGCCTGACAACCCGACGGTTCCTACTTTTTTGGGTGGCTGGTTTATCTGATGAGGCAGAGTGGATCGCACACGGGTGGTCGAGTATCGTATCCAGCAGTGATTTGACTCCAATGCCGACTACCCGGCTCTTCTTCTATGGAAGCTGCTCGTCGGGTGTATCAATATTGTTGTTCTTGGAACGGCGGTTGCAAAAACCATGCCTGCCTTCTACTTCGGGTAACCCCGGGCTGGGGTCTCCAGCAATATTGGTTGGCTAAGCAGGCGTCCTCTATGGCGTAATAGTTTGTCATTAGGTCGGAGAGTGTGGTGAATGTGCTCGGATGATGACAGCAGATCTCTCTAGTCTCTACTGACCCCTTCGTCGGAAACATTGAGACGAAATGCAGCTAGGGATTCAGTGTTGCTGCAATCTAGGTTCTCGTTCTTCTTTTAAAAAGAGTGTTCAGAATTGTCAGACGGATTGTCTTTTCTTTTGGGTGACTAGCGCTAGGTCCCATATGTCAATCAGTCAAGTGCTATCTGGACAATATTCGGCATGGCTGGTGGGTGGGAGCGAAATTTCGGCTCCGATCAGACATCGACGCCATGGATTGATCTAACATCAATCCTAGGTCTTTCGACTAGGCCGGATATGCCTGCTTTTGCTACTTGTGAGTTGCGTTGGGATTTCCTCAAAGAGGAGAGGATGATGCAGTACAGTAGAGATACGCATTTCCCTCAGTTAAGAACCAAGGTTATCAATCCAGTAGGAGAACCACACAGAACCTCGTTAGCAGAACCTACACACACAAAAGCAAATACTTGCACCAACACAAACAATAGGGTTGTCAATCCCCTTGACGGTTATTTGCAAGGATTAAATCTTGTAGTGATAGATAGATAAATTAAGATACAAAACAAAATAAAGGAAATAAAATTGCAGCAAGGTATTTTTGTATTTTTATATATAATAAAAGTACACCCCAGGGGCCATAGTTTTCACTAGAGGCTTCTTTCTCAAGCACACAACATACGGTGGGTAAACAGATTACTGTTGGGCAATTGATAAAAAAACGCATAGTTATGACGATATTCAAGGCAATGATCATGTATATAGGCATCATGTCCGAGACAAGTAGACCGACTCCTGGCTGCATCTACTACTATTACTCCACCCATCGACTGATATCCAGCATGCATATAGGGTATTAAGTGAATAAAAACATAGTAACACCTTAAGCAAGAAAACATGATGTAGACAAAGTAAATCTAAGCAATATGAATAAACCCCATCGTTTCCCCCTTAATAGCAATAATACAAATCCATGTCTTGTCCCCTACTTTGTCACTGGGATATAGAGCACCGCAAGATTGAACCCTTTGAAAGCACCTCTCCCATTGCAAGATAAATCAATCTAGTTGGCCAAACCAAACAGATAGATCGGAGAGAAATACAAAGCTACAATAATCATGCATAAATAAGTTCAGAGAAGACTCAAATGTTTCTCATGAATGTTCAGATCATAAACCCACAATTCATCGGATCCAAAAAAACACACCGCAAAACAAGATTATATCTGATGGAACTCCGAGAAGATCGAGGAGAACATGGTATTGAAGATCAAAGAGAGAGAAGAAGTCATCCTAGCTATGGACCCATAGGTCTATGGTAAACTACTCATGCATCATTGGAAGGGCGGTAAGGTTGAGGTAGATGCCCTCCGTGATCGATTTTCCCTCCGGCAGAGTACCGGAAAAAACCTTCAGATGTGATCGCAGAAGAACAAAGACGTGTGGCATCAGAAAAACTATTTTGGGTGGCTCTCTAGTATATTGGGAATATCTGAGAATTTATAGAAGTGAAATTGGGTCAAGAGGTGCCACAAGGGGCCCACAAGCCTGGGGCACCCCCTTGGGGCGCGCTTAGCAAGCTTGTCGCTCCCTCGTGGCTCTTCTAGTCTTCTCCTGAACCTTCTAGGGTCTCTCTTCTCTAGAAAAAAATCGTCAAAAAGTTTCGTAGGCTTTGGACTCCGTTTGGTACTGATTTTCTGAAAAGCCAAAAACAAGCAAAAAAAAGGCAACTAACATTGGGCACTAAGTTAATAGGTTAGTCCAAAAAATGATATATAATTGCATATAAAACATCCAAGATTGATACTATAATAGTATGGAACAATAAAAATTATAGATACATTAGAGATGTATCAATCGTCCCCAAGCTTAATTCCTGCTCGTCCTCGAGTAGGTAAATGATAAAAACGGAATTTTTGATGTGGAATGCTACCTAACATGTTCATCATGTAATCTTTCTTTTATGGTATGAATATTAAGATCTGAATGATTCAAATCAATAGTCTATAATTTGATATAAAGACATCAATACTCAAGCATACAAACAAACAATCATGTCTTTTAAAATAAAAATGCTAAAGAACGTTATCCCTACAAAATCATATAGTCTTGTCATGCTCCATCTTCTTAACACACAGTATTTATCATGCGCAACCCCGATGACAAGCCGAGCAATGGTTCATACTTTTTAACGCGCCTCAGCTTTTTCAACCCCCGCGCAATACATGAGCACAAGCCATGGATATAGCACTATGGATGGAATAGAATGCGGTAGTAGAGATTAATAAGGGGAAGTCAAAAAGAAAGATAGTCTCACATCGACGTGGCTAATCAATGGGCTATGGAGATGTCCATCAACTGATGTCAATGCGAGGAGTAGGGATTAATTGGCATTACAACGGATGCACTAACAACTATAAGTGTATGAAAACTCAAATTGGAAACTAAGTGTGTGTGCATCCAATTTGCTTACTCATGAAGACCTCAGGCATTTGAGAAAGCCCATCATTGAAATATACAATCCAAGTTCAATAATGAAAAATTTCCCACCAGTATATGAAAGTGAGAACATAGGAGACTTATTGGGAAATGTTGCATGAAAACAAAAACAAAAATTCTACGCACACGCAATGATCTATCCATGGGGATGCATAGCAACGAGGGGGGGAGTGTGTCTACATACCCTTGTAGACCGTAAGCGGAAGCATTTAACAACGCGGTTGATGTAGTCGAACTTTCTTCGCGATCCAACCAATCGAGTACCGAACGTACGGCACCTCCGCGTTCAGCACACGTTCAGCTCGGTGACATCCTCCGCCTTCTTGATCCAGCAAGATAGAGAGGTAGTGGATGAGTTCTAGCAGCACGATGGCCTGGTGATGGTGATGGTGAAGTGATCTTCACAGGGCTTCGCCTAAGCACTACAAAAATATGACTGGGGGTGTAAACAATGGAGGGGGGCGCCGCACATGGCTAGGCAATTGTCTGGGGCGTGCTAGGCGCTGTCGGTGTCAAAACCGGCGGATCTCGGGTAGGGGGTCCCGATCTGTGCGTCTTAGGCTGATGGTAACAGGAGGCAAGGGACACAATGTTTACCCAGGTTCGGGCCCTCTCGATGGAGGTAAAACCCTACTTCCTGCTTGATTGATATTGATGATATGAGTAGTACAAGAGTTGATCTACCACGAGATCGTAGAGGCTAAATCCTAGAAGCTAGCCTATGATGATTATGATTGTGATCGTCCCTCTAAGGACCAAACTCTCCGGTTTATATAGACACCGGAGAGGGCTAGGGTTTACATGGAGTCGGTTACAAAGAAGGAAATATAATATCCGGATCGCCAAGCTTGTCTTCCACGCAAAGGAGAGTCCCATCCGGACACGGGACGGAGTCTTGAGTCTTGTATCTTCACGCTCTAACAGTCCGGACAAAGTATATAGTCCGGCTGTCCGGATACCCCCTAATCCAGGACTCCCTCAGTAGCCCCTGAACCAGGCTTCAATGACGATGAGTCCAGCGTGCAGTTTTGTCTTCGGCATTGCAAGGCGGGTTCCATCTCCGAATACTCCAAAGTATTTATCGAACACTTAGACCATGTCCGGATCTGTAAGATGATCTTCACATACCACCGTAGGGGGCATAGCATAAATCTGATCTGCTGGCAATCTTTGTACGTCGTGCCCTTGTATCGTGGCCCGGCCCAACACGAACTGGTTTTTCTTAGCCCACCTCGACACACGTTGCGAGGCGGTTTTATTGGAACGCCCTACCAAAGCAGAGATCGTGTTCCCCTTATTACGGGATCTTCCATCAATACGGGCGTGTGCCACCCCATGACGACTGTGGGTATGACTCCGTATTTTTAGATAAGTCTCAAGCGGTCATGCTGACGACTCTTGATATTCACCCCCTTTATAAAGGGGACAAGGCCTATACCTCTTTTCCACCACCCTTGCGCCCTTTCGCATCTCGAGTTCTAACACCCGAGACCCAAACTCAAACACCCCAGATCCTCCAGTATATCCGGATCCAACCTTCAAGGCCGGTGGGTGGCTTCCTCAATCAAAGAGGAGGACAATGCGAGGCTTAGGGAGGTCGGATATCTGACTGCCGACATCCAGCACAGGCTTCCTCCTCCAGGGCAGGTCATCCCTACTCCCGAGCCTAATGAGAGCGTCGTATTTGTTCCTCACTTCCTCCGCGGCTTGGGCCTCACCCTTGATCCCTTTGTGAGGGGGCTCATGTTCTATTACGGGTTAGATTTTCACGATCTAGCTCTGGACGCTATCCTCCATATCTCATCGTTCATCATTGTGTGTGAGGCTTTTCTCCACGTCAGTCCACACTTCGGCTTATGGCTTAAGACCTTCAATGTGAAGCCGAAGATGATCGAGGGGCGACATGCGGAGTGCGGAGGTGCCATAATAAGCAGGAACACCGATGCCCCATGGCCAGAGGGTTCTTTCCCAGAGGTATCCGATTTATGGCAGCGGAGGTGGTTTTACGTCACGGCTCCCAGAGGCACAAAGTGGGTGGCTTCCCCCGACTTCCGCTTGGGCCCTCCGTCACAACTGGCGTCATGGACCAACGTAGGACGGGATTGGGGGTCTGCTAGCGATGTACCAACACTGCAGAGCCGTATCCGGGAGCTTCTTGAAAGGGACATTAACCTTGTCAGCATAATTCAGGTAATGCTAATCCGACGGATGTTGCCGTGCAAACGCCGGCCTCTCCGGATGTGGGAGTTCAATCCAGAGGGTCCGCGGACTATTCAGCACTTCTTCGGCCTGAAGCTCGAAGGGATCTGTAAATTATTCTCCGGACCACAAGTAAAGTGTCCGGACACCGCCGAGGATGCGGTCCTAAGCTACAATCGCCTAGATACCCAAGTAAGTAACCCCGAAACCGGACACTTCGTTTATATTTAGCATAATCATCATTCTAAAAATCCTCAGTGGCCAGGAATGGCTCAGCAAGGCGGAGAGAATCAGGTGTCCGGCGCCACTTCCCGAAGGCTCACCTAGTCCTACCATAGCTAAGATGCTTGGCCGGGTGCTTAGCAAAATGCCCTCAGGGAAAGACGAAGGGAAGAACAGAGAAGCCGAACTTCACACACTATGCATCCGAACCGGGGGAATTGCTACCTCCCCTAAGGAGGATAGTTGGGGAGGGGAGTCTAAAGCCTTCTCCCCACGCGGGAAGAAGAGGGCCGCCTCCGAAGACTTGGAGACGGAGGTGCCCAAGCAAGGGAAGAAAACGTCACTAGGGGGCCCTGCCCCGGAGGGCGCCCTTACCGCGTCATGCCCGTCGACGGGCCAGCCCTCGACCGAGCTGTGAGTTAATCATTAATTCGTAGGTACTGCATCTCTGCAAGAACAATAACCAGGATTCATTTTTTGCAGTCCGGCTAGCAGCTCTTCTCGACAGAGTTCGTCTTTGGGGGACCTCCCTCCGGAGATGATGGAGAGTGAGACCCCACCAACCTCTCCACCTCACGAGGCAGGTGACCCTGAGGTGTTGTCACGGAGGAGTCCGGATCTGCCGAAGCCAGAAGCTACTCCTTCGGTCGCCCTGAGCCCGGAGCGGTCGGCTCCCACGGGGGGAGATGAGAAGGGTCCGGCACAGGTCGATGTCCGGCCGGACATACTGATGGGCCTTCTGGAACGAGTTGCACTCTCGGAGGAGCACCGCTCATTAATGAGCATGGTGCTCAAGAAGATTTCATCCGCCACAAGCGGTTTGAATGAAGCATTTACGAGCCTGCTCAGAGTCTTCGAGGTATGTAATAAGAAATACATAATTTCTTGGCTGTGAGGCACACGCTAGGTGTGCTCCATATGGATAGTAGCCCCGGAGACTCTGGTTGCCCGCCCTAGGCGGCAAATGGAGGATCATATTGTGTAAGTAATGAATGCGCTGTATATATGCGCGGGTGTCTAAGGATCCGGCAGCCGACCAGTCCGTTGAAGTTGCCGAACTAAGGAGGCAGATTGGAGCTATTGATGCCGATATCACGCTGGTGAATGAGTGGCTGAACGAGTCACAAGGTATGTGCTCTGCTTTCCTAAATATGTTTTATAGGAAAATTTGAGAGGGGCATGATATTAATGCGATATGTTTGGACTGCAGACGGTGCTGCTGTCGTGGAAGCCCTGAGGGCGGAACTTGCCCAGGCCAAGGAACAAGCTCGGGCTAGCAGTGCGGCTGCCCTAAAGGCGGCCAAAGAGTTGAGAGCCGAACAGGCTGCTCATCGCCGAAGCAAGGACAAGATAGCCGAAATGGATGTGGAGTTGAAAAATGTCGCCGACCGGTACGAGCTCCTTAAAAAGGAGAATCAGGTTAATTCGCTTGACCTGAACAAGGTGCTTAATGGAGCCAAGGAGATGCAGACCGAAGTCAGGGATGTGCGGGAGGAGCTTCGACGAGCCGGGAAAATCACGACTGGGAGCCCCTACTTATTGCGGGTGAAGTTTTTGGATCCGAAGTATGCTCCCCTGGATCGACGCTGGAGTCCTATAGACGCGTATGCGGACTTGGCGAAGAGTACAGCTGACGCGGCCAAGTTTTTCGAGGATCAAGGTGATAAAGAAGTGGAGAAGCTGTTCTGGTCTCAATTTAATGCTCCCGCGCGCCCATTGCCGTTGAGTGAGAAAATGGCTGTTGTGGCTGAGCTTCATAGGCTGTCCGGGGTTGCAATGCGGTCTGTAATAGACCATCTTTGGCCGAAGGGTCCTAAGCCGAACAGTTATTTTGGTTTGGTGCAACAATTCCTCGGTGTCATATCTCGGTTCGACACCATGAGAAGGTCGACGTGCATAGAGGGTGCACAAATGGCTCTTGCCCGTGTTAAAGCATATTGGACAGATATGGAGGCCGGCATTGTTGCGACCCAGAATCCGGCGGGAGGCCAGGATCCAGCCGAGCACTACTTGGAGCAGGTAACAGAAGGTGCCCGCTTAATAGAGGCGCAGTGCTCGAAGAATGTCTTGTTCGAGTGACAAATTGATTCATTGTAAAAACAATGTTATTTTGATTACAAGGCTATATTTATACTTTTTGCCTGAAAGTATTATTGTGTCTCCTGTGTGGCCGTTTTTATGTATATGTGTAATCTGAAAGTTAGCAGTCGTTGGCTTTAGCCCCCACGCATACAATGCGGGGGTGTTCGCGAAAAATATGCGTAATCACAATTGATCCAACGTCTTGGTCCATTAGGGAGGTGATCGCACGTCGAACTAGGCAACCAGACTATATAGCTGTAACACTTTCGCTTAGCCATGGGAGTTTAACAGTGGGGCTACTATGTAGCCCCTGGTACCTTCGCGTGCATCCCAATACGGGCGCGTGTGTACATGACCGGGAAACGGTCCTTTGTTAATGCGGAGGAATCCTAAAGATTCTGGTAAGTCTTCGAGTGGTTGAACAGTCTCTCGCTGTATCATGACAGTCAGTTTTCGGCTTTCTCTACTGAGGTGCTCATCCGGAATAACCAGGGCACAATCGCAGTAGTTCTCCTTTGGCCGCCTTAGCCGATAAGAACGGAACATAAGGTGGCAAACCCAGGAGCCGGGCAAACCCAACATTTGACCAAAGACATGATTCGGAGCTGATACATATAAGGCCAAACTCATGACGCCAAACACTCCCAAAGGTATTCAGACTTTGCAACATAAAATGGGCTGAAGAATGCCCTTTCTTTATGAACCCTGTAGTTCCAGATATGTGCATTAATCTATCGTGGCGAAATTCCAATAACGACAGTAACCTCTGTGGGTATAGTACCCATGGGATGTGAAAACAACAACAGACAATAAAAAGGTTTACACAGGTGAGGGAGTCCTGGATTAAGGGGTATCCGGATAGCCGGACTGTGTACATCGTCCGGACTATTGAAGCGTGAAGATACAAGACTCAAGACTTCGGCCCGTGTCCGGATGGAACTCTCCTTTGCGTGGAAGGCAAGCTTGGCGATCCGGATATTGTGTTTCCTTCCTTATAACCGACTCCATGTAAACCCTAGCCCTCTCCGGTGTCTATATAAACCGGAGAGGTTGGTCCTTAGAAGGCCGATCACAATTACAATCATACCATCATAGGCTAGCTCTTAGGGTTTAGCCTCTACGATCTCGTGGTAGATCTACTCTTGTACTACTCATATCTTCAATATTAATCCAGCAGGAAGTAGGGTTTTACCTCCATCGAGAGGGCCCGAACCTGGGTAAACATTGTGTCCCTTGCTTCCTGTTACCATCATCCTAGACACATAGGTCGGGACCCCCTACCCGAGATCCGCCGGTTTTGACACCGACATTGGTTCTTTCATTGAGAGTTCCTCTGTGTCGTTGCCACAGGGCTTGATGGCACCTTCAATCATCAACAACATGGTCCAGGGGGAGATTTTTCTCCCCAGACAGATCTTCATGTTCAGCGGCTTCGCACTGCGGGCCAATTCGCTTGGCCATCTAGAGCAGATCAACAGCTACGCCCCTGGCCACCAGGTCAGGTTCAGAAACTTGAGCTACACGACAGATATTCGCGGAGACTTGATCTTCGACGGATTTGGGCCTGCGCTAGGAGCACTGAACAGTTACGATGGGCACGGCTTAGGGAGAAAAGCAACGCATGGTCGTCGTCGGCGCCGCTCCAAGCCTCGCCACAGCAATACCGACCCCGAAGAAGAAAGCAATCCGGATGGTGCCGAAGAGGAATACAACCCTGACCAGCCTGCCTTCAAGGAGGCCGAATAGGAGGATGAGCAGGTCAGCCCAGACGAACAGGCGACTGAGGGATACCCAGAGGAGGACAACTATATGCCCCCTCCGAAGACGAGATTAGCCTCGGCGACAACGAGTTCGGCGTGCCTGAGGATCCCGTGGAGCAGGAGCGCTTCAAGCGCCGGCTTATTGCCACTGCGAGGAGCCTAAAGAAGCAGCAGCAACAACTCCAGGCCGATCAAGACCTGCTCACAGATAGATGGACTGAAGTCCTGGCAGCCGAGGATAATACAGACTCGAGCGCCAAACGGATGATCGGCCACCCCGTGGCCGGGATAAAACGGGATATCAGCCCGAATACCAGCCCGCGCCCCCACGCCAATACACTACGGCCCGGGGCAACACGCAAGACCTGCAAGATATTCTGGAGAACAAAGCAGGACAGCCAAGATCGATCTACGGACCACGGGGGCGCGCCCCAGCGCGCGACGATGACCGTCACGACGGATACATCATCAACAAGTCCGGCCGGGCCGAACACAGCAACCCAAACCAATTCGAACTGCGTAGCCACATAGCTCGGCACAGAGGCGCCGCACACCCCCTCTGCTTCACTGAAGAAGTGATGGATCATGAATTTCCAGAAGGGTTCAAACCCGTAAACATCGACTCATACGATGGCACAACAGACCCCGCAATATGGATCGAAGATTTCCTTCTCCACATTCACATAGCCCGCGGAGACGATCTACACGCCATCAAGTATCTTCCCCTTAAGCTCAAAGGACCAGCCCGGCACTGGCTAAACAGCCTGCCAGCAAATTCCATTGGTAGTTGGGAAAACCCGGAAGACGCATTCCTCGACAACTTCCAGGGCACATATGTGCGACCACCGAACGCTGATGACCTGAGCCACATTACTCAACAGCCCGGAGAGTCAGCCAGGAAATTCTGGACTCGGTTCCTAACTAAAAAGAACCAAATAGTCGACTGTCCGGACGCTGAAGCCCTGGCGGCTTTTAAGCATAATATCCGTGACGAGTGGCTTGCTCGACACCTCGGCCAAGAAAAACCCAAGTCCATGGCAGCTCTCACAACACTAATGACCCGCTTTTGCGCGGGCGAGGACAGCTGGTTGGCTCGCAGCGGCACCACGCCACATTCCCGCACTTCGGATGTCCGCGACAATAACGGCAAGCCTCGACGCAACAGACATAAACGACGGAACAATGGTGACAACACTGAAGACACGATAGTAAATGCCGGATTCAGCGGATCCAAGTCCGGTCAACGGAAGAAGCCGTTCAAAAGAAACAATCAGGGATCGTCCAGTCTGGACCGTATACTGGAGCGCTCGTGCCAAATTCATGGCACCCCTGACAAGCCAACCAACCACACCAACAAAGACTACTTGGTATTCAAACAGGCCGGCAAAATAAACGCCGAAAAAAAGGACAAGGGGCTGCACAGCGACGATGATGAGGAGCCTCGGCGTCCGAACACGGGGGGATAGAAGAAATTTCCCCCAGGTGAAAATGGTCAACATGATCTACACCACTCACATCCCCAAGCGGGAACGGAAGCGAGCACTACGGGACGTCTACACGATGGAGCCAGTCGCCCCCAAGTTTAACCCATGGTCAGCTTGTCCGATCACCTTTGATCGTAGGGATCATCCTACTAGCATCCGTCACGGCGGCTCAGCCGCATTGGTCTTAGACCCAATCATCGACGGATTTCACCTCATGCGAGTCCTTATGGACGGCGGTAGCAGCCTAAACCTGCTTTATCAGGACACAGTGCGCAAAATGGTCATCGACCCCTCAAGGATCAAGCCCACCAAAACCACCTTTAAAGGTGTAATTCCTGGAGTAGAGGCCCGCTGTACGGGCTCCATAACATTGGAAGTGGTCTTCGGATCTCCGGACAACTTCCGAAGCGAAGAGTTAATCTTCGACATCATCCCTTTCCGTAGTGGTTACCACGCACTGCTCGGACGAACCGCATTCGCTAGATTCAATGCGGTATCACACTATGCATACCTCAAGATCAAGATGCCAGGCCCGCGCGGGGTCATAACAGTCAACGGAAACATGGACCGCTCTCTCCGTACAGAAGAGCATACTGCAGCCCTCGCGGCAGAAGTACAATGCGGCCTCCTCCGGCCAACCACCAATCCGGCGACGACAACCTCAAGCACCGTCAAGCGAGTCCGGAGCACCCCGCAGCAGAATCATCAGGCACACCAAGAGCGTGATTAGCAGTCCGGCCTCCGCTCAAACCCCATTAAAGCAGCATTCGTGCCACGCGTACACAATTACACACTCAAAATACCATGGGCACAGGCGGAGGCGCATTAGTGACTCAGTCAACAGTGCGGTATCACCGCAACATACCTTCATAATCTTTCCCTTTTACCTTTCAGGACATTGCTTTAGTGCAACCTCTTCAGAAGGGCCGGATTGTCGAACCTATACAGGGGTGAAAACCAAGCAGGCAACAGGCGTTGCGCACAGAAGGAAATACCCAGGTGGAATCTATTTACGATCGTTATACCTATTTTATCTATCTATACGCGGCCTGCCCCTGGATAGGACATGTCAAATAGTCCTACTTATCTCCGCTTAATGCATCCATTGTAAACATACGCTTAAACGTATTATTCACCAATGGGAGATCATATATAGCGTCAGCTTATTATTCTTATTTGAGCATTTTTCTCACAAATGTTTATTTGATATTGCATCCGTACACCTTGGTACGTTCAGTTTGCCAGGGGCTTCTTATGGCGCCCCATAACACGACAAGACAAGTCCGAACACTTTCAACAGTGCGGCACCCCGAACTTATAGCACTATATGCATCAGCTCCGAATCATGTCTTGGGTCTACAGTTGGGTTAGCCCTGTTTTGGTACCTTACGTTCTGTTATATCGGCTAAGGTAGCGCAGGGAGAACTACTGCGATTGTGTCCTGGTTCTTCCGGACGAGCACCTCAGTAGAGAAAGCCGAAAACTGATCGGCATGATGTGGCGAGAGCTGGTCGCTGTTTGAGAGGTCTTAAAATCCTTAAAGATTCTTCTGCTTTAGGCGATAAATCAGCTTCGCCCGATATAGGCGTATATAGTGCCCCAATTCGGCCTTCCGGATTCTAGGGGCTTCGCCGAAATTTAAAATTGTAGACTTCTATGGCTAAGTGAAAGTTATAAAGCCGCATAGTCCGATTGCCTTGTTCGCTGCGCCGGACACCTCCTTAAGGGACCAAACATTTGGATAAAGAGTGTCCAGGTTTTCCACGAACACCGCAGTACTAGTTACGTGGGGGCGGAAGCCGACGACTGGCCTACTTTCAGAATTCTATAAACAGCCGCACAGAAGGTAATATTTTAAATCAAACAGTGCTACATAGCACAAGTAACTTCGTCTTTAAATTACAACAACGACAGAGGTACATTCAGTCAAAGATCTTGTCCTTGGTACATTCATCGACCACGAGACGAGCGCCCTTCATAACGCCATCATAGTACATCTCGGGATGGCGATGCGCCTTGCCCTCCGGCGGCCCATCCTTCACCAGCTTCTCCGCATCCAGCTTGCCCCAATGCACCTTTGCGCAGGCAAAGGCCCAGCGGGCACCCTCAATGCAAACGGATCGCTTGATCACTTCAAGCCGCGGACAGGCATTCACCACCCGCTTGATCAGGCCGAAGTAGCTAGTGGGCAGGGGCTCACCAGGCCACATCCGGACTATGAAATCTTTCATAACCACTTCGGCCGCCCTGTGGAGTTCGACCAACTGCTTCAGTTGGTCACTCAGAGGCATTGGGTGTTCGGCCCCAGCATACTGGGACCAGAACAGCTTCTCCGTTGAGCTCCCCTCCTGGGCACGGTAGAACTCCGCGGCATCTGATACGCTACGTGGTAGATCCGTGAATGCCCCTGGAGAGCTCCAAATTCAGGTAAGTAAAAGAAACGCCTCCTCCACATGTTTGCTTTGCATAAAGAATTTCTTACCCGTCGCTATCTTTTTGGCCTCCTGGATTTCCTACTGTGCCTTCTCGGCTTCGGCCTTGGCGTCTCTCATACTCACGAGGGCCTTCGCAAGCTCGGCCTCTTTCATCTTCAGATCAAAATGCTCCACGGACTCGAACTTCTTGCCGAGGTCCCGGAGCTCTTGCTGTACCTCGCCCACTCTAGCACTTTGCTTTTCGCGCTCCTTGCATTCCAAGGCCGCCTTGTCTTCGGCCTCGGACAGCGCTTTCTTCAGGGACGCCACTTCGGCGGTGGCCCCTAGTACACAGTCACGACGCTTTGGCGTTAGACTAACCAATTTTGTCTATCCTTAAATACATAAGAGCGGTGAATCACTTACCCTTGTTCTCTTCGAGCTGCCTCTTCGTGAGGTCGAGCTCTCCCTGCGCCTGCTCCAGGTCCCGCTTTAGTTCGGCAACCTTGGCTATGCGTGCAGCAGCGGCAAGCAGCACAGCCTGCTTATTCACATGAATGTTTATTATTAGACTCCTGCGGATTATAATTGACCCTCTATTTGGCTTTTCCTTCCGAACACCAAACAGAGTATCATGGGCTACTACCTATCGGGTGGTAATTTCATACATTTTTATTACTTACCTCAAAGCCCGTCAGGAGGCTGGTACACGCTTCGGTCAGTCCGCTCTTGGCGGACAGAACCTTCTGAATCACCGCACCCATAAGAGTACAGTGCTCGTCATCCATGGAAGTGCCGAGAAGTGCTTCCAGCAGACTATCCAACGCCTCTGGCGTGACGGAAGTCATCAGCACGAACGACTCGCCCTCCCTAGCGAGGGGCCGCCTGCCCGCATCCGGAGCCATTGAAGGCTCCGGCACAGTATCCGGATGAGAGCCCGGCTTGCTGCGGCTCTCATCGGTACGACCCGCGGGGATCTTGAACCCCGCGTGTCCGACATCTGGAATCCCACCTTGGGGCGTCTCCAGAATCACCTCCCCCCGCTCTGGGAGCCTTTGGGACAACACCTTAGTGTCACCCATGGGCTGAGGAGTAGTGGCCGTCGGGAGCGAATTCATCTCCGAGGTGAGCCCTGGCCGGACTTCATATATGTTCGGCGTTATAAAACCAAAAACTATGAAGTAAAGTCAAGATAGAGTGCGGATACTTACGATCGCGCCAGGGGCTTCCCCCTGGGCAGCCACCCCTCCTCGTTGTGAGCGGTCGTGGCAGAGTAGTCCGGAAGGGACACCTTTCCCTTCTTGGACGCCCCAGCCTCCCCCTCCGAGGCGACTTTCCTCTTTTTCTCCTCCCCAGTGCAGGGAGGTAGAGTTTCTTCTTGCTTCCTCCCGCCTCCACGGGAGGAATCTGTCTCGTCGTCATCGGACGACGTGGGTATGACGGCCTTGCGCCGGGGGCCTTTTCCGGCCCCTGGTCCGCCTCCCCAGGCCCCTCATCCTTTCCGGATGGGGTGTCTTCTTCTTCTTCTTCCTCCCCTTCGTGGGAGGAGTGTGCCTAGTCGTCTTCGGACGAGGCTTCTGGCACAACCTTACGCCGGAGACCCTTTCGGATCACCGGGGCCTTCTTTTCGGCCTTCTTCTCCGGCACCTTGTAGGGCGCCGGGACTAGCATCTCCATCAAGAGAGCATCAATAGGGCCTTCTGGCAGCGGAGCCGGACAGTCAATCTGCTCCTCTGTCCCCACATAATCCTGAGCAAATATGCACAGTTACTTAAGACTCCCCCATGAATATATTGGGAAGAATCGAATCCGGTGGTAGTCTGAGAACTCACCTGACTAGGAGGCCGCGCAGCGTGAATCCCGCGGTCCTCGAATGTGGGAGGAGGTACTTTAGAGGCCTTGGACAACACCTTCCATGCGCCTTTATGCGTCATGTCATAGAGCCTCCGAAGCGTCTGGTGTTCGGATGGGTCGAACTCCCACATGTTAAATGCCCGCCTTTGGCACGGGAGAATCCGGCGAACGAGCATGACCTGGATCACGTTGACAAGCTTGATGTTCTTGTCCTTCATGCTCTTGATGCAGGTCTAGAGTCCGGTCAGCTCTGTAGATTCGCCCCAGGGCAGGCCCTTCCTTTCCCAGGAGGTGAGCCGCATGGGGGCTCCAGAACGAAACTCGGGGGCCGCCGCCCGGGTTGCGTCGCGCGGCTCGGTGATGTAGAACCACCCCGACTGCCACCACTTCACGGTTTCCGCAAAGGAGCCATCAAGCCAGGTGACGTTAGGCATCTTGCCCACCATGGCTCCTCCGCACTCCGCTTGCTGGCCGCTCACAATCTTCGGCTTCACACAGAAGGTTTGCAGCCACAAGCCAAAATGAGGCTTGATGCGGAGGAAGGCCTCGCATACGATGATGAACGCCGAGATGTTAAGGACGAAATTCGAGGCTAGATCATGGAAATCTAGCCCGTAGTAGAACATGAGCCCGCGGACGAAGGGATGAAGTGGGAATCCCAGTCCATGGACGAAGTGGGCGACAAACACGACCCTCTCATGGGGTCCTGAGGTCGGAATGACCTGCCCTACGTCCGATAGCCGGTGCGCTATGTCTGCGGCCAAGTATCCGGCCGCCCGAAGATTTGCGATATGTTTCTCCTTGACGGTGGAAGCCACCCACTTGCCTCCTGCTCCGGACATGTTTAGTTGTGCGGAGAAGACTTGGGCTTGGGCGCTAGAGCTCGAGGGGGCAAGAGTGGACAAGGGAGAAAGAAGGCGTGGGTAAAAATGGGGAAATCTTATCCCTTTATAGAGGCGACGAAAGTGGTGCGCCTCCCCACTTTCCCGTTGGGAATCTCTTGCTTCCCAAGCGCCATGATTGATGGCGTGGTGGGATTACCCATACCCGTATTGATGAGAATCCCGTGATAAAGGGACACGATCTCTGCTTTGACAAGACGTGTCAAAGAAACCGCCTCGCAATATGCGCTGTGGCTGGTTGTGGGGAAACGGTTCGAATAATAATCCGACCATAATGACATGTCCCGTTGTCTAAAAGAGTTGTCAGCAGATTGCATTTGTGAAATATCATTCTCTCTACAGTGGTATGTGAAGATCATTTTGTGGATCCGGACACGATTCAAGTGTTCGATAATTACTTTGGAGTATTCGGAGAAGGAACCCGCCCTGCAATGCCGGAGACAAGACTACGTGCCGGACTCATCGTCATTGAAGCCTGGTTCAGGGGCTACTGAGGGAGTCCTGGATTAGGGGGTATCCGGACAGCTGGACTGTGTACATCGTCCGGACTATTGAAGCGTGAAGATACAAGACTCAAGACTTTGGCCCGTGTCCAGATGGAACTCTCCTTTGCGTGGAAGGCAAGCTTGGCGATCCGAATATTGTGTTTCCTTCCTTGTAACCGACTCCATGTAAACCCTAGCCTTCTCCGGTGTCTATATAAACCGGAGAGGTTGGTCCTTAGAAGGCCGATCACAATTACAATCACACCATCATAGGCTAGCTCTTAGGGTTTAGCCTCTACGATCTCATGGTAGATCTGCTCTTGTACTACTCATATCTTCAATATTAATCAAGCAGGAAGTAGGGTTTTACCTCCATCGAGAGGGCCCGAACCTGGGTAAACATTGTGTCCCTTGCTTCCTGTTACCATCAGCCTAGGTGCACAGGTCGGGACCCCCTACCCGAGATCAGCCGGTTTTGACACCGACAACAGGGGCTTAATCTAAAGAGAAACCTGTGAGCGGGGCCCTGCTGCACGTCTGCGCCTTTGTCTCTGTTGTGCCGTTTCCTGGAAGGGTATCACACGAATTGTGTCTATAAAAAGGAAAACTCGTGTAGAAGAGTATAACATAAGCGTGCGGTGGATAGTAAAAGTGTAAAATGTTGGCCTGCTAATAAGGTCAAGTCAAGAGCGGGGCTGTATTAAATATCTAAAGCCCATGGTGTCCTCTATGGGATTACATATATGGCGCCCCAACTCAGGTTTTTCTGGACTGCCGGACTCGTCTAACCGAGTCTGTGGTCTTAATGACCAGCCATGCTTTCTGGTATTGGAGGCCGCTTAGAATCCGGCCGATGGGGCCGTCACGTATTCCTCCGCGCGTGAAGAGCGCTCTGTGTTTCTGTTAACGGTGATGACGCCTCGTGGACCGGGCATCTTGAGTGTGAGGTAGGCATAATGCGGTACTGCGTTGAAGCGGGTAAAGGCCGTTCTCCCAAGCAATGCGTGATAGCCGCTCTGGAAGGGTGTGATGGTGAAGAGTAGTTCTTCGCTTCTGGAGTTGCCTGGGGAGCCGAATGTTACCTCCAATACGACGGAGCCCCTGCCATAGGCTTCAACGCCTGGTATCACCCCTTCAAAGGTGGTGTTGCTTTGGTTGATTCTGGATGAGTCTATCGCCATCCTGCGAACAGTGTCCTGGTATATTAAATTGAGACTACTGTCTCCTTCCATGAGGACGCGAGTAAGATGGTATCCGTCAATTATTGGGTCTAGCACCAAGGCATCTGATCCTCCGCGCCGAATACTAGTCACGCAGTCCGTGTGGTCAAAGGTGATCAGACAAGCCGACCAGTGGTTAGGTGTGGGTACGATGGGCTCTATAGCGTATGCGTCTCTGAGTGTGCATTCATGCCTTCTCGTGGATGTGTGAGTCGCGTGGATCATGTTTACTGTTTTTACCTCTGGTGGGAATTTTTTCTGTCCGCCAGTGTTCGGCTGGCGAGGTTCATCCTCGTCTTCACTTGGTGTTTCCCTTCCCTTGTGTTTGGTGTTTAATTTGCCGGCCTGATTGAAGACCTAGCATTCTCTGTGAGTGTGGTTCGCAGGTTTGTCGTGGGTGCCATGAATTTGGCACAGTCTGTCCAGGACTCTGTTCAGATCGGACGGTCCCTCTTTGCTGCCTTTAAATGGCTTCTTTTGCTAACCGGGTCAAGAGCCCCTGAATCCGGCGTTAACCATTGTGTTGTCCGGGCTCTCTTCCTTGTTTTGACGTTTGTTTTTATTGCGCCGTGGCTTCCCATTGCCATCCCTTATTTCTGGTGTGCTTGGGTCGCTGGTGCCTTTACGGGCCAACCAGCTATCTTCATGTTGAAATATGCCCTAGAGGCAATAACAAATTAATTATTATTATATTTCCTTGTTCATGATAATCGTTTATTATCCATGCTATAATTGTATTGATAGGAAACTCAGATACAAGTGTGGGTACATAGACAAAACCATGTCCATAGTAAGCCTCTAGTTGACTAGCTCGTTGATCACTAGATGGTTACGGTTTCCTGACCATGGACATTGGATGTCGTTGATAACGGGATCACATCATTAGGAGAATGATGTGATGGACAAGACCCAATCCTAAGCCTAGCACAAAGATCGTGTAGTTCGTATGCTAAAGCTTTTCTAATGTCAAGTATCATTTCCTTAGACCATGAGAGTGTGCAACTCCCGAATACCGTAGGAATGCTTTGGGTGTACCAAACGTCACAACGTAACTGGGTGGCTATAAAGGTGCACTACGGGTATCTCCGAAAGTGTTTGTTGGGTTGGCACGAATCGAGACTGGGATTTGTCACTCCGTGTGACAGAGAGGTATCTCTGGGCCCACTCGGTAGGACATCATCATAATGTGCACAATGTGACCAAGGGGTTGATCACGGGATGCTGTGTTACGGAACGAGTAAAGAGACTTACCGGTAACGAGATTGAACAAGGTATCGGGATACCGACAATCGAATCTCGGGCAAGTACTATACCGCTAGACAAAGGTAATTGAATACGGGATTGATTGGATCCTCGACATCATGGTTCATCCGATGAGATCATCGTGGAACATGTGGGAGCCAACATGGGTATCCAGATCCCGCTGTTGGTTATTGGCTAGAGAGATGTCTCGGTCATGTCTACGTGTCTCCCGAACCCGTAGGGTCTACACACTTAAGGTTCGATGACGCTAGGGATATAGGGAATAAATGTACGTGGTTACTGAATGTTGTTCGGAGTCCCGGATGAGATCCCGGACGTCACGAGGAGTTCCGGAATGGTCCGGAGGTAAAGATTTATATATGGAAAGTTGTTGTTCGGGTTCCGGGAAAAGTTCAGGGTTTTCCGGTATTGTACTGGGAAGCTTCCAGAAGGTTCCAGAGGATTTCGGAGGGGTCCGGAGGTCCGGAAAATGTTCCACCACGTCCAATATAGCAGCATGGGCTGTAAGGGGGCGCCCTAGACTTAATGGGCCAGGGGCACCAGCCCCCCAAGGCCCATGCGCATGGGAGAGGGGAAACCCTAAGGGGGAGGGCCTCCACTTGACTTGGGAGGCACTCCTCCCCCCCTTGGCCGCTGCCCCCTCCTCAGATTGGATCTGAGGGGGCCGGCCCCCCTCTCCTTGCCCCTATATATATATGGGGGGTGGGAGGGCAGCCGCACCCAAGTTCTGGCGCAGCCCTCCCCCTCTCCCAAGTACTCCTCCTCTCCCGCGGTGCTTGGCAAAGCCCTGCAGGATTGCCACGCTCCTCCACCACCACCACGCCATCGTGTTGCTGCTGGATGGAGTCTTCCCCAACCTCTCCCTCTCTCCTTGCTGGATCAAGGCATGGGAGACGTCACCGGGCTGCACGTGTGTTGAACACGAAGGTGTCGTCCGTTCGGCACTAGGATCATCGGTGATTTGGATCACGACGAGTACGACTCCATCAAGCCCGTTCACTTGAACGCTTCCGCTTAGCGATCTACAAGGGTATGTAGATGCACTCTCCTTCCCCTTGTTGCTAGATTACTCCATAGATTGATCTTGGTGATGCGTAGAAAATTTTGAATTTCTGCTACGTTCCCCAACAGTGGTATCAGAGCTAGGTCTATGCGTTCTATGCACGAGTAGAACACAAGTTGTTGTGGGCGTTGATTTTTGTTCAATATGCTTACTATTACTAGTCTTATCTTGATTCGGCGGCATCGTGGGTTGAAGTGGCCCAGACCGACCTTACACGTACACTTACGTGAGATAGGTTCCACCGACTGACATGCACTTGTTGCATAAGGTGGCTAGCGGGTGCCAATCTCTCCCACTTTAGTCGGATCGGATTCGATGAAAAGGGTCCTTATGAAGGGTAAATAGCAATTGACATATCACGTTGTGGTTTTTGCGTAGGTAAGAAACGTTCTTGCTAGAAACCCATAGCAGCCACGTGAAACATGCAAACAA
Source organism: Triticum dicoccoides (assembly GCF_002162155.2). Lineage (NCBI taxonomy): Eukaryota > Viridiplantae > Streptophyta > Magnoliopsida > Poales > Poaceae > Triticum > Triticum dicoccoides. The sequence continues at coordinate 153,531,208 of NC_041391.1, forward strand.
CAATTAGAGGACGTCTAACTTGTTTTGCAGGGTATGCTATGTGATGTGATATGGCCAAGAGAATGTGATGAATGATATATATGATGTATGAGATTGATCATGTTCTTGTAATAGGAATCACGACTTGCATGTCGATGAGTATGACAACCGGCAGGAGCCATAGGAGTTGTCTTAATTTATTGTATGACCTGCGTGTCAATGAACAACGCCATGTAATTACTTTACTTTATTGCTAAACCGTTAGTCATAGTAGAAGAAGTAATAGTTGGCGAGACAACTTCATGGAGACACGATGATGGAGATCATGGTGTCATGCCGGTGACGATGATGATCATGGAGCCCCGAAGATGGAGATCAAAAGGAGAAAAATGATATTGGCCATATCATGTCACTTTTTGATTGCATGTGATGTTTATCATGTTTTACATCTTATTTGCTTAGAACGACGGTAGCTTAAATAAGATGATCCCTCGAAATAATTTCAAGAAAAGTGTTCCCCCTAACTGTGCACCGTTGCGAAGGTTCGTTGTTTCGAAGCACCACGTGATGATCGGGTGTGATAGATTCTAACGTTCGAATACAATGGGTGTAAGCCAGATTTACACACGCAATACACTTAGGTTGACTTGACAAGCCTAGCATGTACAGACATGGCCTCAGAACACGGAAGACCGAAAGGTCGAGCATGAGTCGTATAGAAGATACGATCAACATGAAGATGTTCACCGACGTTAACTAGTCCGTCTCACGTGATGATCGGACACGGCCTAGTTGACTCGGATCATGTAATCACTTAGATGACTAGAGGGATGTCTATCTGAGTGGGAGTTCATAAGATGAACTCAATTATCCTGAACACAGTCAAAATTCCTTTGCAAATTATGTCGTAATGCTCGCGCTTTAGTTCTACTGTTTCAGATATGTTCCTAGAGAAAAAATTTAGTTGAAAGTTGATAGTAGCGATTATGCGGACTAGGTCTGTAAACTGAGGATTGTCCTCGTTGCTTCATAGAAGGCTTATGTCCTTAATGCACCGCTCAGTGTGCTGAACCTCGAACATCGTCTGTGGATGTTGCGAACATCTGACATACACGTTTTGATAACTACGTGATAGTTCAGTTAAACGGTTTAGAGTTGAGGCACCAAAGACGATTTCGAAACATCGCAGAACATATGAGATGTTTCGAGGGCTGAAATTGGGATTTCAGGATCGTGCCGACGTCAAGAGGTATGAGACCTCCGACGATTTTCTTAGCCTGCAAACTAAGGGAGAAAAGCTCAATCGTTAAGCTTGTGCTCAGATTGTCTGAGTACAACAATCACTTGAATCAAGTGGGAGTTGATCTTCCAGATGAGATAGTGATGTTTCTCCAAAAGTAATTGCCACCAAGCTGCTAGAGCTTCATGATGAACTATAACATATCAGGGATAGATATGATGATCCTTGGATATTCGCGATGCATGACACCGAGAAAGTAGAAATCAAGAAGGAGCATCAATTGTTGATGGTTGGTGAAACCACTAGTTTCAAGAAGGGCAAGGGCAAGAAGGGATACTTCATAAAATGGCAAATCAGCTGCTGCTCTAGTGAAGAAACCCAAGGTTGAACCCAAACCCGAGACTAAGTGCTTCTGTAATAAGGGGAACAACCACTGGAGCAGAATTGCCCTAGACACTTGGTAGATGAGAAGGCTAGCAAGGTCGATAGAAGTATATTAGATATACATTATGTTAGTGTGTACTTTACTAGTACTCCTAGTAGCACCAGGGTATTAGATACCGGTTCGGTTGCTAAGTGTTAGTAACTCGAAATAAAAGGATGCGGAGTAAACGGAGACTAGCTAAAGGTGAGCTGGCGATATGTGTTGGAAGTTTTCCAAGCTTGATGTGATGAAGCATCGCACGCTCCCTCTACCATCGAGATTGGTGTTAAATATAAATAATTGTTATTTGGTGTTTGCGTTGAGCATAGACATGATTGGATTATGTCTATCGCAATATGCTTATTCATTTAAGGAGAATAATGGTTACTCTGTTTATTTGAATAATACCTTCAATGGTCTTACACCTAAAATGAATGGTTTATTGAATCTCGATCGTAGTGATACACATGTTCATGCCAAAAGATATAAGATAGTAATGATAGTACCACCTACTTGTGGCACTGCCATGTAAGTCATATTGGTATAAAACGCATGAAGAAGCTCCATGTTGATGGATCTTTGGACTCACTCATTTTTGAAAAGCTTGAGACATGCGAACCATGTCTATTGGTGTATATGCATGAAGAAACTCCATGCAAATGGACCGTTTAGACTCACTTGATTTTGAATCACTTGAGACATGCAAATCATACCACATGGGCAAGATGACTGAAAGCCTCGTTTTCAGTAAAATGGAACAAGAAAGCAACTTGTTGGAAGTAATACATTTTGATGTGTGCAGTCCAATGAGTGCTGAGGCACGCAGTGGATATCGTTATATTCTTACTTCACGGATGATTTGAGTAGATACTGAGTACATTTACATGATGAAACACAAGTCTGAATTATTGAATGGTTCAAGTAATTTCAGAGTGAAGTTGAAGATCATCGTGACAAGAGGATAAAATGTCTATGATGTGATCATAGAGATGAGTATCTGAGTTACGAGCTTTGGCACGCAATTAAGACATTGTGGAAATTGTTTCACAATTAATACCGCCTGGAACACCATAGTGTGATGGTGTGTCCGAACATCATAGTTGCACCCTATTGGATATGGTGCGTGCCATGATGTCTCTTATCGAATTACCACTATCGTTCATGGGTTAGGCATTAGAGACAACCGCACTCACTTTAATAGGGCACCACGTAATTCCGTTGAGACGACACCATTTGAACTATGGTTTGGAGAAACCTGAGTTGTCATTTCTTAAAAGTTTGGGGCTGCGACGCTTATGTGAAAAAGTTTCAAGTTGATAAGCTCGAACCCAAAGCGGATAAAATGCATCTTCATAGGACACCCAAAATAATTGGGTATACCTCCTAATTTAGATCCGAAAGCAATAGGGATTGTTTCTTGAATCGGGTCCTTTCTCGAGGAAAAGTATGTCTCGAAAAGTTGAGTGGGAGCATGGTGGAGACTTGATGAGTTATTGAACCGTCACTTCAACTAGTGTGTAGTAAGGCACAGGAAGTTGTTCCTGTGGCGCCCACACCAATTGAAGTAGAAGCTTATGATAGTGATCATGAAGTTTCGGATCAAGTCACTACCGTACCTCGTAGGGTGACAAGGATGCGTACTATTTTAGAGTGGTACAGTAACTCTGTCTTGAAGGTCATGTTGCTAGACAACAATGAACCTATGAGCTATGGAGAAGCGATGGTGGGCCCATATTCCGAAAAATGGTTAGAAGCCGTGAAATCCGAGATAGGATCCATGTATCAGAACAAAGCATGGACTTTGGTGGACTTGCCCGATAATCGGCAAGCCATTGAGATAAGTGGATCTTTAAGAAGAAGACGGACGTGGACGGTAATGTCACCGTCTATGAAGCTCGACTTGTGGCGAAGAGTTTTTTTTCACAAGTTCAAGGAGTTGACTAGGATGAGATTTTCTCATACATAGCGATGCTTAAGTCCGTCGGAATCATGTTAGCATTAGCTGCATTTATGAAATCTGGCAGATGGATATCAAAACGAGTTTCCTTACCAGTTTTCGTAAGGAAAGGTTGTATGTGATACAATCAGAAAGGTTTTGTCGATCCTAAGGATGCTAAAAGGTATGCTGGCTCCAGCGATCCTTCCATGGACTGGAGTAAGCATCTCGGAGTTGGAATATACGCTTTGATCAAAGATTTTGGGTTTATACAAAGTTTATGAGAAACTTGTGTTTCCAAAGAAGTGAGTGGGAGCACTATAGAATTTCTGATGAGTATATGTTGTTGACATATTGTGGATCAGAAATGATGTAGAATTTATGGAAAGCATATAGGGTTATTTGAAAAATGTTTTTCAATAGAAAACCTGGATTAAGCTGCTTGAACATTGAGCATCAAGATCTATGAGGATAGATCAAAAACGCTTAATGGTACTTTCAAATGAGCACGTACCTTGACATGATCTTGAAGGTGTTCAAGATGGATCAGTCAAAGAAGGAGTTCTTGCCTGAGTTGTAAGGTATGAAGTTAAGACTTAAAGCTCGACCATGGCAGAAGAAAGAGGAAGGACGAAGGTCGTCCCCTATGCTTTTGTCATAGGCTCTATACGGTATGCCATGCTGAGTACCGCACCTGATGTGTGCCTTGCCACATGTCTGGCAAGAGGGTACAAAGGTGATCAAGGAGTGGATCACCAGACAGCGGTCAAAATTGTCCTTGGAGTAATAAGGACATATTTCTCGATTATGGAGGTGATAAAGAGTTCGGCGTAAAGGGTTACGTCGATGCAAGCTTTAACACCTATCCGAATGACTCTGAGTAGCAAACCGGATACGTATAGTGGAGCAACCATTTGGAATAGCTCCAAGTGGAGCGTGGAAGCAGCATTTACAATATGACCTAGCGAAGTACATACGGATCTGAATGTTGTAGACCCGTCGACTAAAACCTCACTCACAAGCAAAACATGATCAAACCCCAGAACTCATTGAGTCTTAATCACATGATGATGTGAACTAGTTTAGTGACACTAGTAAACTCTTTGGATGTTGGTCACATGGCGATGTGACCTGTGAGTGTTAATCACATGGCGATGTGAACTAGATTATTGACTCTAGTGCAAGTGGGAGACTGTTGAAATATGCCCTAGAGGCAATAACAAATTAGTTATTATTATATTTCCTTGTTCATGATAATCGTTTATTATCCATGCTATAATTGTATTGATAGGAAACTCAGATACATGTGTGGGTACATAGACAAAACCATGTCCCTAGTAAGCCTCTAGTTGACTAGCTCGTTGATCAATAGATGGTTACGGTTTCCTAACCATGGACATTGGATGTCGTTGATAACGGGATCACATCATTAGGAGAATGATGTGATGGACAAGACCCAATCCTAAGCCTAGCACAAAGATCGTGTAGTTCGTATGCTAAAGCTTTTCTAATGTCAAGTATCATTTCCTTAGACCATGAGATTGTGCAGCTCCCAGATACCGTAGGAATGCTTTGGGTGTACCAAACGTCACAACGTAACTGAGTGGCTATAAAGGTGCACTACGGGTATCTCCGAAAGTGTCTGTTGGGTTGGCTCGAATCGAGACTGGGATTTGTCACTCCGTGTGACGGAGAGGTATCTCTGGGCCCACTCGATAGGACATCATCATAATGTGCACAATGTGACCAAGGGGTTGATCACGGGATGATGTGTTACGGAACGAGTAAAGAGACTTACTGGTAACGAGATTGAACAAGGTATTGGGATACCGACGATCGAATCTCGGGCAAGTACTATACCGCTAGACAAAGGGAATTGAATACGGGATTGATTGAATCCTCGACATCGTGGTTCATCCGATGAGATCATCGTGGAACATGTGGGAGCCAACATGGGTATCCAGATCCCTCTGTTGGTTATTGGCCGAAGAGATGTCTCGGTCATGTCTACGTGTCTCCCGAACCCGTAGGGTCTACACACTTAAGGTTCGATGACGCTAGGGTTATAGGGAATAAATGTACGTGGTTACCGAATGTTGTTCGGAGTCCCGGATGAGATCCCGGACGTCATGAGGAGTTCCGGAATGGTCCAGAGGTAAAGATTTATATATGGAAAGTTGTTGTTCGGGTTCCGGGAAAAGTTCGGGTTTTTCTGGTATTGTACCGGGAAGCTTCCAGAAGGTTCCGGAGGATTCCGGAGGGGTCTAGAGGTCCGGAAAATGTTCCACCACGTCCAATATAGCAGCATGGTCTGTAAGGGGGCGCCCTAGCCTTAATGGGCCAGGGGCACCAGCCCCCCCCCCCAAGGCCCATGCGCATGGGAGAGGGGAAACCCTAAGGGGGAGGGCCTCCACTTGACTTGGGAGGCACTCCTCCCCCCCTTGGCCGCCGCCCCCTCCTCAGATTGGATCTGAGGAGGCCGGCCCCCTCTCCCTTGCCTCTATATATATGTGGGGGGTGGGAGGGCAGCCGCACCCAAGTTCTGGCGCAGCCCTCCCCCTCTTCCAAGTACTCCTCCTCTCCCGCGGTGCTTGGCAAAGCCCTGCAGGATTGCCACGCTCCTCCACCACCACCACGCCGTCGTGCCGCTGCTGCATGGAGTCTTCCCCAATCTCTCCCTCTCTCCTTGCTGGATCAAGGCATGGGAGACGTCACCGGGCTGCACGTGTGTTGAACGCGGAGGTGCCGTCCGTTCGGCACTAGGATCATCGGTGATTTGGATCACGACGAGTACGACTCCATCAACCCCGTTCACTTGAACGCTTCCGCTTAGCGATCTACAAGGGTATGTAGATGCACTCTCCTTCCCCTCGTTGCTAGATTACTCCATAGATTGATCTTCGTGATGCGTAGAAAATTTTGAATTTCTACTACGTTCCCCAACACTTCGCCCGCGCAAAAGCGGGTCATAAGACTTGTTAAGGCTGCCATTGTCCTCGGCTTTTCTTGGCCGAGGTGTCTGGCGAGCCACTCGTCCCGGATGCTGTGTTTGAATGCCGCTAAGGCTTCAGCATCCGGACAATCGACAATTTGATTCTTCTTAGTGAGGAATATGTTCCAAAGCTTGCGGGCGGACTCTCTAGGCTGTTGGATTATGTGACGTAAATCGTCCGCATCCGGAGGCCGGACATAGGTCCCTTGAAAATTGTCCCTAAAAGCGTCCTCGAGTTCCTCCCAGCTTCCAATTGAATTTTCAGGGAGGCCTTTCAACCAGTGTCGAGCTGGCCCCTTCAACTTGAGGGGAAGGTATTTGATGGCGTGGAGGTCGTCCCACGAGCCATGTGTATGTGCAGGATAAAATCCTCGATCTAGACCCCTGGGTCTGTCGTTCCGTCGTATGCCTCTATGTTCATAGGTTTGAAACCTTGTGGAAATTCATGGTCCAGTACTTCTTCAGTGAAGCACAGGGGGTGAGCAGCCCCTCTGTGTCTGGACGTGTTGTGGCATGCCGTCGGCTGTTGTTGTGTCTGGTGTTGACTCCGAACTGGTATCTGATCAGTATGATCGTATTGGTGACCATAGTCCCGCGCCGGGGTGTGTCCTCTTGATCCGTAGATGGACCTAGCCGCGCCGGCTTTCTTATCCAGGAGCTCGCGTATATCATGCACGGCGTTGGTAGCTGCTCTGTTGCGGTTATGAAGTGGTTTGTCTGGCCTCCTGGCCGTGTTGTTCTTTGGTGGAACGGACTTGTCGTCGAATTCTGGCAGCAGCTTGCATTTTGGATAGCTCTTTGTATGGCGATCGTCGCCGTACTTTTCTTCGGTGTCTAGCACTTTATTCCATCTGCGATTGAGCATTTCCTGTGCGGCCTTTAGCCGTTGCTTCTGCTTCTTTAGATTTCTTGCAGTGGCCATAAGCCTTCTGTGGAGGTTATCTCGTTCCACGCGTGTTTCCGGGATGATGAATGCATCGTCATCCGAACTGTGTTCTTGTCCTGGGGCGGTTTGGTGAACTCATCCCTCAGGATCATTGTGATCGGGCGTCTGCTCCGAACTGTGTTCGGCGTGACCTGGCTCATCCTGCTCCATTGCTGGGTCCATATGGTCGTTGTTGCCTTCGGACTGGGGTGTCGATCTTTCTGGCGCTTTTGTCACTACTTTTACTGTTGCTGGACTTGGAGTGGCGTCTGCGCCATCGTTTTAGTTTTTGCCCGGGGGTTTTATCTTCCGGATTGTCGCCGTCGTCCTCCTTAGGCGTATCCACCATGTATATATTGTATGACGGGGTGGCCGTCCACCGCCCCGTGAGTGGTGGTTCCTGTTCTTCTCCTGCATCGTCGTCCATACCGTCAATGTCTTCAGAGTCGAAGTCTAGCACGTCGATTAAATCATCGACCGTGGCAATGAAGTGGGTGGTGGGTGGGCAACGAATTCCTTCGTCGCCCGCTTCCCACTCGAGCCGGACATAGTTCGGCTAAGAGTCTCCTTGCAAAGAGATAGACTTTAACGAGTTCAGCACGTCGCCAAAGGGCGAGTGCTGGAAGATATCCGCAGCGCTGAACTCCATTACAGGAGCCCAACCAGGTTCGGTGGGCTCAGGAGCGCGCGGACTCGAACCTACAGCCGGATACGAGTCCGGGGGTCCGGCTTCACAGGCTTCTTTAGGGGTGAGGCCTGTGTTCGGCTCTATTGCCGATGAGTGTGTGGCCTGCGGGGCGGGGTCCATCCACCCGTCCTTGGGCGATGCAGTCTGCTGTGGAGTTAGGTCCGGGGCTCCTGCAGGGGCAATATCCCAAGCGTTGTCCGACAGCAGGTCTAAGACGTGCTCATCGTGATTGTCCGGCGCTCCTGGCGCAGGCCCTAGCCCGTCGAAGATCAAGTCTCCGTGGATATCGTCCGTGTAGTTTAGGTTTCCGAAGCTGACCTGGTGGCCAGGGGCGTAGCTGTCGATCTGCTCCAGATGGCCAAGCGAATCGGCCCGCAGTGCGAAGCCGCCGAACACAAAGATCTGTCCGGGGAGAAAAGTCTCACTGGACCGCGTTGTTGTTGATGATTGAAGGAGCCATCAGGCCTTGCAACGATGACACAGAGGAACTCTCGATGAAAGCACCAATGTCGGTGTCAAAATCGGCGGAGCTCGGCTAGGGGGTCCGATCTGGGCGTCTTAGGCTGATGGTAACAGGAGGCAAGGGACACAATGTTTACCCAGGTTCGGGCCCCCTCGATGGAGGTAAAATACTACTTCCTGCTTGATTGATATTGATGATATGAGTAGTACAAGAGTTGATCTACCACGAGATCGTAGAGGCTAAACCCTAGAAGCTAGCCTATGATGATTATGATTGTGATCGTCCCTCTAAGGACCAAACTCTCCGGTTTATATAGAGACCGTAGAGGGCTAGGGTTTACATGGAGTCGGTTACAAAGAAGGAAATATAATATTCGGATCGCCAAGCTTGTCTTCCACGCAAAGGAGAGTCCTATCCGGACACGGGACAGAGTCTTGAGTCTTGTATCTTCACGCTCTAACAGTCCGGACAAAGTATATAGTCCGGTTGTCCGGATACCCCCTAATCCAGGACTCCCTTAGACGCCCCCTCCCACATATATATAGGTGGGAGGGAGAGGGGAGAGGCCAAGGGGCCGTGGGACTGGTGTGGGATGTCGTGGACCGTGTAGGTGTACTAGGTTCAACTTTAACCATAGCAATACTAGGTTCAACTTTAATTTGTTCAGGGGGTGTAGGTGTTCTAGTATAACTCTTATGAACCATAGTTGAAGCTTTAGCATGATCCTTTATTCTAACATGGAAAGACGGTTTCTCAATATAAGCAGTAGGAACAATAGGATCAACATTATAAATATAGTTTCTTCTTCAACTTCAATAGGTTCTACTACTTTAACTTCAATGGGCGGATGATATTTAAACCACTTCTCCTTAGGGAGATCAACATGAGTAGCAAATGATTCACAGAAAGAAGCTACTATTCCAGAATCAAGTTCATATTGAGTGCTAAAATCACGAAAAGCATCGGTATCCATAAAAGATTTAACACAATCAAAGTTAAGGTTTATACTTGACTCCTTACCTTTATCGAGTTCCCAATCTTCAGAGTTGTGTTTGAAAGATCGAGGATGTCGCCTAGAGGGGGGGTGAATAGGCGCTTTAAAATAATTACGGTTTAGCCTTGAACAAATGCGGAATAAACCTAGCGGTTAATTTGTCAAGCACAAAACCTACAACAACTAGGCTCACCTATGTGCACCAACAACTTATGCTAAGCAAGATAAGCAACTATGTGATAGCAAGATATATGACAAAGAACAATATGGCTATCACAAAGTAAAGTGCATAAGTAAAGGGGCTCGGGTAAGAGATAACCGAGGCACGCAGAGACGACGATGTATCCCGAAGTTCACACCCTTGCGGATGCTAATCTCCGTTTAGAGCGGTGTGGAGGCACAATGCTCCCCAAGAAGCCACTAGGGCCACCGTAATCTCCTCACGCCCTCGCACAATGCAAGATGCCGTGATTCCACTAAGGGACCCTTGAGGGCGGTCACCGAACCCGTACAAATGGCAACCCTTGGGGGCGGTCACCGGTACCCGTCAAATTGCTCGGGGCGATCTCCACAACCTAATTGGAGACCCCGACGCTTGCCCAGAGCTTTACACCACAATGATTGAGCTCCGAACACCACCAACCGTCTAGGGCGACCAAGCACCCAAGAGGAACAAGCTCAAGGGCACCAAGCACCCAAGAATAATAAGCTTCTCAACTTGTAACTTCCACGTATCATGTGGAGAACTCAAACCGATGCACCAAATGCAATGATAAGGGCACACGGAGTGCCCAAGTCCTTCTCTCCCAAATCCCACCGAAGCAACTAATGTTAGGGAGGAAAATGAGAGGAAGAACAAGAAGGAGAACACCAAGAACTCCAAGATCTAGATCCAAGGGGTTCCCCTCACATAGAGGAGAAAGTGATTGGTGGAAACGTGGATCTAGATGTCCTCTCTTTTTCCCCTCAAAAACTAGCAAGAATCCATGGAGGGATTGAGAGATAGCAAGCTCGGAGAAGGTCAACAATGGGGGAAGAACACGAGCTCAAAGGATAAGGTTCATTGAGGAAGAAAACCCCCTTTTATAGGGCCTCCCGAATCCAACCGTTATGTGCTCAGGTCGTGCACAAGCGGTACTACCGCTTGGAGGAGCGGTACTACCGCTTAGCACGGTCAAAACAGCCCAAACGAGAGAGAAAACACGAGATTTTGGTCCGGGGCGGTACTACCGCTCAGGAGCAGCGGTAATACCGCTCTGGAGCGGTAGTAAAAAATACATCCGCTCTAGTCGCGGTAGTACCGCTGCAGTGTTTACCAAAACAGCCACAACTTTTGCAAACGGACTCCGAATTCAACGAAATCAAGTTTGTTGGAAAGCTAACGACATGGGCTAACACAATATTTATAGAAATATCAAGAATAAGTAAATGAGAAAAGTCCCATAAGAAAATGGTGAGAACCCTTCATCGGATAAGACCGGTAAAACCTCCAACACCGAAAACATCATAGAAGACGCATGCGAACTCCGTTTTCGATGAACTCAAGCTTGTCATCAAGATGATCATAAGCTCTAAGACTCACAAAGATAACCAAACAAGAACCAAGAAACATGATGCAAGGATGCAATGGTTTGAGCTCTCTACTAACGATACGATCAAGCTACCAACTTGAGAGCCCCCCTTGATAGTACGGCAAACGATCCTATAACTCGGTCTCCCAACTACCACCACAAGACCGGTAAAATAGAAAACCTATCAAGGGAAAACCTTTGCCTTGCACATGGTCCACTTGAGCTAGATGAAGACGATCTTGACTTCCTCAAGTTGGACCACCTTTCTTGATTGCGTTGGCTCGATGAAGACTAGATGATTGCTCCCCCATAGTTCACTATGGGTGAGCCACTCTTCGGCACATCTTCAAAAGTCCATTGACACCACAATGAATGGCAAGATTCAAGCACTTGATCTCTTCGTGATGCTCCACTTGAACTTGCACACGGCAATCTTGATGACGATCACCACTTGATGTCATCCTTTCCATGGGTTGTATGATATCTTCCTCTTGACGCAAACCCATGGATACGTACCTAACCCCACATACAACTCTCACATAGACCATGGGTTAGTACATAAAGTGTAATGGACAATGCTTATCATACCATGGGATCACTTGATCCCTCTTGGTACATCTTCTATGCTTTGTGAGTTGATCAACTTGATTCACTCTTGACTTAGTCTTGATCAACCTTGAATCTTTGCAACTCTCTTCATTTGGATGATGTCTTGAAGGTAAACATGAATGATCACACAACCTTCTTCTTCAAGACATGCTTGCAATAAGCTCAACACTCGCATGACCAATCTTTGGATAATTCCTTAATAGCACCTTGGTAAACTCAAAAACTCTTTGAAACCAACACATGGACTTCAAGAAAAGCCTATGGACAAATCCTTCAAATACAACTCAAGACAACCATTAGTCCATAGAGATTGTCATTAATTACCAAAACCAAACATGGGGGCACCGCATGTTTTTTCAATCTCCCCCATTTTGGTAATTGATGACAATCACTTTCAAGAGAGTTTATATAAGGAATTATGCATCACCATGCAATGCAACAACTAATAGTGCATGCGAATGATATGCAAATGCTAAGGAACAAAAACAAAGCAAGAAGAGATAACTCTCTAAACTTCTCCACAAAACTCTCTGAAACTTCTCCCCCATTGGCATCGATTGCCAAAATGGGCGAAAATCTAAGAAGGGCAATATAAATTGTGGTCCTCCATAAATTGTGTATTTCTCAACAAGAGAGTGGAATGCAATACACATACCCAACTGCCAATACTTGGAGGAAGACAAACTATATTGATGCCCAAAGATTGCAACAAAAAGATATGACACAAAGACATAACAAAGAGAGACACAAGCAATCAGAAGATATCAATTGAAGCAAGCAAACAACGGATATCAATTGAACCAACTAGACCAATGATCCTACATGCCACAAGAATAAATATATTATGAAAAGCGCAAAGGAGTGTTCTAAAGAAACTAGAGAAGCTCCCCATGATTTGTGCACACATAAGAATTTTTGTATTTGAATACAAAGTGCACAAAATAGGATCATAGCTCCCCCAAAATCAATAGAAACTCACATCCAATGCAAGTGAGCATATAGGAAACAAAGCCTAGCGCTTGCAACAAGCACATGGTTGAGCAACATGTAAAAGAGGCAACTTAAGAATAGGCTCAACCAAAATGATGTGTGTGAGTCATGGCGAAGCACTTGAGAAGACTAAGATTAGGATGAGCATTAAGCATCAACATAGTCTTGAAATAATGAGGCACACGGTGCAAGGCCTATCATTCCCACACACAACTGGCAAATGGGTTCACAAGCTTACTAATAAGCAAAATAGAACCTATGCTTGTGACAACCCGTGGTGAAGATAGACGAGGGGAGGCTCATCAAGACGAGGGATACCAATTAAGATGGCAAAAACCTCGTAAAGATAAGCAAGAGGAAAATAATCTTCACCACACAAGAGTGCAACAAGATGAAACGATAGAGGACACGCACTGAAGGCAAAAGCTTTCACGGAGCCACCAAAGAAATAACATAAGAAAGACAAGGTGGACGTGAAAGAAAAGATATCAACTAGAGATGTAATTTCTCTCAAGTGTATAAGGTTCTATGTAGACAAAATCATGATGATATATATATCTACAAAGAAGGATGTACACCCGAAATAGTTACAACACGAAGGAACAAGATATCCACAAGGAAGTCATAAATATACCAATAAGATATTTACTTGAAAGCATAGCACTTGGATAGATATGGTCTTATTGTATATAAATGAAGTCCAAACACACATCCATCAAAGGCATCACAACTAGCAACAAGAGATCATCGTTGGGATGCTTTGAGAAAGGAAACAAGTATCACAAGATATGAAATGAATATCATGCCAAGATGCAACCTACACAAGGTTGAATGCAAGAGGAGAAAGCATGAATAGATACTTGTTACCGAGATATCATTGGAAGGATGTAGTAGATACCAATTGAAGGTAGATAGTAGTTCATTGATCATCCTTGCTTGACTCCAATATGCACATGGTGACAACACCTTCCTTGTGAGTGAGCCGAGCATCCAATGCATCTCCAAATGTTCCTAGAAGAACAACACAAACTAAACGGTACCCAAACTCATCGGGACCAAATAGTTAGAAACACCAATACATAGGACAAACTCCACATAAATATGTGCATATAGATATGAAAATGAATTTCATGCACATCTCATCCAAATTGAGACTAGGTGGAGTTTCCCCTATATATTAAGTCAAAGAAAGAAAGCATGCCAAATGAAATACATGAAGTAAACATGCATGCTCAAGACTTTCAAAACCCGAAACCAAAAACAAAGAAATGCCAAGTGAAAAGGATACCAAATGGAGAAATCATCACTTGGAAGATATCATTAAAGATACATCAAGGAATGAGATATCCATTGATACACACTAAACTAAAGATGTCAAACTCTCAAAGAGAGGATGGTTCCAAACAAACCAGGCTCTCAACAAAGTTTCATGATGGCACAAAGTACCAAAAAGAAATGGCTTGCCTTCCACCAAAACACACTTGATAAGGATCACAAGAAGAGTGTTCTAAAGAAAATAGGATAGCTCCCCCACGAGTTGTGCATTATATAGGATTTGCATTTGAATACAAAATGCACAAGGTGGGATCACTACTTTCATTATATCTAGAAAACACTAGACAAGAACAAGAAATAAACAAGATCCACAAGTGGTAGGGAAGACACCGAGAGTTGACACAAACCTTGGCAAGAGAAAAGGCAAATAAAAACAAAAGCCAAAGTAAAGATGATCAACAAATTCTACCACACATAAGTGACTACCAATTGTCAAAAGACAAGAAGTATTTTGGAAATAATTCCCGGTGGTAGATAACAAGGACATCCAACATCATCTTCACAACAACACAAGCAAATTGCAACTTGTAGAGCTAACATGCCACCTAGGAACAAGATAATCTACAATATCAATTCTAGGTGACAATATCTCAATGTACACATTTTCTAGGCTTGTAATATGAACTTAGCATATTACTCCCCCATAATGTGATACCAATAAGAACTTAACAAGAGGCAATAAGAGGAACAAACAAGAGATAATTAATGGACTATTTAGAATTTGAATTTCTCATGAGAGATACACCACCTAGCGACTAGATAAACTTGTAATATCAAAAATAGATGGTATTCCTCATGTACACACATTTATAGGATTGTGAGGTGCACAAAGCACATCACTCCCTCAAAATGGGATGTTCCATTAATCTCTCACACGAGCCAACTAGGATACAAACAAGAAGCATAAAGGCTCAACGCACGACACACACGTTCATGGTGTGCAAACCAACACACACATACTTGATTGCTCAAGATAAGCAAGTTGGAATCACAACATATACAAACACATGCAAGGAACAAAACCAAAACATGCAAGGGGTCAAGTAACTTTCAATGTAAGCAATTTTAAGTACAAGTTACCGCAAGGAGGCACATTGGATATAAGATATAAACTTGATGATTCAATTGACTTGGCTTGAGACAATAAGAGTGATGAGGTCCCCTTAATTCTTCATAGTGTAGCCAAGTCTCCAATGCCCTCCAACAACACCTATTGATCAAGTTTGAGCTTGTTGGTCCCCAACCAAGTTGGGTCCTAAGAGGTTAGTCACAATAGATTTGGCTACCCAAATGGTTCTTTGCTTGACACCACTTTGAGTACCAACAAACTTGGCAAACACATTGCCAACCTTATCCTTACCAAGAGAATAGATATCATCAATAATAATTGGGTTGGATAAGTTACCACTAGTGCATGAAGAAGCGACGTGACCTTTCTCACGACATAAGTAGCAACGTCTACTCTTCACTTTCTTCTCACTTGATTTCTCAATTTGAGAAGCATTAACTTGAGTCTTCTTGGGAAGAGGCCTTTCTTTAACTTGATGTTGAGCATGAGATTGAACTTGTGCCCTCTTTCCTTGTTGCTTGACACTAATTTCCTTCTTCTTCAATGGGCAAGATCTAACATGATGCCCTTCTACTTTGCACTTGAAGCAAACAATCTTGGCCGAATTCTTGACTTGTTCTTGGCCCTTCTTTTTGTTCATCTTGGACTTCTTCTTCTTATTGGAGTTGAATCCAAGTCCACCTTTGTCATTGGGGGATTTTTGCACACTCAAGATATTGTTGAGTGTGGATTTCCCTTCATGACACTTTTCAAAGTCTTTCTTCAAAGAAGTGACTTGGGCCTTGAGCTCTTTGATTTCCTCTACATGGTTAGTCTCAACACAAGTACTAGAGGAAGTATAAGCTTCATCGTTAGAGCAACAAGGCAAGGAAAGCAATTCATCACAAGATGTACCAACATTGTGAGTAGATGAATTACAAGGACTAGCACATGGCAATATACTATTTTGACTAGAAGTAGTGCTAGTATCCACATGAGGCTCACTAGATGTTACCTTAGCAATCATGGCCTCATGAGCTATCTTTATCACACTATGGGATACTAGAAGATCATCATGAGAGCTTGAGAGCTTTTCATGACTTTCTTCCAATTTCCCATAATTGCTAGATAGCACCTCAAGTTGAGCCCGTAGCTCAACATTCTCCTTCAAAATGGATGCTTCACAAGTAATAGTATTAGTAGCACAAGCATCATCATTAACAACAAGAGGAGAAGGCAACTTGGCAAGCTCTTTTAAATAAGAAGCTTCAAGTTGGGCATGAGACTCGGTGAGTTTGATGAGCTCACCCTTGATGACCCTTGAGCCATTTTTGAGGTGCTCAAAATCCTCAAGGAGTCTAGCATGAGAAACTTCAAGCTTAGCATTTTTAGTTTTGAAATCGTTGGCCACCTCAAGAGCTCTATCATGAGATTCCCTCACTCTAGATAATTCTAGAGCAAAAGTCTCCTCAAGAGATTTGGAGGTGGTTTGTTCATGTTCAAGAGCTTGAGATAGCTCTGCGATCTCATTTGCGTAATCACGCCCATGAGCTTCCATTTTCTCAATGGTGACCTCATGCTCCTCTAGATGAGATTCCAACTCCTCAATGTATTTCTTGCCATCAATGGCAATGGACATTATTTCCATGAAGTTGGAACGAGCAATTTTATTTTTATGAAGAGCTTTAAAAATCATTTTCCCCTTAGTTTTTAAGGAGGCAACATTATCATTCTCTTCATCATTATCCTCATCATCATTAGCATCAACATCATCATCAAGAGACATATTGGGGTACAAAGTAGGAGATACCTTTGACGCCTTAGCCATAAGGCAAAAAGCAATGGATGATGGTGTAGGATCCCTTGAGGCACCATTAAACACCACATCTTGTTCCATGGAGTGTTGGATTTCCTCTACATTGTCAGCACAACAATTCGAGGAAATATATGCATTTTTATCATGGCAACAAGACATAGCAAGCATATCATCATGAGATTTAGCCAAGCAATTTCTACATGATATGCAAGGACTATCAACACAAGCATGTGAAACATTTGGAGTGCTCGAAGTGTTAAAGCCCAAAGAAGGAGCATTGCAATAATATAGTGATGAAGGATCATCCACAATAAGCATACTATCATCATTGCAATGACCAACACTACTCACCATATCATTATCTTGTGGCAAACCACATGTAGGTGAAGTAGAAGAAGTTGAGAAGACTATACGACCGGAGGTGGAGGGAGAACAATCATCCCCACAAATCTTGGACACACCATATTTATCTTGAAGCTTTGTCCACAACTCATGAGCATCTCGGAACGGCATGAGTTGAAATATAACTACATTGCTCAAAGCATCGAAAAGCACATTAGAAGCTTGAGCATTGAGATAAGAGTTTTTCTCATCCTCTAAAGATAATCTTTGGGGATCCTTTGGAGGAGAAAACCCCATATCTACAATTCGCTCTAAATTTGGGTCCATGACCCTAAAGAGATTAAGCATGCGAATTACGCAAACATCAAAATTTGTGCCATCGAAACTAAGAGTGTCAGAGAATCCTAATCCCCTAGTCGACATCTTTACTCTCTAGGCGGTTAAGACTAACACAGAGAGACGAGGCTCTGATACCAATTGAAAGATCGAGGATGTCGCCTAGAGGGGGGGTGAATAGGAGCTTTAAAATAATTACGGTTTAGGCTTGAACAAATGCGGAATAAACCTAGCGGTTAATTTGTCAAACACAAAACCTACAACAACTAGGCTCACCTATGTGCACCAACAACTTATGCTAAGCAAGATAAGCAACTACGTGATAGCAAGATATATGACAAAGAACAATATGGCTATCACAAAGTAAAGTGCATAAGTAAAGGGGCTCGGGTAAGAGATAACCGAGGCACGCAGAGACGACGATGTATCCCGAAGTTCACACCCTTGCGGATGCTAATCTCCGTTTGGAGCGGTGTGGAGGCATAATGCTCCCCAAGAAGCCACTAGGGCCACCGTAATCTCCTCACGCCCTCGCACAATGCAAGATGCCGTGATTCCACTAAGGGACCCTTGAGGGCGGTCACCGAACCCGTACAAATGGCAACCCTTGGGGGCGGTCACCGGTACCCGTTAAATTGCTCGAGGCGGTCTCCACAACCTAATTGGAGACCCCGACGCTTGCCCGGAGCTTTACACCACAATGATTGAGCTCCGAACACCACCAACCGTCTAGGGCGACCAAGCACCCAAGAGGAACAAGCTCAAGGGCACCAAGCACCCAAGAGTAATAAGCTTCTCAACTTGTAACTTCCACGTATCACGTGGAGAACTCAAACTGATGCACCAAATGCAATGGCAAGGGCACACGGAGTGCCCAAGTCCTTCTCTCCCAAATCCCACCGAAGCAACTAATGTTAGGGAGAAAAATGAGAGGAAGAACAAGAAGGAGAACACCAAGAACTCCAAGATCTAGATCCAAGGGGTACCCCTCACATAGAGGAGAAAGTGATTGGTGGAAACGTGGATCTAGATGTCCTCTCTTTTTCCCCTCAAAAACTAGCAAGAATCCATGGAGGGATTGAGAGATAGCAAGCTCGGAGAAGGTCAATAATGGGGGAAGAACACGAGCTCAAAGGATAAGGTTCATTGGGGAAGAAGACCCCCTTTTATAGGGCCTCCCGAATCCAACCGTTATGTGCTCAGGTCGTGCACAAGCGGTACTACCGCTTGGAGGAGCGGTACTACCGCTTAGCACGGTCAAAACATCCCAAACGAGAGAGAAAACACGAGATTGTGGTCCGGGGTGGTACTACCGCTTAGGAGACACGGTAGTACTGCTCTGGAGCGGTACTACCGCTCAGGAGCAGCGGTAGTACCGCTCTGGAGCGGTAGTAAAGAATTACATCCGCTCTAGTCGCGGTAGTACCGCTGCAGCGTTTACCAAAACAGCCACAACTTTTGCAAACGGACTCCGAATTCAACGAAACCAAGTTTGTTGGAAAGCTAACGACATGGGCTAACACAATATTTATAGAAATATCAAGAATAAGCAAATGAGAAAAGTCCCATAAGAAAATGGTGAGAACCCTTCATCGGATAAGACCGGTAAAACCTCCAACACCGAAAACATCATAGAAGACGCATGCGAACTCCGTTTTCGATGAACTCAAACTTGTCATCAAGATGACCATAAGCTCTAAGACTCACAAAAATAACCAAACAAGAACCAAGAAACATGATGCAAGGATGCAATGGTTTGAGCTCTCTACTAACGATACGATCAAGCTACCAACTTGAGAGCTCCCCTTGATAGTACGGCAAATGATCCTATAACTCGGTCTCCCAACTACCACCACAAGACCGGTAAAATAGAAAACCTATCAAGGGAAAACCTTTGCCTTGCACATGGTCCACTTGAGCTAGATGAAGACGATCTTGACTCCCTCAAGTTGGACCACCTTTCTTGATTGCGTTGGCTCGATGAAGACTAGATGATTGCTCCCCCATAGTTCACTATGGGTGAGCCACTCTTCGGCACATCTTCAAAAGTCCATTGACACCACAATGAATGGCAAGATTCAAGCACTTGATCTCTTCGTGATGCTCCACTTGAACTTGCACACGGCAATCTTGATGACGATCACCACTTGATGTCATCCTTTCCATGGGTTGTATGATATCTTCCTCTTGACGCAAGCCCATGGATACGTACTTAACCCCACATACAACTCTCACATAGACCATGGGTTAGTACATAAAGTGTAATGGACAATGCTTACCATACCATGGGATCACTTGATCCCTCTCGGTACATCTTCTATGCTTTGTGAGTTGATCAACTTGATTCACTCTTGACTTAGTCTTGATCAACCTTGAATCTTTGCAACTCTCTTCATTTGGATGATGTCTTGAAGGTAAACATGAATGATCACACAACCTTCTTCTTCAAGACATGCTTGCAATAAGCTCAACACTCGCATGACCAATCTTTGGATAATTCCTTAATAGTACCTTGGTCAACTCAAAAACTCCTTGAAACCAACACATGGACTTCAAGAAAAGCCTATGGAAAAATTCTTCAAATACAACTCAAGACAACCATTAGTCCATAGAGATTGTCATCAATTACCAAAACCAAACATGGGGGCACCGCATGTTCTTTCAGCATTTAATTCTTACAATAAATCCCATTTGAATTCAATAGTCTTCATCATAAAAGAACTAGTATAAGAAGTATCGAGCATGGATCGATTATTATGAGAAAGCCGAGCATAAATTTTTTTGGATAATAATTTCTCTTGAGAGCTCGGGTATGAATATAACATTGACTTAAGCCTCCCCTAAGCTTGAGAATATATACAGCCCGTCTATTCTGCTAATATTAGCAGAATAACTATTCTGATAACACTTCCGTACTGCACACTCAACGCAAGTGCACGTCAATGTTTGAACCAAGTGTGCTGCATAACTCAAGCGAGTGAACTTCGTGTCGAAAACAACTGCACGCGTTTGTTTTTTTGTACTGTTTTCGCTCTAGTTTTGAACCGTTTATCGGAATGACGTGTATAATATGCCGTTGAAAAGCTATGGATTAGGCGCAACTTCACCATGTTAAACAGATTCCTCGCGGTTTAAGAGCAGTTTCAAAAATGGTGCGGCGGATGACGAGTGGCAGTGAGTGTATTTTCGTAATTTTTTCTAAACCGCTCATCAGAATAAAGCAAATGATACGCCGTTGGAAAGATATCATCGAGGCACATCTTTTTCGTATTTATTACTTTATCTAATTCCTTACGGTTTAAGAGCAGTTTCAAATTTAGTAAATCGCGGAATTACGTTTTTTTCGAAAATTTTGCAATTTTTGGTACTGTTTTCACTCTAGTTTTTGAACCATTTGTCGAAACGAGGCGTGAATACGTCGTTGGAAAGCTATGGACAAGGCGCAACTTTCATATGTAGAAATGGTTTTGAAATTCCTTACGGGTTTAAGTTAATTTTGAAAATGGTGCGGCGGACGACGAGGGACAGCGGTCGTTTTTCGCGAAATTTTTACAAACCGCTCGTCAAAATGATTCAAATGATATGCCGTTGGAAAGATATCGACGAGACGGAACTTTTTCATGTAGAACACACTCTCTAATTCCTTACAGTTTAAGAGCAGTTTTAAAATTAACGAAAAGCGGACACTCTGTTTTTTCGCGACACCAAAATCGTCGTTGGACAGAAGAACGCACTGCTTCAAGCTGAAAACCGCACTGCAACAGACAGTCAAGTGCACTGCATCATTTCTTTTTGTCGGACGTAAACTTTCTCGCAGAAGTTTTTGTTGTCTTTTTTTCAAAAAAAAATTTAACGAGAGTGGACCGCGACACTCCCGAAAGTGAATCGCAACACTACCAAAAGTGAACCTCATGAGTTTTTGTTGTCTTTTTTTCGTACTTATTAATTTTTTACGCGCGTTGACCAAGCGAGTGGACCTGATGGGCTAAGAGAACGAACTACATCTAATATAGAAGCAAGCTTCATTTTGAGTCTTCATGGTTTAAGAGCAGTTTTGAAAGTATCGAAACACGCACACTTTGTTTTATACGACATCAAAATCGACGAGTGAACTACATCAGACAGAAAACCGCACTGCTTCAGACGAAAAACCACACTGCATCCGACGGTCAAGCGTACTTCATGAGTTTATTTTTCGGCAATGGCCGTGGATGAACCACACGGGGGCGTGCAGCGCATTGCTCGCAAGATATGGGTGCACTGCACATCCAAAATCCAAAAAAAATATTTTGTCCCCGTTAATTTGAATTTCATAATTTTTGTCTTTTTCTAACTTTTTTTTATAAATGCATCAAGACGACATGGCGAGTTTAGTGAACTCCATTATTTTTTTTAACTTCTTATAAACGCATCTGGACCATTTGGTCGAATGTGGTGTACTGTAGCTGATTCCACATTCATTCACATTATACCGTCGGAGCAGAGGAATCTCGGAGTCACATTCATTTTTCTCTCTTTTTGTTGTCCCCCATCTCCTGCAAAAATTGGTAAACTGACCGCAAGAACAACGGATAGGAAACTTCGGTGCACCGAAGCTTCCCATCCAAAAATGCAAAAAAGAAACAGAGTCCAAAGTGACACGAATGAGAGTAGTGAACTGCAGAAAAAACACCAAACCGCATGCTGATGTGTTACAGTTTCTTTTCAACTGAACCTCAAGACAATGACTACAGTGCACTTAGATTTTTTAAAAGAAGACAAAACAGATGACCGCAGCTTGTTTTCTAAATTGATTCAAGTCACTACGAGGTGGCTCTGGCCATTGCATTTATGTCCATCGTTGGAGCTTTTCTCGCTGGCCTTTGTACCACCTACATACCAACAAAGTGGACGGGTGTCAGAGAAATAAGAGAGAGACTGATGTGCAAACAGTCAAGCACACATAGCCGCACCGCACATAGGTAGTCTGTAAGCTGCACAGGCTTGAAATATGGACTGCGAGGCAATCTCCGACGGTGCAGCAGGCAGCAAACTGCACGCAACAGAGGAGGCAGAATAGCGTTGACCCAGGGTAGTCTTCATCACCTTGCTGGTTAGTGCGAGCCACACACAAACGTCCGACGAACCGCACTGGGAGTTAATCAAACTGCGTTAGAGATTTTATACTGCACTAAATTCACCAAAATCAATAGCAAAATTGAGTCATCGGCACTGCAATGGAATCACTACACGCCCAAAGGGCACTACACACGCAGCACCAACGGACTGAACTGGCTCACACTGCGGACCGCACATCGCGTGCCCAAGTATTGCATCCCATGCCGCCGGAGTAGGCCGCCGTTCTTCCGACGCCGAGGACTGCACTGCACTGCTCGCAGTAAAGGCGAGAAGAGAGGAGGACTGCCGCGAGGGATGCACGGGGAAGCCCGTGGCGACGGGCCGCATGCTGGTGGGAGGAGAGGGGATCCTCGCCAGGATGGACGTTGGCTGTAGACCCGCGAGAGGACCTTCTTCCTCCCTGCCTCCAGTCCTCTTCCTTTGCTCACCGCCGCCGTGCACGTGTGGCCGCCGTTCTCCGATGAGATCCACGCGAGTTCCCACCACCACCATCAACATCTAGCACGCGTGGCTTCTCCTCTGCTCGTTCCATCTGCACATCGGAGCACAGCCCAAACTGCAGAAGCGCCCCAAATTTGCGTTCCCATCTGCACAGCGAAGCATAGCCAAAACTCCACGCGACGCCCTTCCGTACTGCACAATGTCGTCGGAGCCATCAAGTGCACAGCCAGGCGCGCTGAACCGCATCGCGTGCCCCGCGCACTGCAAGTCCGGGGCGTCTGGGCTGCAAGTGGAGGAGGGGCTGATTTAGTCTCAAGTGAACTGCAGCAGGGGGACGCGGAGGAGGTCGGTGCTGCGGTGGATGCCGGTGGGAGGAGCCCGGGGGATGAGGTCGGTCCCGCGGAGGAGGTCGCCGGGGCGGGTGTGTGTGGATCCGGCCGCCGTCGCGCGCCCCATCTCCGGCGGTTGAATCTGCGCTGAGGAATGGGAGAGACGGGAGGAAGGGAAGGCCATGAGGGCGCCGGGGGCGAGCAGGGAGGGGAGGAGCGTGCGGTTCATAGGCCACAGAGGGGCGGGGCCGAGGCAGCGAGGGAGGTGGGGGCTGAGATGGAGGTGGGTGCAGAGTTGCAGGGGTTGGTAGCCAGGGCCCGACGCCGGGCGGCGCGGGTTCAGAGGCTCGTCGGCGGGCACGGGATCTGCACGGCCGCGCATCACCGGGAGGGGCGCTTGTATGCTCTAGTTCAAAGGAAGGAGGTGGAGGGGTGGGCCGGTGGCTCTGGGAGGAAGCCGGAGCAGGTTGTGGAAGCTCGGTGGCTTGGGCCCCTCGGCAGCGCGTGGAGGGAGGTGGTGCGGCGACGGAGGAAGGAGGTGGTGCGGTGGAGGGAGGGAGGTGCTGCGGTGTGGAAGGGGAAGAAGGTGGGAGGAGATGGGTTGGTGGGCACGAGGAATCGTGGGAGTGGGAGCAGTGGGGGTGGGTTGATTGGCTCGCTGTGTGTCGGGTGTTAGCAGAATAAGGCTTCGGTGTTATCAGAATAAGGTCTTAAGGGTGTTACCTATATATAGGTGTGTTGGTTCAGTATTTTTTCAGGAACCTTAACTAGTTCTGTGGCAAGCTATTATAGAAAATCGTACTCTTATATGTAGGTAAAACTATGTCTATCATAGCTTGCCACAGAACTAGTTAAGGTTTGCTAAACATTTAACGGTTTAAAAGTAAGTAAAAAGTATGAAATAAATAGGGGAGCCTCACTCTAATATAATAAGATGATCCAACGGTGTGATTGTGAAAATTTGCATTTATGTGTCCTCAGCGAAAAAACAAGTATTTCAGCACACTGCAGGATCAATATATATTGAAATATTTGTTCTTTTTGTCCAGAACACATGCAGTCATATTTTTTCAATCCATCCGTTGGATCATGTTATATTATAGGTGTGTTGGTTCAGTATTTTTTTCAGGATTTTTGAGTACTTTTACACCGTCGAAAACCTTAACTAGTTCTGTGACAAGCTATTGTAAAAAATTTTACTCCTATATATACGGCTGCGCTAAATTAAGCCTGAGTGCATTTGTTTTATTCCGCGCTCCGGCCGAACTGCACGCACACCGGCATGCCAATGAAACCAACGCTCCTTCCACTTGACCGTAAAAGCTTCGTTGAACATAGTAATCCGACAAGAAATCTAGTAAAAAGGGAGCATGTGATGGGTCTGCGTGCACCACTCCGACAAATCAGCAAACTAATGCATGGTTCCAACCCTCCAGTCGTAAAAGGAGTGGGAAATATGCTAACAATAGTAAATAGTTTACTGCTCGTATCTTGCTTTTGTAATTTGCGCATATGAATGCTCTCCAGCGTTCCACCAGAAACATAGTAACGAGGGGTAAAGACTCCTCATGTGTGCTACAGTGGTTACTTGGGGAACTAGAGAAATGTGAAAAAGGACGGTAATACATTTACTACATCCTATATGAGTTAATTATATTAGCTACTCAAAGGTGCAAACAAAGGGTGGTAATTCAGTTACTACATCTTTTGTGAACTAATTACTATTGGCTACTCAACTAATGCATGAGTTGTATGTGGAAAATCCATATGAAGCAGAGATTTTTTATATTTTTGCATATTAACAGACTATGAAGCAAAGGCCAAAAAAAAATTGTTTAGCAAATCAACTATCCATACAAAAGAATATGAGCAGACTTTTTCTCCTTCATTACTATGCTTTCGATGAAAGTTACGTATGATAGTGGGATTCGTGTGGGCTAATTAGCAGTAATATCTTCACCGTCGTTACCATGTTTTTCTATTATTTTTAGTAGTTGGCAGAACTAGGAATAGGAGTGGTGTGTGCAGACTAACCACGTGTCTCTTACCACGAATTTCATTTTTTTTACCATTGATTTTCCACTGGTAGTAAATGGATGGAGGTGGTTACTATGTTTAGTGGGAGCGCTGGTTCGGCTGTACCATGGTGTGTGCGCTGTTTTATCGGCTCCTTGGGTGCGCGTTGTTAGACCGGAGCGCAGAATAGGAAATATGCGCTCGGGCTTAGTTTAGCAACCCTATATATATATATATATATATATAATTATAATTTTGATCACGATGAACCAGATGCATAGGATAAAACTTCTGATAAAATTTCAATTTCAATTGTTTGTAGTTCCATGATACAATATCATCACATAGCCTATACCATGTCAATGCATTTTCCTTCAAATATAAAGGGAAGATCTTCTTCTTGACAGCATACTCAGGCATACCTGCAAGCTTAAATAATCCACAAACTTCATCCATA
This sequence comes from Triticum dicoccoides, assembly GCF_002162155.2. Lineage (NCBI taxonomy): Eukaryota > Viridiplantae > Streptophyta > Magnoliopsida > Poales > Poaceae > Triticum > Triticum dicoccoides. The sequence continues at coordinate 153,557,257 of NC_041391.1, forward strand.
TAGATTAGGTGCATATCATGATGTAATGTTCCATCTCCTGTATAAGGATTAGCTAGCAGTTTCTCTATCATACCCGAAGGAATTTCAAAATAAATATTTTCAGTAGGTGCAGTAGATTGAGGAGCAACTTTTTGCTCTTCCGGTCGAGGTGAAGATACCCCTAACAAGCTCTCAAAGGATTATTTTCCATAGTAACAAGTGATAGTAAATTTCAGCATACTATATAAATGTTTTCTTACCAAATTTCACTTACGAAAGACGCTTCACTCCCCGGCAACGACGCCAGAAAAGAGTCTTGATGACCCACAAGTATAGGGGATATATCATAGTCCTTTCGATAAGTAAGAGTGTCGAACCCATCGAAGAGCAGAAGGAAATGACAAACAATTTTCACCAAGGTATTCTCTGGAGGCATTGAAGTTATCGGTAACAGATAGTTGTGTGATAAGATAATTCATAACGGGTAACAAGTAACAAAAGTAAACAAGGTGCAGCAAGGTGGCCCAATTCTTTTTGTAGCAAAGGACAAGCCTGGACGAACTCTTATATAAATCAAAGTGCTATCGAGGACACATGAGAATTATTGTAAAGCTAGTTTTCATCATGCTCATATGATTCGCGTTTGTTAATTTAATAATTTGATATATGGGTGGACCGGTGCTTGGGTGCTTACCTACCTTGGACAAGCCTCCCACTTATGATTAACCCCTCTCGCAAGCATCCGCAACTATGGAAGAAGAATTAAGGTAAACCTAACCATAGCATGAAACATATGGATCCAAATCAGCCCCTTACAAAGCAACGCATAAACTAGGATTTAATCTTCTGTCACTCTAGCAACCCATCATCTACCTATTACTTCCCAATGCCTTTCCCTAGTCCCAAATCATGATGAAATATCATGTAGTCGACGTTCACATAGCACCACTAGAGGAGGGACAACATACATCTCATCCAAATATTGAACGAATATCAAATTCACATGATTACTTATAACAAGACTTCTCCCATGTCCTCAGAAACAAACGTAACTACTCACAAAGCATATTCATGTTCATAATCAGAGGAGTATTAATTATCATTAAGGATCTAAAAATATAATCTTCCGCTGGATAAACCAACTAGCATCAGCTACAAGGAGTAATCAACACTACTAGCAACCCACAGGTGCCAATCTGAGGTTTTGAGACAAAGATCGGATACAAGAGATGAATTAGGGTTTGAGAGGAGATGGTGCTGATGAAGATGTTGATGGATATTGACCCCCTCTCAATGAGAGGATCGATGGTGATGACGATGGCGATGATTTTCCCCTTCAGGAGGGATGTTTCCCCGACAGAACAGCTTCGCTGGAGCCCTAGATTGGTCCTGCCCAGGTTCCGCCTCGAGACGGCGGCGCTTCGTCCCGAACGCTTCTATCCTATTTTTTTTTCAGGGCAAAAGACACCATATAGCAGAAGATGGGCGTCGGGCTCCCGCCAGGGGGCCCACAAGATAGGGGGCGCGCCCAGGGGGTAGGGCGCGCCCTCCACCCTTGTGGCTGGCTGGTGGCCCCCCTCTGGTGCTTTTTTTTGCCTAATATTTTTTATTTATTCCAAAACTGATCTCCGTGAAGTTTCAGGACTTTTGAAGTTGTGCAGAATATGTCTTTAATATTTGCTCATTTTCAAGTCCAGAATTCCAGCCGTCTGCATTCTTCAGAGAAAAGGCATAAGTATTGTGATATAATGTGTAATAACAGCCCATAATGCGATAAATATCAATATAAAAACATGATGCAAAATGAACGTATCAATGCTCTTAGGGGTATACCTGGCCATCCCTCGGGCCGGGCCTACCAAAGCACGACATGGAAAACCTAGGCCCCAGCCCGGCCCGACCGTCGGGCCTAAAAATCAGGCCCAAGCCCGGCCCATCACGCAAAAAGCCCGTCGGGCCTCGGGCCGGGCCTCTTTGTTAAACTGCAAATACGACGGGCATGGCCCGTCCATCGGGCTCAAAATCTAGGCCTAGGCCTGGTCCGTGGGCAAGGTCGGGTCGGGCCGTCCGGGCCGGGCTGCCCATGGCCAAGTATACCTAGGGGGATCCCTTACAGTCTATCTGTCAAAGTAATGATGAGGATACAACCCCACGGTGCCGGCTTTTATATAGCCCGACAACGGTAGAAAAAATGCAGTACAAAAGGGACGGTGACACGATATACTCCCTCCATTCTTAAATATAAGTCTTTTTAGGGATTTCAATATAGACTACATACGAAGTAAAATGAGTGAATCTACACTCTAAACTATGTCTATATACATCTGTATGTAGTTCATAGTGAAATCTCTAGAAAGATTTATATTTAGGAACGGAGGGAGTAGTAAGTAGGCGAGCGAATGTGGGCCATTGGATCTTCATAATTGCACTTGATCTAGTCCGTCTGTTAACTGAATCTAAGTCTGTCTTGACTGAACATGAGCGACAGCTTAACCACCAGCAGAATCCAGCGGGGACTAAGTATCACGTACCCTTTAGTTTTTTAGAACAACGTAGCATTAAGTTGCCACTTGTAATGGGCTATTAACATGGAATCGCATAACACAAAATCTAAAAGACCGGTTAGAAGTCTATTTATTATTTTGAAGTTTGTTATGCTTCAAGAATAAAGAGAAAATAATTAAGCATCACTCTAGTACCAAATTTTTAATCTGATTGAGGAGGTGTTCTACTTGATTGGAATGCAAAGTCCTACTCAAAATATTGTGGCACAAAGTAAAACTTCCGAATAAGCTAAAACTGAAAACAAACCATATGGTATATTTACGTGCTATTTTATATCTTTTGTGCCATGTATTGTTGTTGCCATCTTCACCCCCCATGCTCAAATCCTGGCTCCGCCCCTGTCGATGCGTGCGAGTGGCAGCTTACGCGCGAGGTGGTAGTGGAAGGTTGGGTGGCACCGAAAACAAGGGGACGATGGCTATTTTATTACTTGTGTGTCGGTCAGTCTGCCTTGTACTCGTCTTTCCTGCTCTACAGAGGACAAGGAGATGATGAATGTGAAACAAGGAGATTCACGGTGCTACAGTGTAGTATTTATTTATTTTGGTTATAACAAAAGATGTACTTTTTCCGTTCCATAATATAAGAGCTTTTTTAGAGTGTAGTCTTTAATGGTGAACATCTTTATGTTGATCATATCTACTATATGACTCATGTTCGATCTTTTGGTCGCTAGTATTCTGAGACCATGTCTGTACATGCTAATGCTAGGCTCGTCAAGTTTGTCAAAAGCGGTCTTATATTATTGGATTGGATGGAGGGAATACTTCTCTTTTCTGCTCTCGGAACTAATACAGGTTACACAAGTGACATCACCACACAACACTTGTGGTCTACTTAGAGCATCTCCAATAGATGGTCCAAATGTAAAAATACCTAAGTTTTGGACCATTTGGGGCAAAAAACGCTGCTCCAACAGACGGTACATATGTAAAAAAAATTGGACCGCGGCCTTCCGGTGATGTAAAATTGAAAACTTTGTGATGCAAATTTACATCACGAGATGCAACTGGTCCAAAACCGCGGCCGCCCGCCAAACGCCCAACTGCCACTTCATTCCCTTCTGCCCGCCCGCCGCCGCAGCTCCCCGCTCGGCCGCCGCCCCGCCACAGCTCTCCGACGTCGCGCCACCGTAGATCCAGACCCCCACCGCTGATTCCACCCCGCCTGGGTCGCCGCCTGCCGCCGCTCCGTCTGCCTCCTCTCCGGCTGCCTCCGCCTCCGGTCCGTCCGCCGCTTGCTCCCTGATGACGCTGAAGAAGACGCCGAAGGGCAAGTCCGGTTTCTTCGGCGTGAGGGAGAAGCACTCCGGGAAGTTCGGAGTGGAGTTCTCTGACGAAGGGCAGCGTTGGTAGCTCGGCACGTATCCGACCGCCGATGATGCCGTGCGTGCCTAAGACGTGGCGGTGTGGTGTGCCGGACGGCCGAAGACGGACCTCAACTTCCCGCAGATCGAGTCCCAGGCGGTGGCGGAGTGGCTCGTGACGCAGGGCATCCGGATGGAGGAGATGCCAGCGAAGAAGGCAAAGAAGAGACTGGCGGTTGTCATCACTCCCGGCAAGAACGATGAGGCAGCGATGGCTCGGTTTGCGCGAGAGCATCCGCAGTACGTCCAGGCCGAGCTGGAGCACTACTAGAAGCGCGACATCGAGGCGAAAAAGAAGGGGGTATAGGAGGAGGACGAGGCCGGCCCCTCGACTGTGATCCCTATCGAGTTGTTGGATGAGGACTGGGGTGACTCCGAGGAGGAGGACGAGGGGTGCGATGACCCGACCAAGGACGAGTTCTGGAAGCAGTTCTGCAGCTCGAACGACAAGGAGTAGTTTCATCTAGTAGTAGTAGTAGTTGAATTTGTGTATGAAACTATGTTGAATTTCATGTTTGAACTATATTGAGATGAAGTAGTAGTTGGTCGTTTTAATCTTCATTTTCGATCATTTATTGGAGTTGCTCTTTTTTTTACATCTCCAATTTGGATCATTTGTTGGAGTTGCGCATTTTTTGGAGCTCCAAAACGCACCATATGGCAGTCCATATTACATCTTCTGTTTTAGACCGTCAAATTTTGGACCATCTATTGAAGATGCTCTTACAAATGTTCAACAACTTATTTACTACATTTAGGGCATGTACAATGGTTCTATCTTAAGGGTGCCATGTAGGATAAATGATGAGGTGGAGGAGAGAGAAATCATAAGAGAAGGTTTGTCTTCTCTTATTTAAGAGAAGACAAGAGATATCTCTTAGCACAATTTGTCTCACCATATTTTTAGGAACAACTAATTATTGAAGATAAGGCTAAGAGATGACCCATTATAAACATGTTTTTTTGTCATCTTTAATTTACATGCAAAACTTAAGATAAGACTATCTTATCAACCATTGTACATGCCCTTAGCAACAGCAGAGTAAACGGCACCATTGTTACAACTGTAAATGCAAGCATAATTTTGGAAAACAAGGGCAACTACAAATTCTGAATAATTTTTTATAAGAAACAGTTGAAAACAGGACACAGCGGATGCAGCAAACGAGGCATACGACTGTCACTTAAAATACTGGTCCAAAAATGGACACTTCAAGCACTATCAAAAGACATAATTTGTTATAAGAAATATTTTAACCGACTCAACACTGAATCAATGATGACAACAAGTGTTTTAACGTCTGACACTTAAAATACTGATCCAAAAAATGGAAAATTCAAACACAATCAAAAGATACCTAAAGCAAGTAGGCGGTAGAAAAAGAAAGCGTATAAACGGGATCAAACGGGCACGGCCTCTTCACTCCTCGTCCGCTTCGGCGACCTGGAGCCAGACCACAAACGGCCTGGCATTCTTCACAACCTGGGAGTCCTTGCCGGCAGCAACAGCTTCAACGTACCACTGGACAATGGCTTCTTCCTCGAGGACGTCGCCGTCATACAGGCATTTCAGGACCACCGGCACCTCCTTCAGGGCCTCGGCGCTGCACTTGCCGCAGAACGCCTCGATGGCCTGGAGCAGCAGCATCTGGGCCCCTTCATCAGGCACGGCAGCAGCAAGGTAGTCATTGTTCTTCTTGACGTCCTTTGCAAACCCCTTGCCCGCACCGTGGAAGAGCGCCTCAAAGAGGGCGTGCATCGCGTCCTTGGCGGGGAGGGTTGAGGAGGACAGCACAGCCTTGATCTGAGCAGGAGTGGCGGCATTGCCCAAGCTGGCCTTGATCTCCTCGACCAGTTCATCATATGGAGTCATTTTGGCCTGTTTCTTCCTCTTCTTCTTCTCTGCCTTTTCGGTGGCAAGCATGACCATCTCGGCAGTCGCCGCACTCAGCTGCTCCTCCATGCGCTTTCTCGCAGCCTCTGCTGACGTGTCAGTCTGCCACTCCACGTCATCATCGTCGTCGTCGTCGTCTGCAGCAGCCGCAAAGTGAGCACCTTGACTGTAAGTTGGCGAGATTGCATGTTCTTCATCAGAACCATCAGTGGTAGCATTTTTCTTTGCAGCAACACGTTTTGCAGTGCTGTCCTTGGATGCAGCACCTTTCTTCTTCCCATCCTTCTTGAGTTTCTTCATCTCCTCATCAGCAGCCTGACCTTCCTTGAGTCGCTCCTTCTCAGCCCTTCGCATAGCTTTCTTGTCCTTGCCTCCCTTCTTCTGCTCTGGTGGGTTCTTCACGATGAATGTAGCGAGCTTGTCCCTCATGTCAACATCCGAGATGAAGCCACAGGCAGCACATTTCAGAGACAGCGTCTGTTTCTCCGAGATGACAACCTCTGTTTCAGGGTTGCCACACTTATAGCACTGAACATACTTGTTGATGAAGTTCTCAAGAAGGCCAGCCAGCTTTGCAGTGTCATGGGCACCATTGACTATGGAAACTCCTGTCTTGTCATCAAATTTATACTGCGCCCCAAGCTTGCAGCTAAAGTACTTTGTTGTGTAGGAAGCTGGCCTGGCAAGTGCTTTCGCTATGTCAACCATGTTCACGATGTTTGTCTTGATGCCATTACCATGGCCTTCTATCTTGGTTAGCATTTTGGGCATCTTGTACCTGTAGAAGGCGTCATCCTTGTTCGAAGCGCCAATGTTCTGCAGTGCCATCTTGACTCAAGCTCTTCTGATACTATCAGCCGTGTGCAAATTCGGAAGCAAGAGCCGCCTTTGAGCTGACTTTGAGCAGTGGCAAGTGAGGGGAGAGAAGCTTATCCCTCATGAAAAACTGAACTGAATATAGCCTATTGGACTGAACAAAACTGCACCTTTCACTTCTGCTCTAGGTCCCTAAATGACCAGATAGGTCTAGTCTGCTACTAGTACTAGATATGATCTATGCGTGGACTGAACAATATTTATTTAATCTATGATCTCAAGCAATAAACCAAAACTAGCAGCACGGAATCAAATATACGCTACGAACGCTGAATCGCTTCCAGGGCTACAACCGTGGAGATCAAATTGTTCCTCATGAAAAACAAATAATACCTACGCCGGATCAGGTCCAGCTCAACAGACACAGTAGTCGACGATACTAAGATTTTTTTTCTCTCTATATATACGAGGACACCCAACGAAACCCTAGCTCATGCCCAGTCCACAGCAACAATCGCTAGATTTAATAACAAAACAAAAAAGGAATATCTAGGTAGCAGGGCCATCCCGCTCGGGTCTACCGTGACCAAAAATACAGAACGAGGTTACTTACCTAGGGCTTCGGCGCCGGCTGGGGGAACTCGAGCAGGAGGCTGCAGGCGATGGCGGCGGGCGCTGTGAGGAGAGGATCCAAGGCGGGCGTGCGGCTTTTATTTATAGCGGTCGAGGGGCGGCCGGGTGGATTTCGTGATGGGTACGGTTTCTGACAGGAGAAAGAGTCCGACCAGTGCTAGAAACAGTTTTTTTTTTAAGTTACCGGATAATTGCCCATGCTTTGTACTGGGAGCATAAACAAACTGTTTTTTTTGCGGGGTATAAACAAACTGTTTTCAAATTACTAGCAAAAGGGTCCGTGTATTGCAACGAGAGAGAAAAAAAAGAATCATAATGATCACATTTTGTTGCATCACCGAGATACATTATCACTCTCAATTTCGTGAAATCATGAACACTTTTTGAAATCGTGAACATTGTTTTAAACTCGTGCACATATTTGGAATTGTGAACATTTATTAAATTCATGAACACTTTTACAAATTCTCATTTTTTTCCTAAAAGCAAGAACATTTTTTGAATTGATGAATATTCTATAGTATTTGCAAACTTCAAAAAAGTTAAAACAATTTTCTTGAATTGGCTAACATTTCTAGAATGAATTTTTTTTTTTGGAAACAGGTGGAACTTTTTTGAAATTCACGATTTTTCTATTTAATGAGCATTTTCTAAATGCAGGATCATTTTTGAATCAGCAAACATTTCATGAATGAATAAACTATTTTGTAAGTCACAAACAGTTTTTAAATTTTTAGGATATTTTTCCGTTCATGAACATTTTTTGAATTGGCAAAGTTTTGCTCAATTTCGTTAACGTTTTATAATACACATACATTTTTAAAAAAATCATGAATATTCTTTTTTTTCGATTTTTTTTCAAAATTTTGAAGATATTTTGAATAAGTAACACATTTTTTTACAAAATTGCAAATATTTTTTTAATCCACAACATTTTATGATTTTCTAAACATTTTATCTCCAAATTCTATTTTTGAAAAAAAATGGAACTTTTTTTAAGTCCCAAATTATTTAAAGTAGAAAAATAAAAAAGAAAAGGAATAAATAAAAACAAAATTTTGAAAACAGGCCGCACGGACATGGACAGCCCAAACAGGTGCTGGGTCTTTTCCCAACGCACAGAGCGTAATATAGGAGGTCCCTACTGCATGGGCCGCCCAAGGCGAGGGATTCCCATGTGTGAAACATTTTTTATCACCTATAGTAGTGTTGGTGGGTAATATTTTATAATTTTGAAAACAATTTCCGTGACGTACTGCCAGAAGCAATAGCCCATTTATTATGAGGTATAGATTTGTATTTTGCTAATCATTGGGGATGAAATGGTTAGGTTCATTGCAGCTAGCGCCTCGGGGGTTCCTTTTGTGGATGATCTAGCTGGAGCTGAAGCTAGAGCTCTCCTAAATGGATTGATTCTTGCTGGCCAAATGTGATGCTCTGAACTACTTGTTGGGTCAGGAATGCATGGAAGTGGTAGAGACTATGCAACAAAGGGGAAACTCTATCGGACCTGCCGCGGCGACTTATGAAGAGTGTACTTTTTTATGTTCGATTTTACTTCGGTTGCTTTTGCTCATTGTCCTAAAGAAGCAAATTTGGCAGCTCATGTGATAGCTAGTATGGTGGTTGATGCTCAAACGATTGTGTGGACGGCAGACCCACCTGAGTTCTTAGTTGATGTACTGGCTGACGATGTATCTTTTTCCCCAAATCAATCTAATCCGCTGTGATGACATTCCCTCATAAAAAAAACTGACCGCATATATCATGTGACCCGCGAATTAACAATCTTCAAATGTCCCTAAAAACAATCTTCAAATGATCAAATCATAAAAAAAATGTTGTGGGCGTGGAAGTAGCACCGGATAATTTGGAATACCCAATGTTTGATTCGGGAAAATACTGGTATAGCAAGTTGACATCATTATCTGAAAAATATATAACTTGATGTGAAAAATATCTGAATTTATCTTATAAATACAAATATGATAGACAATTAAAAAAATGTAGATGTGAAAGTGGATATATATTCATATGTTGAGAAAAAATATGCCTACTAATTAAATGGTTATAGCCCCAAATCTCAATTATACAACATAAAAAGCCTAAAAAGTGGTCAAATTACACTTTTGTATTTGTATGATTACACTTGGAAATTATTATGCAAATTGTTGGTTAGGTTCCTTTGTAGCAAAACCTACCCACTTTGGGTTTAAATGAGTCTGAGAGACCGTTATTTTCTAACGGGGGAGGGGGGGAGGGGGGGGGGTAGTATTTATTCATCTACTTCGTCCGTCCCGAAATACTTGTCGGAGAAATGTATAAAAATGGATGCATATAGAACTAAAATATGTCTAGATATATCCATGTCTCCGACAAGTATTACCGAACGGAGGGAGTATAATTTAGGACCGCGATAAGTGACTGGTGAGTGGTGGTTTGTAGCTTGGCCCAAACGTCCCTATGGTCACAGATTGCGCCACGTCACCACATGCATGCAGAAGTGAAAAATTGATGATGTCAGCGGAAATCTTTTGCATCTTTTTAGTTTTTAGAATGTTTTATCTTTTAAATAAAAAATTCAATTGAAAAACCGTTTTCACCATTCGTCGTGACGAGATATTCGAAACTAGATCTCGTCATGTCTATTGCACATAAATTGTCATGGTGTTTACACTGAAGTTGTCATGCTATGTTTTCAACTACTTTTTCTCGTACGTTTAAAGTAAATTTTGACATGTTAAAAAAAGGAATTAAAAAACTAAACTTATCATGGTGAATTACTAAAAATTGTCATGACCATAATTTTTTTTTGACATGGTTTATAAAGAAATTTGCCGTCAATTACTTTAAAAATGCATGATCCATGACCTAAATTTGCCATGAACCATGCACTAAAATTGCCATGGTGAATTACTTAAATTTGCATGATTCATGCACTAAAATATTTTTTGTGATCAAAATACTAAAATTGACATGATCTGTAAACTAAAATTGCCATAATCTATAAACTAAATTTGCCATGAAGAATTACTAAAGATTTCCATAATCCATGAATTAAGTTTGCCATGGTTAATTACTAAAAATTACCATGGTCAATTACTAAATTTGCCTTGAAAAATAGTTGAAATACAATGGTAGCTTTAAAATCTAGAATAAAAAATAGATGAAGCATATCATGGCAACTTTAGTGTTAACAATATGACAACTTTAATGTAAACATCATGGCAACTTTTGAGCAAAAAAAAAATTAGTTGTCAAAGCGTATCAAAACAGGATCTAGTTTTAAAGATCTCGTCGAGACAGATTTAATAATGAACACATTTTTTTTATTTAGCAGATACAACATTTTTAAGTCTGAAAAACCAAAAAGATTTCACTGATATCATCTATTTGATGTGACAAAATGGATATTAATAGTACGTTTGAACCATGTTGCTTTGTGCCACACACAACACTTATCATTTGGGATTATTTACGAGTAGATAATTTTGTGTCACATTTGCTAACTTAGTTTTGCACGTAATACATCACTAAATCTTAAGATCCATATATGCTCCGAATTGAGTAACATCTGATCCGTATACGTTTTCAAGTAGCATCCGTAACATCTGATCCGTATCCGTTTTCAAGTAGCATCCGTAACATCTGATCCGTATTCGTTTTCAAGTAGCATCCGCTCCATATATCCCATTCGTATGTGTTACAGCAAAAACATGACGACAAAAATGATACTGTGTCTGTATCCCCTACATGCGCGAACTGCTGCAGGTAGGGTGCTCTTAGGCTGAAGACTTGTCGCCGCCAAAGGCATTCTCCAGAACACCGGTGGCCTCAAGGTGGCTAACATCTCCACACATCTTGACAATGCAGCGGCCAGTGTCACCAGAAACGAGCACGACAGTAACCGACGTGTTGTATATTTTACCGCGGAGCGGCACGGGACTGGCGTGCCTGTAGAGCTCTCTGATGGTTCCACCATGAGAGACTAGGATAACACGCTCCCCTGTAAGTAAATGAGAAAAACAAGATCAGAAATGCTCAGGAGGTCATAGCCAAGTAAGCAGATCTCATGCATAACAGGTACTCCCTCCGTTCCTAAATACAAGTCTTTTTAGAGATTCCACTACAAACTACATACGGATGTAATAGACATATTTTAGAGTGTAGATGCACTCATTTTGCTCCGTATGTAGTTCATAGTGGAATCTCTAAAAAAACTTATATTTAGGAACGGAAGGAGTATTTTTTGTCTTTAATATTTCTCTTTAACGGTTATTTGAAGTTTTAAACATCAACACAGTATCTCCTCTACAGCCCACAAGAACCAAAGGATGCCAATAAGCCCACCCTTTCTTTGAATAGCATTCCTTTTGATAGGTGGTGAGCAAACTCTCAGGGTTTTCTTTTTCGAGATTGAAATATATAATTTATCCAGATTGTCAAGTTTACAAAATAATAGTCTGATTTAATACCAGTTATATGTCAACGAAAAAAAATGAAGCTCAAAGTTTAGTTTTGTTTTGTTTTTGCTTTTTGCAGTAAAAAGTCTGAAGCCCGGAGTTTACCTCTATGTTTCTCGACTATTTTATACAGGCATGAGACACATCGCTCGGATAGTTGATCAAGACTCTCTCCACCACCCTGAAAGGACAAGCCCCAAAAAATTCAGAACAATAAATCTTTCGAGACAAGCTAATGCATGCGGCTGATACAAGCATACGGCTGGTTAGAGAAAAGCTGTCTGAGCATCCTGTATGATAAAAATCGACCTAGAATACAAAACCGTCTTTCATTTACAAACCTATATGAACCTGTTGTGTGTGTAAGTTCATAAGAAATGACAGTTTGATATGGCAGAGTTGTTTGTCTGTTAAGTTGCCCTCAGAAACAGCTGCAAGTCTACGGCAGGGTACCAAAAACAGTGACTTGCACTAATACCTCAATTCATTAGGATTTCAGGAGCACGTCATATTAAGTGAACAATGTTCTTGCCACTGGAAGATCAATCCATGTTCAACATGTTCAAGCCTACAAAATGTTGACTACATGCAGGCCATTGAATGGTGCAGTGTCAATGCATATCTACTTGTGACATCTTTAAGACTACGGTTACACCCAACCATGTATTTGCAATATTTCTAAGTACAGCATTCTCCACTGGTCAGTGAACTAATATCAACTTTTAGCTCAAAAAAAATAAAATCAACTGATAAAACATTTTCTCAAAAGTAGAAAAATGTGAATGCTTACAGGAATTTGCTGGTTTCTCTTGTGGGACATAAAAGCTTTGTAAGCCTCTGGCTTTTCTTTGACAGCATCTTGAAGCGTCAGGCCCTGCACATCTCCTATGTGTCTTTCTCTAAGTGCAGGATCAAACACAACCTATAATGCAAATTGTTTGCTCATTAATATTATATCAAGCAATTTGTCAAGATGTGTGGAGATGCAGAGACTGCACAAATTACGTGGCAACAATGTGGTGTGTACTCGAGATATTTGAATAACAGAAAGGGTCAAGGTGAACGAACAAACATTTGGTAAATTGCAGATTTTTGCTATTGTTCTTGCAGTCTCTGCCGCCCGCTTCAAATCTGACGAGTATATGGCAGCTGGTTTGGCTTCTTTAGACAGCCGATGAGCAACCTGGGCATTAGAGTCACACGAGTTCCACATAAAAAATGCTACTCCAGATGTCTTGTACTACCTCTGTTCCTAAATATAAGTCTTTTTAGAGATTCCACTACAGACTACATAAGGAGTAAAATGAGTGAATCTAAACTCTAAAATATGTCTATACATCCGTATGTAGTCCGTAGTGGAATCTGTAAAAAGACTTATATATACGAACGGAGGGAGTAGTAATATAAGCAAGCCATACAATACCGCAACAGCTTGCTGCCTCCCAATCTCATTCAGCTCTGCATCCAAGTGCCCCTAACACAAGAGTAGGATAGCATATCAGATCAGTTGAGGGTTGGGTAATGTGTAAATACGCACCAGAGTTGAAAATCATATCATGCCGTTAAATTTATTGCTCCTACCTATTTATTTGGATTATAAAATCGGATAAGGGAAAATGGCCCTAGGACGCTATTATTTGTTGGCATTTGCTCACACACACTACAAAACTGCTAATTGGCTCAGCACCATCACAAATTCATGGTCATTTGCAAGAGAAAGCTGGAAATACTAAATTACTATAGCTTGCCCAATTAAGAGAAGGCCAATATGTGTTTGTAGCTACCAGGCAATCTAAATCTACACCGAGGAGCAACAGAACATAAATTTTGACATTCTCTCCTTATTCAGGTACAAGTATGATGTATAGGTGAAAAATGACAATAGCAGTGGTATAACATTACTGTCTGTCATCTCTTAAGCTGCTTTTGCAATGGATGGCTGCCCCTGGCCCATGGTCAATGACCAATGGGCACCTCCAAGAGCAGAAGCAAGATATATAATTTTAACGAGGCACACAACTAGAATATGAGATAATGCAACGAAGATACGAAGCGAAGATATGTAAATACTGTAGTCTTCTGTAAGTAGCGTGAGACCCGATGTTGGGCAAAGGCCGGAGCCCAAGGGCTCAGGGTCGTTTTGCCACCATCCTGGGATGTCCACTGAGGCCCTCTTGGCTGTGTAAAACTACCTCCTAGGAGGATGTAAATTCCCCTTTCTTTCCAATGCAATGAAACTCAAAAGCCATTTGCGTTTTCTCAAAAAAGTAGCGTGAGAAAACATGCATTACCTCAAAAGTCCTAAGTTTCATCACATGACAAGCTAATTGAGGACGTGAAAGGAAAATTCCTCTTGCTACAGGTGGCTTAGAAATCAGTTGCGCATTACATGACAAACTAAAATGAGGACATGAAAGGAAAATTCCTCTTGCTATAGGTGGCTTAGAAATCAGCTGCTAGCAACGGAAGCAAAATAGTGGTTGACAATATTGCAATGAATCAAGTAAAAGAATCAATTGAAGGAAAACTGATTAAGCTGCTTCCTGAGTTGCTTTGTAAATTGCTACATCAGATGCCTATAATATATCGAAGTTCACATGTTGACATCAGTGCATCCAGAGGCGGAGGACGAAAAAAAATTAAGGTGGGGCGAACTCTTCAGTAAATTTCTTGATGCAAAATCGTAATAGTAAATACACACTAACAATGCACATTAATATTTTCATGTGATTCTCAACAGAATAACCAAGGAAAATGAAAATGTTTAAATAGAAAAAGAATCTAAATGTATCGCAATGGCGTAGAAGACCCATGCAATGACAATGCCCAACCCTTGTTTTGAAAATCTTCCTCAATTTTATCAAGGCCCTACCCTTGGAGCTACTGCCACTATCGAGTACTTCAAAGTATATTTTTCAGATCTCCACAACACTAAATTGTCTCTAAAGTTCTAAAATCATTACAATTGCATATTACTCCTACAAGCTATTAAAAAATGCTACTAAAATGTATAGATATATCCCTTCCCTTTTAACTTGTTAGCTCCTTCCATTCGCTCTCCGCACTTTGGGGACGCGGCTACGCAGCACTGCATTCTGCCGGCCATGAAGGATGCAAAGTTGAGTGTTGGCTTTTAAAACGCTAGAACAAATCCACCGGAAGTTGTATACGTACGCGTAGGTGCAAAGCTAGAAGAAGCAAGCAACTTGGCAGCTTGATTGATCTTCCTTTGAATAGTGCACGCACGGCTAGCCAGAACCACACGTAGATATGCGACCCTGTAGAGACTAGATCGTAACTGTACGGATCGACTCGAACTCAACGAAAAACTCACGGCGACTCATGAACTAAAAACTCGTGCTAGCCGAGAGATGCATATGGATAGGTATAAACAAAATTACTGCGATTCAAGGTATGGCGGCCGCCACGCCTTGCCCGTTGGAGTCCTCCGCCAGTGAGTGCATCACACGTGAATAATCTCTATTAAATAGTCCTCTTCAAGACAGTCTCCCAGATATTTAGCCAGTAAACTTTTTCTACAACTAGACGTAAAAGATAAATTGATAGGTAGTTAGAGAATAGGGTTTATCCTTTGCTACAATGGGTGCCTATATAAACGGAATACCTGTGAATCTCCCGGATTGGTCTGCAACGAGCCTTGGCCAGGCTATTCCTCAAACTCCACCATCTCTATTTCCCCTGCGCCCATGGTGTCACCAAGAAGCTCTCTAAGGGCAATGACCTCATCTGGTGAGCTCAAATCCTCTCCCATGTGAGGGGCGCTCACATGGAGGGGTTCCTCGATGGATCAGGAGATCGACGCGATCGCGACGGACGGGAAGACAATAGGGAAACACATTAACCCTGAATATGAGGTTTGGGTTGTAGCTGGTCAGCAGGTGTACTCGTTCCTGCTCACCTCCCTACCGAGGGAAATTTCCATGCAGGTTATTTCCTACACCATGGCGGCGGCATGGTCCAGGACAAGTTCGCGTCACAGAACCGCACACGCACGGTGAACATCCGGATGGTACTCGCAAACACCTAGAAGGGCAACTCGAGCATAGTTGAGTACATCGGCAAGCTCAGGGGCCTCTAATGTGATGGAGGCCCCGGGTAAGAAATTGGATGATGAGGACATTGTCTCCCACATCCTCAGCGGCCTAGCCGAGGACTTTGATCAGGTATCTCGGCGATGTGCTCGCTTGTCGACCCTGTATCGGTGAGCGAGCTCTACGGCCAGCTCGCCAGTTTTGAGATGTGCATGTCCATGCATGGTGGAGGGTCAGTGATGGTGTTACGGCCAAGGGTGCCTCACCTTGCTGGTAGTCGGCCCAAGTAGGCCGGCCTGAGGATCCCTAGGTCGGTTTCCACCCTGGGCCATCATGCCGGCCCATGGGCTCTGTAGAAGGAGGATGCTGGAAGCCTTGCCGTACAAGACAAGGAAGCCGGATCTATGGAGGACTCCCCTCCACCGACGCAGCCGACTAGGTCCTATATAAGCAAGGCCCGAGCTAGTTGATAGACACATTAGATTACATTGAGATCAATCCTTCGATTGTACCTTGTACTCTGTACAACCCATCGGAATACAACACGAGTAGGAGTAGGGTATTACCTCTATCATGAGGGCCTGAATCTGGGTAAAACTGGTCTCTTGTTTCCCCTCGGATCTATTCGACTAGCCAAGATAGCTTCCGACGGTGGTGGCCCACACAGGTCCTGGGCAGTGAACTCAGAGAATCAGATGAGATCGCCAGTTGCCGCCTCACGCAGCGAGCTTGTCCTCCAAGGCCTGGTGTCATGCCAGGCCCAGGAGCAGCAGGCCGAATGTTTTGACCGACCCACCACCCACTTCATTGCTAACGTGGAAGACCTCACCGCCATCATCAAGAAGCTAGACGACCCCGATGAGGAGATGGGTGACTAAGCCAATAGCCGCCCGCCAACTACGGCACTTCACAGACCATGGAAGGCGGCCTCAATCAAGGCCTGCTACATGGTAGGCACGTCGGATACGAACCAAGAGGAAAGCAGTGAGGCGGAAGAAATCAATGATGATGACATCGAAGCGATTGATGAGCCGATCTTGGAGAACGAGGCCCAAGAGGCTACCCGGGTGAAATCTTGGCGACCCTCAACAAGGTTAAAGGAAAAGAGACGCTTGGAAAGGAGCACAGCCGAGTTGCAGAGGTCTGAGGAGCAGTTCCAATCTCGCCAGAGAAGTCGAAAGACCATGCCGACGGCAGATACAGCCGCCCTAGCTCTTCGAAGCAGAAGGATGGATCAAGCACTCGAGAACGCCGTAGATCCAAGCCCGAAGTCCTATCGCACGCCGGCAAAGAATATCCAGGCAGCGGTAGGAGCCCTCATTAATGTGAGGTTCCCCAACGGATATCCGGACAAGGAGATATCTAAGCTAGGGATGGAGCCTCTCAACACAACCGTGGTCATGCAAGATAATTATGCCCTATCCAAGAGCCACGCCAGGACGTCCGGTGACTTGGTCAGCACGGCCTCCCAGCAGAGACATAGGTCAGGCAACCGCAATAGAGAGCCCCACAGGCCAAGCACCTACGAACCAGCTCCCCGCCATTTATATGAGTCGTGCAGGAATAACCAGCCTCAAGCGAATCAGGGGATGGCCCCGCAGCTCGTCATGCCACACAACCCACCCCGAGAGGAACTCAAGAAAAAGCTTGTTCAATGCCATAAAACCTTTTTTCAAGAGATGGCATTGCCTTCTAGGTCATCCTCGTCGTCTATAGTTAAGCAAGTTGTTAGTTGCAATAATCTTTCCATGTGCTAGTGAGTCGAATAAAACCACTATGTATGATGCATGTCAAAAAGGCAAGAGCCATCAATTGCCATATCCGAGCGATTAGTGAATCAAGTGCTCCTTTAGAGCTTATATTTTCCAATGTTTGGGCCCTTGCACGAGTCTGTTGGACAAATGAAATATTATGGTATTGATGATTTAGCAAGCTCACACGGATTTATCTGATCAAACAAAAATCTTAAGTGTTCAAAAAATTCAACGATTTCCAAGCTCTCATGGAACGACAATTTAGCAAGAAAATTCTTGTTCTTCAATCTGATTGGGGAGGAGAATATGAAAAACTCAAACTTCTTTTTACCAAAATTGGTATCTCCAATCATGTTTCTTGTCCACACACACATCAACAAAATGGCCCTGATGTGCGAAAACGTCACATTGTTCAAATAGACCACTGTTAGTTGAAGCATCTATGCATGAATAAATTAGGTTTGTGATGATACAGACGTTCTAGTGGAGTCTCAAAATTGATGACTTTACTAGGTACATGATTTATAAGATATGTGGCGGCAATTGAAAGTTTCATCCAAAACTCAAGGGGCATGGATGCTTGAGCTAAAAGAGACAATTTTGTTTCAATAATATGACGGTGTTTTCGCTCAGCAGAGCCATTTTGTTGATGAGTGTGTGGATGAGAGACATACCAATTTTGGTAAAACAAAAAAAGAGTTGAGTTTTTCATACTCTACTCCCAAGTCAGACTGAATAGCAAGAATTTTCTTACTAAATTGTAGTTCCACGAGAGCTTGAAAATCATGGAATATTTGGAATACTTCAGATTTGTGTTTGATTACATAAATCCATGTGAACTTGCTATCATCAATAAAACTAGCATGGTATCTCTTCCATCCAAAAGACTCAAGCGCAGGGCGCCAAACATCAGAAAATATAAGCTCTAAAGGAGCACTTAGTTCACTAATCAAATTACAATATGGTAATTGATGACTCTTGGCTTTTTGACACGTATCACGCATAGTGTTTTTATTCGACTTGCTAGCACATGGAAGTTATTGCGACTAACAACTTGCATAACTATAGATCACGGTAGATGATCTAGACGACAATGTCATCTCTCCAAAGATGGTTTGATGACACTAAACAAGCTTTTCCTTGAGTTAACAAAGTGGCCTGGAGGGGGTATAATCTTCTACCCCTGCCGTGAAGCAAAGTTCTCCTTGTTTCCTAATCCTTGATAAAAAAGAGCGAGGATAAGGGGCTGTTTGGATGTCGGCGGGGCGAGCCCTGACAATTCACGGGTGTGCCAAATAATTGGCTAAGGAGGCGTCCGCTTCTCGCCAAAACGTTGGTGTGAAATTGAACTGAGAAGCCAAGCGAGCGGGGGCACGCCAATTTATCGGCATCCAACCAAGCGCTCAACTAACTGCTCAGTCACCGCATATTTTTTGGCACGGCGGCTTGGGGCCCTAATCCAAACAGCCCCTAAATCTTAAGAAAGCCATTGTTATCACGTGCAAGCCTGCTAGCAGATATAAGGCTTTCTACTATCTTGAGAAACATGAAGAATATCTTTGAGGTGGAGAGGACGATTTGGGGTTTGAATTGATGAATAATCGATATGACTAATGTCCATACCTGGCGGTTTGGACTTGTTCATTGTCGTTGTAGCGGTCACGAGTGTTCAATTGGTTGAGATTGGCGGTGATGTGGAATGTGTCTCCCGTGTTCACTTACCAATTCATGTCAACAGCGTACAATGTTATGCTTGGCCCCACGTTCTTTTTTTATCCACCATAGGAGCAACCATACCTCCTCAACACTTCCGTGTAGGGTGGCCCTAGCGACAAATTTGTCACTGGACTTTTGAGACGGGGTAATTGTTGGCGTAGCCTTGGCCCCGTTGTTCTTCCTTTCGGTGATCACCGCCTCCGGAGTGGCCGTGGGAGCCGACGGAGTTGTTTTTGAAGCTATCGTGGTTGTTTCCTTGGCCCTGTTGTCAATGCAATACACCGGGGGTGTCCTCCCGGAACGTAGGATGGCAGCAGGCCTGCCTCGAGGCCCATGATGCTTGATAAAGGTCCAACTACAAAAGGGGATCGCGGAAGCCCATTGCGATGAATCATCTTGGCGTGCAAGCCAAGATGGCGACAGCTTAGATCAAATTGATCTCCTGTAAAACACTAGCCCCTGTCATCTATATAAGGTGGGGGCTAGGGGCAATCGTTCCCATCTATTCTGGTAGAACCATACTCTCAGTAATCTCATACTTCATCCTCCATTGTAATCCAGCACAAGGTACTCCACCATGAATACAAACCAAAAGCAGGACGTAAGGTGTTACTCCTTCCTGGAGGACCGAACCTGGGTAACTTCCTCGTGTGACATCCGATCTGGTACTTCCGACCACGTTTGTTACCCTGCCTGGCGCCAACTGACGATACATAAACCAGTTCGTCGCTGGATGTATCAGATTGGAGATCACACGAAATAGTTACCCAGGTTCGGGACTCCCGGAAGGAGTAACACCCTACGTTTTGCTTTTGGTTTGTATTCATGATGGGGTACCTCATGCGAGGATTACCATGGAGGATGAAGTATGAGACTATGGTTCTACCAATGTAGATGGGACTACCCCTAGCCCCCACCTTATATAGATGACGGGGGCTAGGGTTTTATAGGAGATCGATCTGATCTACCCCTCTTGTAGTTAGACCTTCACCAAGCTTCACGGGCCTCGAGGCAGGCATGTTGCCGGGCTCCCTTCCGGAGGCCACGCACAGTATATTGTACTGTCAGGGTGATCACCTCCTCTAGAGTTGCCATGGGAGCCGACGAAGTTGTTGCTAAAGTTGTCGTGGTAGTGGTTGTTGTTTCCATTACCACCACTGCGTGCTTGCGATGGTACTCCTCCAGACTCGTGGTTTGTCAGGCCGCCGCGGGCAGCAACGTTTGCAGAGGGCTGCGACCTTCTGCCTCGCATGGATATGGCGTCTCAAAACTAACAAGTTGGTCATAGAGCTCACTAACCAATACAAGCTCCACAAGCGAGCACGTTGTCGGGACTAACGAATCAACTTCACGTTTAGGCTGTTGGGAGACAACGTCCTCATCATCCAATTTCTCGCCGGTCACGTGATGTTGCAAGTGCTCGACATGCAAGGATGATCGTTGTTTCATTTTCTAAGCCGGGCCACCGTGCATCGATGTTGCACGACGTTGCAGGCCGGACACGCGCCGCTTCAAGGACAATTGTCGCTAGTGCAAGTTGGAATAGCGATGCTGAAATGCCTAGCGGATGATGCTGAAAATCGAGACGCTTGGCGTTGCATAGCGGGCAGCTGTTGTTGCAAAGCTGGAATAGTGACGTTGCAAGGCCAGACCAGCGATGCTGCAAGGTGGGGACACCGCTGCTGCAAGGTGAAATTATGACGTTGCAAGGCTGAACTAGCGATGCTACAAGCCGAATAACGGAATGCTGCAAAGATGGACCAACAATGCTGCAATAACGCGCACCGCTACAAGGATGGACGATGTTGCTGCAGCAAAGCCGGAATTGTGATGCTAGGAAGCCATGCTAGCGATGTTGTAAGCCAAAGTCATGACGCTTGAGGGGCAAAATCATGCTTGCTAGTGACCAACTTGGAAGAGCATGCCCGACACGGGTGCTAGGAGAAAGCGCTGGGAGTAATATCCTGGCCGATGGATAGTTGGGCCAACCAATCCTAGCGTCACACGTGGCATCGACGCAAAATGTGGTGTCGAGCACTTTTCCACACAAGTTAAAATATTGCGTGCAGGGACTGTTTTTCCGACCGGTTCTACCGTTACTGAAAGCATGTAATTAGGGCTCAATCTAGAAACTGAGTGTTTCGGTGATTTTTTTATTATATAATATTTATTCTGTTTTCTATCATCTATGTAAGCGTCTAGAGTTGGACATGCTCTGAATTTACAAGAAATAGCCAAGAGCTCAATGGCATCCTCGTAGAGACAAAGACAAACCATGTTCCATCCTATGCAAGCTTTTCGCGTGTAGTTTTCATGTTGCAAAGGGGCACCTGTATAGAACCAGGGTTCCAGGCCAATGAGAAAGAAAAAAAGTCAAAAAATGTATGCATGCAACTGAGCATGGACTGTAACGGAAGAAACAACACGACATATATAACCAGCATCCTGGCCTTTAGAAGGGGGTTGATCCAATGTCCCACAAACCGGCTGATCCGCAGGCCAGATCAGCCGGCTGGCTCGCCTATCTTTTAACAGTATAGTACCAAGCTCTAAATTCAATGAAAAAAAGACGGGAGTATTCAGCAATTCTGATCACCTGTATGATGCGCGAGGCGTTCCAGGAAGTCTCGCCATGCCGCACCACCACAACCTCGGTGAACTCACCATACTTGCCCTCGATTGTGGAAGAGGACGACATCCCTAAAGCTGTAGCGAAGAGATTCTGCCACCTATAGATTAAAACAAGTCAAAGATCATGCATTAGCGGTTCTGCATACAAGGTAAGACTGAAAAATCCAATTCAGCCAAAGGTATTTCCCAGAAAGGGAACACGGGATTACACTATCAATCCATATGGCACGAACTGCAAAATCAACAACATTCCATACATCACAGGTGTGGTCAGTATAAAAACCAAATCAGATAGTGCCTAGAAATTACCAATGGTTCCGTGCAAACTATAGAAAGATGCAATGCAGAAGCAAATCCACTAGCAAGTAGCAACATGCAAAGGACATTTAACCGCAAGTGCAACTCCCAAATTTTGATTAATCGCCAGTATTCTTCTATTAACACTCAAATGACGATACTTGAACTACTCAAGTACAAACTACTAGGCTAGTATACAGGCAGTCATACATCTTACCCATGTCACCATCCTTCATTAAATAGCCCAATGAATGTGGATGTATTCACATGATTGGCCTCGGTTCACAATGAGAAGGAAGCAATGCTCAGGATGGCAAATCAACAGGTATCTAAAACTGAAAAGCAAAGAGGATGATGCCTACTTATCTGCCTTCAGGTATTATTAGGTCACCAATAAAATACTACTCAACAACGGGCCATGACAATCACTACAAATACTGGCATGGTTTTCCCTTTTTCTTCCTAAAAAAATAATCTGCAAGCTGGAAACAAAACAGAGAAACAAGCGGCAGAGAAGATTTTTAATCTAATCTGAAGTCTAAACTCGCCTCGCTGAATCAACCAGAGGTAGCAGCATAGGGCCCCAGGTCCGTCCCGATACGTCGAGCACAAACGGATACGGCGAATCCAACTAACAGCGGAACTGGAGGAGAGATGACGGACGAGATTGCTCACCTAGAGCAGGGAATTCGGCGCCGGCTGGGAGGAACCGAGCAGAGGAGGTTGCGGGCGAGGCGCTGCCGACCAGAGGCGGGCGACGCGGGGAAGCGGAGCGCGGGGAGAAGGCCTGGGCCGGCGAGCGCGGCGCGCGCCGCCGCTGCTGCTGGGGCGCCGCCCTGCTCCAGTGCCGTGGAGCGACCGCACTAGGCAATGGGGCGCTGGGCCGACGCGTTGGCGATGAAGCCAGAGCTGGCTGCCTAATGGATCGATTCGACGGTCGCTGGTAACTTGGGTTTGAGCCAGGCCGAACAACTTCACGCGCACGTTTGAGTGGCCAAAGCCCAAAGGCCACCCCATATCCATATCCAGCCCTGTTGCTTTCCTTCATCTAAAGGGGTTTTTTTTTTAACCCTCAAAAAAATCTAAAGGTTTTTTTTTTGCTCAAAAAAATATATAGTTACTTTTTTTGCTCAAAAAAGTCTAATACAAAGTTTTTTAACACGTTACAGACGCGGATGCTCATATATACGCACGTACACTCACCCCTATGATGCACGCACGCATATCCTATCCTATGAGCACCTCCGAGAGACTGAGCCGACATCATCTGGAGATTGCGTAGTCACCACGGGCCCCTCCGTAGTCGATGGAATGCCTGCTTCCACCAAATGAACATAGCCGAAAAGTCTGAAATAAATTTATAAAAATGCGAGCATAAGTGCCAAGTCTAGTAATTGAATCATGGTGAGTTGGCTCCATCGCAAAGAATCTAACCATCTGAGCTATGTCAAGTTCACTTTTCGAAAATGTATTGACGAAATCAATCTTGAGGTGTTCTTGCATCTACAACCACCCGACATGGTTGTGAATATCAGGAAAAGGATTATGGGTGTTTCGGCCCGTTTAGTTGTTTGTGTTGCACCTAAATCTTAACCCGCACGATATTTAAAGCACCTCCAAGCCCTGCTGAGTAGGAATGCTCAAATTGGCCGCTTTTCCACACCCAGCCCAAGCAATGCAACTCAAGGCATGTGGGCGTCTGAGGTTGCACGCGAGGAGCCATGCTCAAGACGTCGTGTTGCTTACTGAAGCGCCGCCATAACGCTCATCACCCTCTCTCACTGCTTACTCTCCCCTCACCACTCTCACACTGACGGCGGCAAGCACAAAGATCTGAACGGTGAGCATCGGAGGAAAGATCTAGGCGATGACCGCCGGCATCAATCACCGGCCTCATCACCTCACCAACAGGTGTCGTCACTGGCGGTAAGCCCTTTGTCCCCGATGGAATCGTTTTATCATGCCCGCATTCTATGCATCACTCACTAGGCATCCAATCTACCTCTTGGGCATTAACTTGGCACTTGATTTAGGCATGCCCAATTAGGGATGAGCGTTTTGAATGGGATTGAGTAAGATTTTCACTAGGGGGTAAATCGAGCTTACATCCATTGATCCATCCCAACAAGCACTGCATCCTAGCCACGATGAGCCTCGAGGCGTTGGGAGCGGTGGTACCCTTGAGGCTTGTGAAATGATCGATATAGTTGACTAGAGGGGGGTGAATAGGCAACTAACAATTTTTAGCTTTTCTTTACCAAATTAAACTTTGCATCAAAGTAGGTTGTCTAGATATGCAACTAGGTGAGCAACCTATATGATGCAACAACGACAAGTACACAAGCAAGCAAGGGATACAACACAAATAAGCTTGCACAAGTAAAGGCACGAGATAACCAAGAGTGGAGCCGATGAAGACGAGGATGTGTTACCGAAGTTCCTTCCTTTTGAGGGGAAGTACGTCTCCATTAGAGCGGTGTGGAGGCACAATGCACCCTAGGGCCACCGTATTCTCCTCACGCCCTCACACAATGCAAGATGTTGTGATTCCACTATTGGTGCCCTTGAAGGAACAAGGTTGGGGCTATCTCCACAACTTAATTGGAGGCTCCCAACGACACCATGAAGCTTCACCACAATGGACTATGGCTCCGCGGTGACCTCAACCGTCTAGGGTGCTCAAACACCCAAGAGTAACAAGACCCGCTAGGGATTAGTGGGGGGAATCAAATTTCTCTTGGTGGAAGTGTAGATCGGGGCCTTCTCAACCAATCCTGAGCAAATCAACAAGTTTGATTGGCTAGGGAGAGAGATCGGGCGAAAATGGAGCTTGAAGCAACAATGGAGCTTTTGGGGGAAGAGGTAAATCAACTTTGGAGAAGAAGACTCCCTTTTATAGTGGGGGGAACAATCCAACTGTTACCCCCCAGAACATCCCTGCAGAGAGCGGTACTACCGCAGGGGACAACGGTACTACCGCTGGCCCCAATGGTACTACCGCTCGCGGTACTGTCGTGCAGCCAGGAAGGGCAGGCACATGGGCAAGGGATGGACCCAGTGCGGTACTACCGTGGTGGTAGGGCGGTACTGCCGCTGCTTAGTGTCGCACAGTCCGACACGAGGGGCGACCCCCTCGAGTCGACGCGGCAGGACCCCGGTACCGCGGCGGTACTACAGCTGAGGATCCACAAGCGGTACTACCGCTGAAGAGCGGTACTGCCGCTTGTGTCTCTTGAGTGGTACTACCGCTGGGCACCACGGTACTACCGCTGGGACCAAGCCAAAACCCATAGAAGGGGAAGAAAGCCTCAATCAAAGCGGGAAGGCTCAGGGGGTGCAAAATGGATGTGTACGTGTTGATTCCACCCTAGCCTTATCAAAAGCGGATCCCCTCTTGATAGTACGGTGACTCCTACAAAACATGTCCACCAAAACAGAAACGAAAGAGCTACACCGTCTTGTTTAAAACTCCGAGGGGAAGGAATCGTCTCGTGCCAAATGATAGATCTCTGAAATGCTCAAAGCGCACGATTAGTCCGCAAACATGTTATCATCAATCACCAAAACTACATCGAGAGAGATATGCCTTAACAATCTCCCCCTTTTTGGTGGATTGATGACAACAAGGGATTTGCACAAGGATAGAACAAGAATAAAGATATACTTAGAACTACAAAGTATAGACGGGCTCCCCATGAATGTGTGCACCTAATTAGTAGTGCCTTTGGAATGCAAAGCACACACATTAGGATCAACACTCCCCCTATCTTTTATAGTCCAACAACCTAAGCATATGGGTACGAGAGCAGGGTATATAACAGAATAAGCATGCAACTCACAGATTCCCAAAGTACTTGATGGACATAGATAATAGAGGATAAGGTAGCATATGTCTCACACCATATGACTGGAACTTAGGTCTCACAGGCACACAACCAAATCAAGCAAGCGACAAGAGAAAGCAACGACACAAATAAACCACAAAGACACACACACTCGCAACTCAGCAAAGACACAAATCCCTATACTCTCTCCCCTTTGGCATCGAGACACCAAAAAGGCAAAGAGCGTTGCTACGGCTCCAGGTGATAGCAAACTGAGGATCTCGACCATCACATCTCAGCGGGATCGTCTGCATCGCCGTCTTCGGTCGGAAACTGCTCGGCGTCTGAATCGGTCCACTGGTAGTGCTGCTGAACCCACTCCTCCTCATCGGTGATCCTGCCCTCAGACTCGCTGTTAACAGTTGCACCCAACTGACGCATGAGCTCCTTGTGACGGCAGCGGGCCTTCTTCTCAGAGACATGTGACATGTACTGGCCATGAGACTCCATGCAGAAGAGTTTCTTCATCTTATGCTTAAGCTTCTTTTCCCAAGAGGGCTCCACTCCAGAGGGCTCATAATCCTCATCATTAGCAGCCTCAACCTCGCCCTCGGTATCTATGTCAGCAGCAGTAGATGGACCTCTAGATTTAGGAGCCGGGGTGCCCTAGTTGTCCTTCTTCCTAAGACGCTTGATCTCATGAGAAACCAATTCTCCAGTTTCCAGCATAACCTTGGGATAGACGTGAGCCCAGGCCTTCTCAATGAGCAACATGATAAATGGACCATAGATTGGGCACTTGCGCTCAGACACGGCAGAAAGAAGTTCAGACCACATAACATGAGAGATGTCCAGGGACTCGCCAGTGTTTGTTTCCTTCTCATGCTGGCAGAAGAGTAGCATATCCACAAGATAGGAGTGGACCATATCCAGATTCCCGATACGAGGGAATAGAGTCTCTCGGAAAACACGGTGAAGGATGTCCAGAAAGGCAGACAGCTCATAGGTTACCTTCTCAGTCATGGGGTGCTTCTTCACAGAACAGTAGGGCCAGAGAGCTTGCTTGTGAGTGGAGGTGGTATTGCGGTGAGGACGGAAGCCAACTGGAGTCTCAAGCCCATGATCTTCCACCCCAAGTAACTCCATGAAGGCCTTCCACTTGACAGATAGCAACTTGCCATTTGTCATCCAAGTCAGCGTCCTTTCAGCATCAGTCCCGAGATGAACAGTGGCATATAATTGAGCCACCAAGTATGCATCAAAGTCCTTGTTGAACTGCATGATTCTGAGGATGTTCAGCTGAGAGCACATTTGAAGGGCTTCACCAAAGTACTCAGGGTCCTTCTCCATAGCATTCGTGTTGATGGAGCGCACATCAATGTAGAGATTCTTCTTGACCTTGATCACATCAAAGAAGATGGCAAACTGAAAACGATTCCAGAACAGACGGTTGACCAAAGTGGGTTCTTGGTCTTCCGCATAGGGGTTGCAGAGACGCCTTTCCCAGAACTCCTTGGCAGTCATTTCAGTCACAGTCTTGCCCCTCGGCTTTGGCTTGTTGGCAGGCTTCTTCTTGAGTTGAGGCAAAGGATGGGAACTTGATGAAGCACCCGCTATATTAGAGGTGCGGTAGCGCTTTGACGTTGAACGTCCGAGGTTGACACGATAGGCTTGCTGCTCAGGGTGTTCATCACCTGGAACCAAACACGCGAGCAAAAGAAACACCATGACAGAAAGAGCATAAGCCTCCAAACAAAGCAACATGGATCAAAAATTGGTAGGACAATGATGGAATTGGGCACCAGCGGTAGTACCGCGACCTAACCGCAGCAATACCGCTTGAGCGGTAGTACCGCTCCAGATGAGCGGTAGTACCACTCTAGACGGGGAACGGAGGTTCCCTACTGCTGTGGATGGATCCGGCACTGCCGTGGATGCCAAATTCAAAACTAAACCTACCAAACTTCAATCCAACAGGCCTAGAAGCCATCTCCATCCTACTCAAGCCTCGACTTAGCCAAAAATCGAGAAACACAATGCCTATTGCCCCTAAAAACTAGATGGAAGATCTAGGCAAAAAGAGAGCGGCAACGGGGGCAATACCGGCATGCATGGCAAGAGGACGCGGTGGGGATCTTAAAGTGCGTTATATCGACTAGAGGGGGGGTGAATAGGCAATTTTTATGAATTCTTCACTGAGGAATTTGCGGGTGAGGAAATTCCTTAGCGAAGAACTACTTGCAGCGGAATAAGTACTCAGAAGTAAGCATGACAGAAGACATACATAGTCATCATGATGAAATGAAGACAAACACGGAGTACAGAAAGCGTAAACACAGGATAACACAAGATGAAGACAAACAGACTGAAGAAATTGAACTAAGGAAATTGAGAAAGTCTTCAGTCAAAATCTTCAAACACAGATATGAACAAACACTCAACACAATAATGAGGAAATGAAAGAGTTGAGGAAATAGAACCAGTAAGGTTGGTGAAGACAATGATTTGGTAGACCAGTTCCAACTGTTGTCTCAGTTGTACGTCTGGTTGGAGCGGCTGAGTATTTAAACTCGAGGACACACAGTCCCGGACACCCAGTCACTGAGCACGCAGCTCAGGACACCAAGTCCTCACCGTATTCTCCTTGAACTAAGGTCACACAGACCTCGTCCAATCACTCATGGTAAGTCTTCAGGTGACTTCCAAACCTTCACAGACTTTGGTCACTCGGCAATCCACAATTCCTCTTGGATGCTCTAGACCATGACGCCTAACCGTCTGGAAGAAGCACAGTCTTCAAAGGTAACAAGCGTCGGATCCACGCAGGATCAATCTCTTCAGTGATGCTCAATCACTTTGGGTTTGTGGGTGTTTGGGTTTGGATTTTCCTCACTCGATGATTTTCACTCAAAGTCCTCGGAGGATGGGTTGCTCTCAAATGACAAGTGTCAGTTCCTCTCGGAGCAGCCAACCAGCTAGTGGTTGTAGGGGGTGGCTATTTATAGCCTAGGGAGCAGCCCGACATGATAAGACATAAATGCCCTTCAATGATATGACCGTTATGTGGATAAGATATTTTGGGACAGCTGGTGCGAAGCATAACAACGGTCGGAAATTTGACTCACAAATTCCTCAGGGCTATCATGTTCCTCACTGTGTAGGCAATCTGCACTGGTGAATTCCTAACTCCTTAGTCAGGACAAATTCCTCAGCGACCAGAAGAACTTCGTCTCTGACTCTGAAGAAATTGACTGAACTGTATGAGATTTCCAATGGCTTCACTCGAAGGGATTGCTAGGTGTAGGATTTTGAGTTGAGCATCACATGGAAATTTTTCCTTAGTATTTCCTCGACCCCCTTTAACAGTACAATGTTTCCTATGACTCAAGAAAGAGAAAAACAAAACTATGAAAACGAAAGTCTTCAAGCTTCATATTCCTCGCATGAGTATCAAGTCTTCACGGACACACCAATTTCTTCACTTTCAAAGTCTTCATGAAAGTCTTCAGGAATACCAAAATCTTCAATCGAAGATATTCATTTTTAGGGGTCGACTTTCTTTGTAAATATCAAACTCCTCGTAGACTTATAGACCTATGTACACTCATAAACACATTCGTCCCTTAACCTATAAGTCTTCAATACACCAAAATCACTAAGGGGCACTAGATGCACTTACAATCTCCCCCTTTTTGGTGATTGATGACAATATAGGTTAAGTTTTCAACGGGGATAAACATATGAAGTGTAAGTATTGATATTGAGGAATTTGATTGCAAGATATATAAAAACTCCCCGTGAAGATGTGCATAGTGAGGAATTTGCTTTTGAAGCAATGCACACTTGAAGAGTTGAATCATGGAGATCTCCCCCTATATCTTGTAATTCATACATGCATTTGACATATAATATGAAGAATTTGATATGCATGATGAAATATGGTGCCTGAAGCAATTCAGCATGCGAGCAATAATATTAACGAGGAATAAGCATGCAAAATTAGAGCACAGTGCAGCAAAAGTATCAGAGCACCATCGGGTTTAAGATTACAACTCGATCCAATAAAAGTTTCAGAAGAGTGAGAGTTGTAACTTAACAACAAAAAAATGCCCATATAATAGACCCGCTTGAAGACTAACTCAGATTTCTCCCCCTTTGTCATCGAATGACCAAAAGGATCGAAACTGAGGACTAACGCCCCTAAAGATTATCAAGTTGGTGGAGGAGCGCCAGCGTTGTCGGGGTTGTTTGTCGTAGTAGGGCCTGCCGCAGTGTCGTCCAAGTCTTCATTTTCATCAGTGGCGCGCGATGAAGAATAGGAGCTGCCTTCCATGGAAGGAACCTTGACCTTTTTGAATTTCTTCGGTGGAGGTGCAGACCAGTCAAATTCTTTCTTGAGACCCATGCTCTTCAGATCACCAGCGCTGTAGATATGAGATAGAACAGCCCAGGTACGGTTGAAGGTTTCATGGAGGTAGTATTGGTTTTTCTTTACTGCATTGTGGGTTGAGGTCATGTTGTGAAGAATTGAACCAAACTGACGCTTGACCCATTTATGATTGTGATCAACCTTCTGATGAAGACTGAGGAGTAACTCACGGTCAGTCATCACCCTGGGAGCTGTGGCTTGAGGAATTTGCTTGGCAGAGGTGTTGGCGGCAGAATCATGTGTGGCAGAGTCATCATTGGTGGAGTAAGATGCAGCCTTGCGAAATTGACCATCCAATGGACGAGTGCCTTCATCTATCACAGTAGTTGCCTTGCCTTTGTCATCAGCTAAGGAATATGTCCTTTTGCTCAATTGGAGGCAAGAAACCGCCATGGTTCAGAGTATCAGCCTTATAGTTGAGTGAAGACCTAGTCCTGATGAATTTCATAATCCATGGTGCATAAGGCTTCAGCTCAAACGGTGACATAGCAATATTGTCCAGAGTCCTCATGAAGAAATCATGGAAGTTAATGGGAATGCCATGAATGATATTGAAAAGCATATTCTTCATGATGCCAACGACTTCTTCATCATTTGAGTTGTGGCCTTTGATAGGACTCATTGTCTTCGTCAGAATGTGATAGACAGTCTGTGGCACATACATTAATTCCTTGACGAGGAATTTGGTTCGTGGGGCCTGCCCTGGCTTCAAAGGTTTCATCAGCACTTGCATGTAATGATTTGTAAGCTCAGGTTCATTGTAGATGCAACGAGCACCATCAAGGGGAGGACTGAGTGGGAGGACACGAAGCAATTCAGTTGCTGGTGCCTTGTAATGAGTATTTTCAGACATCCAGTCCAGCACCCAAGTGTTCACATCTTCAGAATTTCCTGTGATGTGCAGCGTCGCATAGAATTGAAGAATGAGTTCTTCATTCCAATCACATATGTCAGTGCTGAAATTCAGTAATCCAGCATCGTGAAGAACACTGAGGACTGGCTCAAAGCACGGCAGAGATTCCATGTCCACGTGAGGAATGTGTGCATGCTCGAAGACTTTGTCTTTGTCGAATAGCACAGAGGAATAGAAATTTGCTTGACTAGCAGTCCAGAAACGCCTCTTCCTTATGCGAGCAGAATCATATGGATTATAGTCAGTGAAGAACACATGCTCGTTGAAGAAATCAGCAGCCTTGGACTTTTGCTTCTTTGAGAATGGATCCTTTGCCTTGGGCACAGGAGTGTCAGTGAGTTGCATCACAACCTCAGGAATCACAATCTCAGGTTCTTCAGGCTGAGGAATTTCTGGTTCCTCTTCAGTGGCAGGCTGCATGTTCAAGGTATCAGCAGCAGCAGTTTCTTCAGCACTAGTGGCTGGAATTTCTTCATGCACATATGAGGTGGGATGAGTTTCTTCAGAGCCCATTTGAACAGTTGGTGCAGGAGACTGAGGTATTTGTTGTAGTGGGGTGAAGTGTGGGGAATTGGGATGCTGACTTTCCCAAAAGTCATCATTCATCACAGGCGTGGTGCATCCAATGTCCACGTCTTCATCTTCAAGTTCTTCAACGCCAGCCTCTTCAGCTGTGAACTGAGGCATGGGCGAGGAAGCAGCAGGAGTTGAAGGGATCACATCCACTTCAATTTCTTCATCAATCTGCTCTGACGAAGCAGCAGAATGATGTTCTTCATCAGATCCGCTAGGGATCACATATTCTTGATCGTAAGGGACAAGCTCCTTTGATGACATGGTGGAAATCGGAACAACATCAATAGGGTTTTCAAACGAGCTGGTCATAGTCTTCATTTTCTTCGGAACTGAAGAATCTGAAGCAGAAGATGCTTTCATTTTCTTCACTGCAGCTTTCTCTGCAGCCTTGGTCTTCCTCACATCTGATGCAGATGGAAGGGTAGGAGTTGGTGTAGGCGCAGGAGGAGCTGAGGAATCTGGTTGAATTTCCTCAGGCGCAACTAATGCAGTTGCCCTGACTTCTTCATTTTCTTCAGGCGCACCGCTAGTGGATGCCCTGGCAGTTTCTTCAGCGGCTGGAATGGAGTCATCAACCCTGGAACTAGCATTTTCTTCAGCAGGCTGAAAATCATCAGCGGTGCTGGCATGTTCTTTAGTTTGCTGAGCAGAGGCTTCAACTTGAGGAATTTCTTGTTGCGATGGGTCTGCAACATTGGTGGACTTCTCAGTCAGTTTAACAAACCTGACTTTGGCTCCTTGCCAATCAGCATAATAGGAATTGAAATTATCGCTAAGGGTTTTGATCTCAGACTGGATCTTGAGGAGTTCATCAGGTGTCATTTTGACAACATTGTTCTTCAGGAACTTCTCTTTCCTGAACTGAGCCTTCTTGATCCGCCTGGCCTTCTTAAATTTCCATTTTTCTTCATTGATGAAATGGGTCAGCACGTGACTTTGGCCAGGTGTTAGATGAAAATCAGGCATAGGAGTGTTTGGGTCCTTGTGCCAGAGATCAATGTAGTCGAGGATCACTTTAGGATCCAAAAGCAGTGGCACATTTGTGCCTTTGGCTCTAGCGGCCCTTTCCTGCCTGTCTCTAATGATATCTGCAAGTTCTTCATCATCAGCTTCATCATCAGATGGCACATGGAAGGCAACTTTTTTCTTCTTCGGACTGGCCGAGGACCTCGTCCAGCAGTGGCCTTTGTCTTCAGCAGAGTGGGGCCTGATGAAGAATTTGGTGCAGCTGAGGAACTTGCTGAGACACCAGAGGCAATGGAGATGCCTGTAGTCCTTTGGCATGTGGCCAGGTGAACAGGTGTTGAGGACTTTGCCGGAGCAACTGAGGACTTTGGAGGAGCTGGTGCAGCGTGAGGAATTGGCCGTGAGGGCTTTGAAGAAATTGGCCGTGAGGGCATTGCTGAGGAACTTGGCCGTGAGGGCACAGTTGTTGAAGCACTTGGCTTGTGAGCGGCTTCTTTGCCATTGATTTCCTAGGCTTATCAGAGGCCTTTGTGGCAGCAGCAGCAGAGTCTTCATTAAATTTCCTCACTGCTTCCTTGGCTTGTCTAGCCAACTTGGCTTGGCGCCTGGCCCATTCTTCAGGAAAATCCTCACCGCGCTTGAGGCTGGTGGGGTCAGCTTCTTGACCAGGTGCCAATGGAGCTCTTGGGCATGGAGGATTTAGAGCGAATTTCTTCATATACTTTGGAGTAACATATCTGTACTCCCTCCATTCTCTTGCCCATCTCCTTTCAATCCTCTGTATGTGCACCTTGCGCTGATTTTTGTTCTCTTTGCCAAACTTGGCCTCATCAAGTGTGCAATAGTCCTTATAAATGTCATCAGGGATCTCAAAAGCAGTCATGACCTTAGGCTTCTTTCCTCCTTTCTGTGGTTTCTTACCTTCAGCCATATTCTTCAGATGAGGAATTTGAACAATTGAACACTCTGAAGAAGTATGCAACTTTTCTTCAAGGAACGCTGCAAATGAGTTAAGTTGATGAGAACCTAGTGATTCATCAGCGGACATGAGTACCTGTGAACAGAGTATAGTTGCGAGGAATTTGAAGAGGTCCTATGCATTCTCAGAAGGTTTTCAAAATGAACAAGTTTGAGGAATTTGACCAGATGAGTCTTGAAGAATTTCAGTAAGCGTACTTTGTCTTAGGTTCCAGAGTTGTATAGATCGACGATCCACACAATTGAGGAATTTTGAAGAAAATGATGCTTAGGGAAACGAATCAAGAACATATGACTAGTGAGGTGTTTTGTGTGTGAGGATTTAAAGAATAAAAACACCTTTGAAGATTTTGTGGAGAAAATTTGAATCAAAGAGGGCAGTAAAAGTAACTTTTAATTACCCTGACTGAAGAACACGACGAACTGAAAGGAGTAGATTTGAAGCTCGTCAGTTCAGATCTTCCACGCCCTAACTTGGCAGAGGAAGACAGCTACGGCGGCGGTGGAGTGAAGATTTTTGCGGCCGGCGCGAGTACAACGGCGACGAGGTCAAGGCAGTGAAGCTCTTCCTCACCGGCGACGATGGAGTAGCGGCGACGCTAGGGTTTGAGAAGCTCGAGCGAGAGGGAGAGCGGTCGAGCGGAGTAAAGGAAGTGAGGAAGGGTGAGGGGGTATTTATAGTCGCAGTGAAAAACTGTTCGCCCGAAGATTTAGGACGAACATGCCCCTGGCCCTTCTCATTCGCTTGACATGTGTCACCCACGTACTGAATAGTGGAGATCGTGTTAGATCGTGGGTGAATAGATAAGTCTATCGTGGGAAACGGGATGGTTTGAGTGGCAAAACCGAAAAATTGGATAAGATAGGTTTTAAAGTTTCGTTCGTAATTTCTTCAGCTGACAAGGACACAGTGAAGATTTTGAATGGGTTTCAAATAGACCGCACATGAAGAATTTGTGAATAGATTGGGAGTATAGCATAGAGGGGGAAGGGTTCGATCACATTCACTTAGCAGAAAATGCAACTTGAAGAAATAGCCATAAGTGAATGTTGTAGAGGACATAAACACATATATATGTATATAGCCAATGAAGAAAGACGACGGAAATAGTGAAGATTTTGCAAAGTTGAAGAATTTGAAAAACTGAAGAATTTCAAAACTGAGGAATAACTCAAATTGAAGATTTTCAACTTTGGTGGTGGTGTGACCCAATGTATAAGAATGATGATTTCAGACACCTCGTACAATTGTCGTAGGGTTCTGAGAATCAAATTCTTCATTAATTTCTTCACACTTAGAGTGTTATTCTTCATTGATTGAAGAAAAACTTTTCTTCATGTGTTGCACATCTAAGTCATCAATTTTGCATAAGTGTTAGGATGTGTGTCCTTTTCAAAGAACATTCGAAGATTCCAAGATATTTAGCTCACACCGCAACTTGCTAAATCTCTTCTCATCCAAGGGCTTTGTGAAGATATCGACTAGCTGTTCTTCAGTCTTCACATGTTCAATAGCAATGTCGCCCTTCAACACATGATCACGAAGAAAATGATGACGGATCTGAATGTGCTTTGTCTTCGAGTGCTGAACTGGGTTATGAGCAATCTTGATGGCACTCTCATTGTCACAATAGAGAGGCACATTCTTCATGTTGATGCCGTAGTCCTTGAGAGTTTGCTTCATCCACAGCAATTGAGCACAGCAAGAACCAGCAGCAATATACTCAGCTTCAACAGTAGACAGTGATACGCAGTTCTGTTTCTTCGAGGACCAACAGACTAGAGATCGTCCAAGGAAATGACAAGTACTAGATGTTGACTTGCAGTCCACACGATCACCAGCATAGTCAGAGTCAGAATATCCAATGAGATCAAAGGTAGAGCCCTTGGGGTACTATAGTCCTAGTGTTGGTGTGTGAGCTAGATATCGAAGAATATGCTTCACATCCTTATGGTGTGATTCCTTCGGTGTTGCTTGAAATCGGGCACACATGCAAACACTAAGCATTATATCTGGCCTAGATGCACATAAGTACAATAAAGAACCAATCATGGAGCGGTATAACTTGTGATCGAAGTCAATACCATTTTCATCAGTGCATAGATGGCCATTTGTGGGCA
Source organism: Triticum dicoccoides (assembly GCF_002162155.2). Classification (NCBI taxonomy): domain Eukaryota; kingdom Viridiplantae; phylum Streptophyta; class Magnoliopsida; order Poales; family Poaceae; genus Triticum; species Triticum dicoccoides. Next base: position 153,593,230 of record NC_041391.1, read on the forward strand.
TAGGAATTTTGACTCCTTTGCAATCTTGCATGCCGAATTTCCTCAGTACATCCTTGAGGTATTTCTCCTGAGATATGAATATGCCATTGTGCTGTTGACGAATTTGAAGACCTAAGAAGAATTTCAACTCTCCCATCATAGACATTTGATATTCTTCACTCATCATATAGGCAAATTCATCACTATAACGTTGGTCAGTACAGCCAAAGATAATATCATCAATGTATATTTGGCACACAAACAGTTCACCATCATAAGATTTAGTAAAGAGAGTAGGGTCGAGTGAACCGGGTGTGAAGCCATTCTTCACGAAGAATTCCTTCAAAGTATCATACCACGCCCGAGGGGCCTGCTTGAGGCCATAGAGGGCCTTGTTGAGTCTAAAGACTTTGTCAGGATTCTTAGGATCTTCAAAACCTGGGGGTTGAGCAACATATACTTCTTCCTCAAGCTTACCATTGAGGAATACACTTTTCACATCCATTTGATATAGAGTGATATTATGATGATTACCATAAGCAAGTAATATGCGAATAGCCTCAAGTCTAGCAACAGGTGCAAAAGTTTCATCGAAATCAATTCCTTCAACCTGTGTGTAGCCTTGAGCTACAAGTCGTGCCTTATTCCTCACCACAAGACCATTTTCATCTTGCTTGTTGTGGTAGATCCACTTTGTGCTGATGATATTATGCTTGCGAGGATCTGGACGTTTGACCAGTTCCCAGACATTATTGAGCTCGAACTGATGTAATTCTTCTTGCATAGCCTGAATCCACTCAGGCTCCAGAAATGCTTCATCTACCTTAGTGAGCTATGTGATAGAGACAAAAGCATAGTGCCCACAAAAGTTAGATAAATGTGAATCTTTTGAGCGTGTGAGAGGACCTGGTGCTTCAATGTCATCGATGATCTTTTCAACTTGCACTTCTTTTGCAACGCGAGGATGAGCTGGTTGACATCGAGGAATTTGATCAGCATTTTCTTCTGCACCATTTTCTTCAGCATTTTCCTCAAGTACATTAGTTGGACGGTCTTCGCGTTCGGGAATGAATTCTTCAGTAGATTCTTCGGTAGGAATAACATCCTCAGTAGCCTTGAACTTGATAGAATCTTCAGGTGCTGGTTCATCTATCACAGAAGGTAGGTGCTCTCTTCGAGCCATTAGTTTCATTGAACCGCACATCTACAGTTTCAACAATCTTGTGAAGAGCGATGTTGAAGACTCTGTAGGTGTGCGAGTCCTTTTCGTAACCAAGCATAAAACCTTCATGTGCTTTCGGTGCAAATTTAGCATTCTGATGAGGATCTCTAATCCAACATTTAGCACCGAAGACTTTGAAATAACTCACATTTGGTTTCTTGTCAGTGAGGAGTTCATAGGCAGTATTCTTGAAGAATTTTTGAAGATATACTCTGTTGATGATGTGGCACGTGGTATCAATTGCATCAATCCAAAACCGATGAGGTCTTTTGTATTCAACAAGCATAGTGCGAGCCATCTCAACAAGAGTTCTGTTCTTGCGCTCCATGATGCCATTTTGCTGAGGAGTATAAGGAGCGGATAATTCATGAGTAATACCAAGTTCATCAAGATAGCCATCAAGACCGGAATTCTTGAACTCAGTTCCATTGTCACTCCTGATGTGCTTGATCTTCACACCAAAGTTGGTTGAAGCCCTCGAGGAAAATCGTTTGAAGACTTCCTGCACTTCATGTTTGTAAGTAACAATGTGTACCCATGTGTAACGAGAGTAATCATCAACAATAACAAAGCCATATAGAGATGCATCATTAGTCACGGCAGAATAATGATTAGGACCAAAGAGATCCATGTGAAGCAATTCAAATGGTCGAGTGGTGGTCATGATAGTCTTTGCTGGATGCTTGGCCTTGGTCATTTTTCCAGCTTCACAGGCACCACACAGGTGATCCTTGAGGAATTTGACGTTCTCAATGCCAATGACATGCTTCTTCTTCGCGAACGTGTGCAGATTCCTCATGCCAGCATGACCAAGTCGTCGATGCCATAGCCAGCCTTCTGAAGCTTTTGCAAGTAAGCACACGGTAGGTTGTGGTCCTGTAGAGAAATCAACAATGTATAAGTCTCCTCTCCTAAAGCCTTCGAAGACTTTGGAATTGTCAGCTTCCATAATCACAACACAACGATACTTGCCAAAGACAACAACCATATCAAGATCACAAAGCATTGAGACAGACATGAGGTTGTATCCTAAGGACTCGACAAGCATGACTTTGTCCATGTGTCGATCCTTAGAGATCGCAACCTTACCTAGACCCAATACTGACTTTTGCCTTTGTCAGCGAAGATGATATGCTTCAGATGTGACGGTGTTAATGGAGCATCCATCAATAGATTCTTGTCACCAGTCATGTGATTTGTACAACCACCGTCGAGGACCCACTCGTTTGCTTTGGGTTGATCATCCTGCAGATGAATTAGTGCAGCTTACAAACTCATATACTTCATCAGTGAAGAATATGACATCAGTATCATCAGTTCAATTTCATCAAGCAATAGCATAGATAAGCAGTATTGAGGACGTGTGCAATGAAGGTTCATTTCATCATGATTAGCCTGCATCCTTTCAGGCATTTTGTCAGGCCCCCAACAAATTCTTCAGACGTTAAATCACGTCTGGAGACCTGACCCTACATAAGAGATTAGTTATTTTTCTTCACCACCCACATCTGGAGGGGTGGCAAAGAGTTCATCACTCTGCGAGCACCATATGAGAAAGGTGGCAAAGATGCCAAAACCATTTCGTTTCACATAAGAGGGGTTAGGGTAAGCATATGAATAAGCAGAGAAATTCTTCGAGGACTTATGAATATAATGATTTGAAGAATAATGCACATATTCATAGCCCTTAGCTCTACCCTGCGAAACAGAGTTGTTAGCACGATGATGTTCATATGAGGACTTTGATCCTTTTGAGGAATTTGATCCATGTGAGGAATTTGGTCCGTATGAGGACTTGGATCCATATGAAGAATTTGGTCCATATGAAGAGTTTGATCTAGGGTTCCTGTTCTTCACTGGTGGTGTCATGAGGACATTCACCTGAAGACTTTCAACATAACTTTTGGGAACCCAGATTTTCTTTATAGGGGAACCGTTCCTGCAGTTAGTGCCAACATATCTAACAATACTTCACCATTCTGATTTTTGAACAGTTTATAGTTGGAGTCAAATGACTCATCAGAAGAATGTGGAGATTCACATGTAAAGCCAGATAAGTTAGATGGATCAACTGGAGGTCCCTTTGCAACAACCCATGAGGTTTTGGGGTACTGCTCATGCTTCCAATCTGTTCCATCAGCATTGTGTTTCCTCTCAAAGGCAATACCCTCTTTCCTAGGGTTTCTGTTGAGGATCTGCTTTTTAAGCACATCACAAAGAGTCTGATGCCCTTTGAGGCTTTTGTACATGCCTGTCATATACAATTCCTTCAGCCCTGCATCGTTAGTGATACTAGCAATGTCCTCAGATGAGGAATTAGTGATAGCAGAGGCAGGTGAAGAATTTTTAACATTTGAAGCATTTGAAAATTCAGGTGAAGAATTAGCAGATTCACGTTCAATACACTTTAAGCATGGAGGATCAAATTCTTCCTGAGTGGCGCTGATTAGTTGAGCAAGTAATGAATCGCGCTCCTTCTGAAGATCTTCATAACTCACTCTCAGCTTCTCAAGATCTTGCTTTCTTTGAAGAAATTCATAAGAAAGCTTCTCATGATTAGTTAAGAGTGTTTTATGATGACTCTGAAGGTTGTCAAACTTAGACTGAAGTCTCTAAAGATTTTCAGTTAAGTCTTTAGTGCGGTCCATTTCTTCACCCAACATATCAACACTTTTGTCTAGCATGTTTTGAAGTTTTTCAATAGCCTTTTGTTGTTTCACAGCAATCTTAGCAAGTTTAGAGTAGCTAGGCTTAAGATTTTCATCATATTCATCCTCACTTGATTCAGAGGAGGGGTATTTAGTTACCTTAGCAGCCTTTGCCATGAAGCAGTAGGTGGGGGCATAGTCATCATTGCCTTCATCAGCGTTGTTGGTGTTGCCATTTTCTTCAGAGTTGAAGATAGACCTGCTGACAAATGCAATAGCAAGAGCTAGACTCGCCACACCTGACTCAGACTCCTCGAATTCCTCTTCTTCCTCATTATCCTCAGATTCAGCCTCAGAATCCATTTCCTTGCCAATGAATGCCCGAGCCTTCTTGGAACTGCTCTTCTCGTGGGATGAAGACTTTGAGGATTTTGATGATGAGGACTTTGAAGATTTCTTCTTCTTCTTGGCATCATCAGAACTGTAATCCTTGTATTTCTTCTTCTTTAGTTCCTTGTCCCACTGAGGACAGTCTTGAATGTAGTGACCAGGCTTCTTGCATTTGTGGCATAGCCTTCTCTTATAGTCACTTGATGAGGAATCACTGCTCCTTGAAGATTTTCCAAAGCGACCACGTCTTGAGAATTTCTGGAACTTCTTCACGAGCAGTGCTAGCTCCTGGCTCAATTCTTCAGGGTCACCAAGGCTACTACCAGAATCTTCACACTCAGATTCAGACACTGCCTTGGCCTTCAGGGCACGTGGTTTGCCATAGCTTGAACCATAGAGATCTCTCTTTTCAGCAAGCTGGAACTCATGAGTATTTAGCCTCTAGAGGATATCAGCGGGATCTAGTGACTTGTAATCAGCACGCTCTTGAATCATCAGTGCCAGCGTGTCAAATGACGAATCGAGTGATCTCAGCAATTTCTTCACCACCTCATGATCGGTGATGTCAGTGGCACCGAGCGCTTGAAGCTCATTTGAGATATCAGTGAGGCGATCGAAGGTTTGCTGAACATTTTCATTATCGAGTCTTTTGAAGCGGTTGAAGAGGTTGCGAAGAACGTCAACACGAGAGTCACGTTGAGTTGAGACTCCTTCATTTACTTTGGAGAGCCTATCCCAGTTAAGCTTAGTGTTGGGGAACGTAGTAATTTCAAAAAAAAAATCCTACATACACGCAAGATCATGGTGATGGCATAGCAACGAGAGGGGAGAGTGTTGTCCATGTACCCTCGTAGACCGTAAGCGGAAGCGTTATGACAACGCGGTTGATGTAGTCGTACGTCTTCACGATCCGACCGATCCAAGTACCGAACGTACGACACCTCCGAGTTCAGCACACGTTCAGCTCGGTGACGATCCCCGGGCTCCGATCCAGCAAAGCTTCGGGGATGAGTTCCGTCAGCACGACGACATGGTGACGATGATGATGCTCTACCGGCGCAGGGCTTCGCCTAAACTCCGCGACGATATGACCGAGGTGGAATATGGTGGAGGGGGCACCGCACATAGCTAAGGAACGATCCATAGATCAACTTGTGTTGTTGTGGGGTGCCCCCTGCCCCCGTATATAAAGGAGGGAGGGGAAGGTGCGGCCGGCCTAGGAGGGGGCGCGCCAAGGGGAGTCCTACTCCCACCGGGAGTAGGACTCCCTCCTTCCTTGTTGGAGTAGGAGAAGTGGAAAGAGGGGGAGAGGGAAAAGGAAAAGGGGGCTGCCCCCCTTGTCTAATTCGGACCAGAGGGGGGGCGGAGGCCTCTTTCCTTTTGGCCTCTCTCCTCTATTCCCGTATAGCCCAATAAGGCCCATACACTCCCCGGCGAATTCCCGTAACGCTCCGGTACTCCGAAAAATACCCGAATCACTCGGAACCTTTCCGAACTCCGAATATAGTCGTCCAATATATCGATCTTTACGTCTCGACCATTTCGAGACTCCTCGTCATGTCCTTGATCTCATCCGGGACTCCGAACTCCTTCGGTGCATCAAAACTCATAAACTCATAATATAATTGTCATCATAACGTTAAGCGTGCGGACCCTACGGGTTCGAGAACTATGTAGACATGACCTAGAACTATTCTCGGTCAATAACCAATAGCGGAACTTGGATGCCCATATTGGTTCCTACATATTCTACGAAGATCTTTATCGGTCAAACCGCATAACAACATACGTTGTTCCCTTTGTCATCGGTATGTTACTTGCCCGAGATTTGATCGTCGGTATCCAATACCTAGTTCAATCTCGTTACCGGCAAGTCTCTTTACTCGTTACGTAATGCATCATCCCGTAACCAACTCATTGGTCACATTGCTTGCAAGGCTTATAGTGATGTGCATTACCGAGAGGGCCTAGAGATACCTCTCCGACAATCGGAGTGACAAAACCTAATCTCGAAATACGCCAACTCAACATGTACCTTCGGAGGCACCTGTAGTACTCCTTTATAATCACCCAGTTACGTTGTGACGTTTGGTAGTACCCAAAGTGTTCCTCCAGTAAACGGGAGTTGCATAATCTCATAGTTACATGAACATGTATAAGTCATGAAGAAAGCAATAGCAACATACTAAACGATCAAGTGCTAGGCTAACGGAATGGGTCATGTCAATCACATTATTCTCCTAATGATGTGATCCCATTAATCAAATGACAACACATGTCTGTGGTTAGGAAACATAACCATCTTTGATTAATGAACTAGTTAAGTAGAGGCATACTAGTGACTATATGTTTGTCTATGTATTCACACATGTATCATGTTTCCGGTTAATACAATTCTAGCATGAATAATAAACATTTATCATGAAATAAGGAAATAAATAATAACTTTATTATTGCCTCTAGGGCATATTTCCTTCAGTCTCCCACTTGCACTAGAGTCAATAATCTAGTTCATATCGCTATGTGATTTAACACCAATATTCACATCTGCATGTGATTAATACCCAAAGTTCACATCATCATGTGATCAACACCCAAAGGGTTAACTAGAGTCAATAATCTAGTTCGCATCGCTATGTGATTAACACCCAAAAGAGTACTAAGGTATGATCATGTTTTGCTCGTGAGAGAAGCTTAGTCAACGGGTGTGTCATATTCAGAGCCGTATGTATTTTGCAAATATTCTGTGTCCATAATGCTCTGCACGGAGCTACTCTAGCTAATTGCTCCCACTTTCAATATGTATCCAGATTGAGACTTAGAGTCATCTGGATTGGTGTAAAAGCTTGCATCGTTGTAACTTTTACGACGGGCTCTTTTATCACCTCCATAATCGAGAAACATCTCCTTAGTCCTCACTAAGGATATTCTTGACCCATGTCCAGTTATCTACTTATTAGATCAAAATTGTATTCCTTTGCCAAACACAGAGCAAGGTATACAATAGGCCTGGTTCACAGCACAGCATACTTTATAGAACCTATGACTGAGGCATAGGGAATGACTTTTCATTCTCTTTCTATTTTCTACAATGGTCGGGTCTTGAGTCTTACTCAACTTCACACCTTGTAACACAGGCAAGAACTCCTTCTTTGACTGTTCCATTTTGAACTATTTCAAAAATTTATCAAGGTATGTACTCATTGAAAAATCTTATCAAGTGTCTTGATCTATCTATATAGATCTTGATGCTCAATGTGTAAGCAGCTTCACCGAGGTCTTGCTTTGAAAAACTCTTATTAAAGTATCCTTTCATGCTATCCAGAATTTCCATATCATTTCCAATTAACAATATGTCATCCACATATAATATTAGAAATGCTACAGAGCTCCCACTCACTTTCTTGTAAATACAGGCTTCTTCAAAAGTCTGTATAAAACCATATGCTTTGATCAACTCATCAAAGCGTATATTCCAACTCCGAGATGCTTGCACCAGTCCATTGATGGATTGCTGGAGCTTGCACACTTTGTTAGCATCTTTAGGATTGACAAAAACTTTCTGTTTGCATCATATACAACTCTTCTTTAATAAATCCATTAAGGAATGCAGTTTTGACATCCATTTGCCAGATTTAATAAAATGTGGCAATTGCTAACATGATTCAGATAGACTTAAGTTTCAATACGAGTGAGAAAATCTCATCGTATTCAACACCTTGAACTTGTTGAAAACATTTCGCAACAAGTCGAGCTTAGTAGATAGTAACACTACTATCAATGTCCGTCTTCCTCTTGAAGATCCATTTATTTAACATGGCTTGCTGATCATCGAGCAAGTCAATCAAAGTCCATACTTTGTTCTCATACATGGATCATATCTCAAATTTTATGGCCTCAAGCCATTTCGTGGAATCTGGGCTCATCATCGCTTCCTCATAGTTCGTAGGTTCATCATGGTCTAGTAACATGACTTCCAGAACAGGATTACCATACCACTCTGGTGCTGATCTTACTCTGGAAGACCTACGAGGTTCTGTAGTAACTTAATATGAAGTTTCATGATCATCATCATTAACTTCCTCACTAATTGGTGTAGTAGTCACAGGAACAGATTTCTGTGATGAACTACTTTCCAATAAGGGAGCAGGTACAGTTACCTCATCAAGTTCTACTTTCCTCCCACTCACTTCTTTCGAGAGAAACTCCTTCTCTAGAAAGGATCCATTCTTAGCAATGAATAACTTGCGTTCCGATCTATGATAGAAGGTGTACCCAATAGTTAACTTTGGGTATTCTATGAAGACGCACTTCCCCGATTTGGGTTTGAGCTTATCAGGTTGAAACTTTTTTCATATAAGCATCGCAACTCCAAACTTTAAGAAATGACAGCTTAGGTTTACTGCTAAACCATAGTTCATACGGTGTCGTCTCAACGGATTTAGATGGTGCCCTTTTAAACATGAATGCAGCTGTCTCTAATGCACAACCCCAAAACGATAGTGGTAAAACCGATAAGAGACATCATAGATCGCACCATATCCAATAAAGTGCGGTTACGACGTTCGGACACACCATAACCTTGTGGTGTTCCCAGTGGCGTGAGCTGTGAAACTATTCCACATTGTTTTAACTGAAGACCAAACTCGTAATTCAAATATTCGTCTCCGCGATCAGATCGTAGAAACTTTATTTTCTTGTTACGATGATTTTTCCACTTCACTCTGAAATTCTTTGAACCTTTCAATTATTTCAGACTTATGTTTCATCAAGTAGATATACCCATATCTGCTCAAATCATTTTGTGAAGGTCAGAAAATAACGATACTTGCCACGAGCATCAACACTCATTGGATCGCATACATCGGTATGTATTATTTCCAATAAGTCAGTAGCTTGTTCCATTGTTCCGGAGAACGGAATTTTTAGTCATCTTGCCCAAAAGGCACGGTTCGCAAGCATCAAATGATTCATAACCAAGTGATTCCGAAAATCCATCTTTATGGAGTTTCTTCATGCGCTTTACACCGATATGACCCAAACGGCAGTGCCACAAATAAGTTGCACTATCATTATTAACTTTGCATCTTTTGGCATCAATATTATGAATATGTGTATCACTACGACCGAGATCCAACAAACTATTTTCATTGGGTGTATGACCATCAAAGGTTTTATTCATTTAAACAGAACAACAATTATTCTGTGATTTTAAATGAATAACCGTATTGCAATAAACATGATCAAATCATATTCATGCTCAACGCAAACGCCAAATAACATTTATTTAGGTTCAACACTAATCTCGAAAGTATAGGGAGTGTGCGATGATGATCATATCAATCTTGGAACCACTTCCAACATACATCGTCACTTCACCCTCAACTAGTTTCTGTTTATTCTGTAACTCCTGTTTTGAGTTACTAATCTTAGCAACCGAACAAGTATCAAATACTCAGGGGTTACTATAAACACTAGTAAGGTACACATCAATAACATGTATATCAAATATACCCTTGTTCACTTTGCCATCCTTCTTATCCACCAAATATTCAAGGCATTTCCGCTTCTAGTGACCATTTCCTTTGTAGTGTAAGCACTCAGTTTCAGGCTTTGGTTCAGCTTTGGGCTTCTTCATGGGAGTGACAACTTGCTTGTCATTCTACTTGAAGTTCCCCTTTCTTTCCCTTTGCCCTTTTTCTTGAAACTAGTGATCTTGTCAACCATCAACACTTGATGCTCTTTCTTGATTTCTAACTTCGTTGATTTCAACATCACGAAGTGCTCGGGAATCGTTTTCGTCATCCCTTGCATACTATAGTTCATCACAAAGTTCTACTAACTTGGTGATGGTGACTAGAGAATTCTGTCAATCACTATCTTATCTGGAAGATTAACTCCCACTTGATTCAAGCGACTGAAGTACCCACACAATCTGAGCACATGCTCACTAGTTGAGCGATTCTCCTCCATATTTTAGCTATAGAACTTGTTGGAGACTTCATATCTCTCAACTCGAGTATTTGCTGGAAATATTAACTTCAACTCTTGGAACATCTCATATGGTCCATGACATTCAAAACGTCTTTGAAGTCCCGATTCTAAGCCGTTTAAGCATGGTGCACTAAACTATCAAGTAGTCATCATATTGAGCTAGCCAAACGTTCATAACGTCTGCATCTGCTCCTGCAATAGGTCTGTCACCTAGCGGTGCATTAAGGACATAATTCTTCTAGGCAGCAATGAGGATAAACCTCAGATCACGGATCCAATCCGCATCATTGCTACTAACATCTTTCAACACAATTTTCTCTAGGAACATATCGAAATAAACATATGAAAGCAACAACGCAAGCTATTGATCTACAACATAATTTGCAAAATAATACCAGGACTAAGTTCATGATAAATTTAAGTTCAATTAATCATATTACTTAAGAACTCCCACTTAGACAGACATCTCTCTAGTCATCTAAGTGATCACGTGATCCAAATCAACTAAACCATGTCCGATCATCATGTGAGATGGAGTAGTTTCAATGGTGAACATCATTATGTTGATCGTATCTACTATATGATTCATGCTCGACCTTTCGGTCTCCGTGTTCCGAGGCCATATCTGTATATGCTAGGCTCGTCAAGTTTAACCCGAGTATTCCGCATGTGCAACTGTTTTGCACCCGTTGTATTTGAACGTAGAGCCTATCACACCCGATCATCACGTGTTGTCTCAGCACGAAGAACTTTCGCAATGGTGCATACTCAGGGAGAACACTTCTTGATAATTAGTGAGAGATCATCTTAAAATGCTACCGTCAATCAAAGCAAGATAAGATGCATAAAGGATAAACATCACATGCAATCAATATAAGTGATATGATATGACCATCATCATCTTGTGCTTGTGATCTCCATCTTCGAAGCACCATCGTGATCACCATCGTCACCGGCGAGACACCTTGATCTCCATCGTAGCATCGTTGTCGTAACGCCATCTATTGCTTCTACGACTATCGCTACCGCTTAGTGATAAAGTAAAGCAATTACAGGGCGTTTGCATTTCATACAATAAAGCGACAACCATATGGCTCCTGCCAGTTGCCGATAACTTCGGTTACAAAACATGATCATCTCATACAATAAAATATAGCATCACGTCTTGACCATATCACATCATAACATGCCCTGCAAAAACAAGTTAGACGTCCTCTACTTTGTTTGTTGCAAATTTTACGTGGCTGCTACGGGCTTAGCAAGAACCGTTCTTACCTACGCATCAAAACCACAACGATAGTTCATCAAGTTAGTGTTGTTTTAACCTTCACAAGGACCGGGCATAGCCACACTCGATTCAGCTAAAGTGAGAGAGACAGACACCCGCCAGCCACCTTTAAGCACAAGTGCTCGTAACGGTGAAACCAGTCTCGCGTAAGCGTATGCGTAATGTCGGTCCGGGCCGCTTCATCTCACAATACCGCTGAACCAAAGTATGACATGCTGGTAAGCAGTATGACTTGTATCGCCCACAACTCACTTGTGTTCTACTCGTGCATGTGACATCTACGCATAAAACCAGGCTCGGATGCCACTGTTGGGGAACGTAGTAATTTCAAAAAAAATTCCTACGTACACGCAAGATCATGGTGATAGCATAGCAACGAGAGGGGAGAGTGTTGTCCACGTACCCTCGTAGACCATAAGCGGAAGCGTTATGACAACGTGGTTGATGTAGTCGTACGTCTTCACGATCCGACCGATCCAAGTACCGAACGTACGGCACCTCCGAGTTCAGCACACGTTCAGCTCGATGACAATCCCCGGGCTCCGATCCAGCAAAGCTTCGGGGATGAGTTCCGTCAGCATGACGGCGTGGTGACGATGATGATGCTCTACCGGCGCAGGGCTTCACCTAAACTCCGCGACGATATGACCGAGGTGGAATATGGTGGAGGGGGGCACCGCACACGGCAAGGAACGATCCATAGATCAACTTGTGTTGTTGTGGGGTGCCCCCTGCCCCCGTATATAAAGGAGGGAGGGGAAGGTGCGGCCGACCTAGGAGGGGGCGCGCCAAGGGGAGTCCTACTCCCACCGGGAGTAGGACTTCCTCCTTCCTTGTTGGAGTAGGAGAAGTGGAAAGAGGGGGAGAGGGAAAAGGAAAAGGGGGCTGCCCCCCTTGTCCAATTCGGACCAGAGGGGGGGGGGGCGCAGGCCTCTTTCCTTTTGGCCTCTCTCCTCTATTCCCGTATAGCCCAATAAGGCCCATATACTCCCCGGCGAATTCCCGTAACTCTCCGGTACTCCGAAAAATACCCGAATCACTCGGGACCTTTCCGAACTCCAAATATAGTCGTCCAATATATCGATCTTTACGTCTCGACCATTTCGAGACTCCTCTCATGTCCCTGATCTCATCCGGGACTCCGAACTCCTTCGGTACATCAAAACTCATAAACTCATAATATAACTGTCATTGTAACGTTAAGCGTGCGGACCATACGGGTTCGAGAACTATGTAGACATGACCTAGAATTATTCTCGGTCAATAACCAATAGCGGAACCTGGATGCCCATATTGGTTCCTACATATTCTACGAAGATCTTTATCGGTCAAATCGCATAACAACATACGTTGTTCCCTTTGTCATCGGTATGTTACTTGCCCGAGATTTGACCGTCGGTATCCAATACCTAGTTCAATCTCGTTACCGGCAAGTCTCTTTACTCGTTACGTAATGCATCATCCCGTAACCAACTCATTGGTCACATTGCTTGCAAGGCTTATAGTGATGTGCATTACCGAGAGGGCCCAGAGATACCTCTCCGACAATCGAAGTGACAAAACCTAATCTCGAAATACGCCAACTCAACATGTACCTTCGGAGACACCTATAGTACTCCTTTATAATCACCCAGTTACGTTGTGACGTTTGGTAGTACCCAAAGTGTTCCTCCGATAAACGGGAGTTGCATAATCTCATAGTTACAGGAACATGTATAAGTCATGAAGAAAGCAATAGCAACATACTGAACGATCAAGTGCTAGGCTAACGGAATGGGTCATGTCAATCACATTATTCTCCTAATGATGTGATCCCATTAATCAAATGACAACACATGTCTATGGTTAGGAAACATAACCATCTTTGATTAATGAGCTAGTCAAGTAGAGGCATACTAGTGACTATATGTTTGTCTATGTATTCACACATGTATCATGTTTCCGGTTAATACAATTCTAGCATGAATAATAAACATTTATCATGAAATAAGGAAATAAATAATAACTTTATTATTGCCTCTAGGGCATATTTCCTTCACTTAGCAGTTTCCAAAGCACTCACTCTACCATACTGCCATTTACTCAGATGACCACATATGATATTCTTCGCTTGAGAATCGAGTTGCTTGAATCTCTTCACACCAGCAGCATTCAGGGATGGTGTGACTGAGGGAACACCATTTTCCACAACGTACCAGAGATCGTTGTCAATTGCTTCAAGATGCATTCGCATCTTATTCTTCCAGTAGGGGTAGTCCGTGCCATCGAAGGTAGGACACCCAGCAGAGACATTGATCATACCTGCGGTCGACATAACTAAAACTTCAGGCGGTTAAACCAAAATAACACAGAATAAGGGAGTACCTTGCTCTGATACCAATTGAAAGTGCGTTATATCGACTAGAGGGGGTGAACAGGCGATTTTTATGAATTCTTCACTGAGGAATTTGCTGGTGAGGAAATTCCTTAGCGAAGAACTACTTGCAGCGGAATAAGTACTCAGAAGTAAGCATGACAGAAGACATACATAGTCATCATGATAAAATGAAGACAAACACGGAGTATAGAAAGCGTAAACACAAGATAACACAAGATGAAGACAAACAGACTGAAGAAATTAAACTGAAAAAATTGAGAAAGTCTTCAGTCAAAATCTTCAAACACAGATATGAACAAACACTCAACACAGTAATGAGGAAATGAAAGAGTTGAGGAAATAGAACCAGTAAAGTTGGTGAAGACAATCTTATATTTACTAATTGGAAGCATCAACAAAGACTCCACGTTAATCCTTGAGAGTTACATTATTGTCCATTCGATCTACTTAATAGTTATTGTCAGCCGTTAGATGTATACAAAGTCCATGCATGATGTCCCACGCCAACCTCCCTAGAGTTTGTTTTCCACACGTTGCCAGAGTCCATGTATGATGTCCCACGTTTATTACCTCTCTGGAGTTTTTTTCCACACGTCAAGGGAACATTGACTGATGGCTAGATGGGCCGTACAACCTAACTAGATTTTTTTTATAAAAACGTCCTAAACAGATGGACGTGATATCTGATCTGATTCTAAAAAAATATAGATTTGATATTATCTACCATACGCTACCTCACCTTCGTTTATTCCTTGCAGAATTCGTCGCCGCCTACCTTGTTCGCGAGACATGCTCTTGGCCGAGGTCTTCGGCGCATCCTCCGCAGGGGTTCTGATTATCCCAGCAGACACAGAAGAGAACGATGGATCATCAGATCACCGTGATGGATACAGATGACCTCATCCATCCACCCGTTTCTCAACGTTGCAGCGACCACATCCCAGCTCCCATCGCCTCCGCTTCTGAAGTTTCTAGGAGGATTCGTCACGATGTCCTGTCCCGAACGCCTCACACCAGTACGTATGTCGCCTCCGCTTCTGAAGTTTTTATGAGGATTCGGCACGATCTCCTCTCCCGAACGCCTCAAACGGGTACATAGGTCCCATGTTGTCTCTCCCTTCCTCCAAAATTGTTTGTCAGATTATTATTTATTCATCAGATAGATATTGTTGTCTGCACGAACTATGGCATCGGTTTCTTTGAGGGGCTTTTGATGATTTTTTCCATCTTCTAATTTTCTTAGCAATGATGTCAGTGCCAAACCACCGAGTTGAAACAAAGAGCTGCAGACTACAACGAATCATAGTGGAATCACTACCCCAATACTAGCTTAGCTTCCATATTAATATGCCTAAATGTTGAAACCGCATGGGAAGAAGTAATATCATTATTATTTTCTATAGGTAGATATATTGTATGAATTGATAGATTTCCCTTTATCTGTAGATCAACATATAGATAATTTTGACAAGTACGCTAATACAGCAGATAGCTCGACAATAGTAAGATTTATGGTTTTATTCGTGCTAAATATCGACAATATATATGGAGACTATAGTAAGTTTTATGGTTTTATTGGTGCTAAATATACAACTAAATATCCAATTTGTATGTGAAGTGGGTGACATATGCTCATAGTGCCATGATAGTCGTGGGCATATCAGCTACTGTCACCTTTTGCATCCAGATAAATATAAGGCTTGAGGATGGACCAGTGTTTTTGCTTCTGCCAACCATCCTAAGTAATTAATGTCTACTGATTATGTTGTCATTGCCATGTGTCGTACTTTGTGTCTGCTAAGTGATTAACAGTACCTTCCTTTCGATTTTATGGATGGCATCAAATCTGTTATTCTTTTCCTGTGGGCTGTGATTTCTAATCGAAACTGAAACTTATTTGACATTGCAAAATACATACCAGGTATTTTGCAATATCAAATTACTTAGGTCCATTTGAGTCGCAAATATTCCATAAACTTCCATGTTTGGTCGGTCAGTTTGTAGAAAAGTCTCGGCGTCCTTCTATTCAGTTTTCATTAAAAAGTTAACATACCCAGTAAATATAAAAAGAAGTTCTCTTACCCAATAGGCAAAATTCATACTACAAGTGATATTCTTTGAGCTATCAAGTCAATTATAATTTCAATACTGCATATTGTTTGGAAACAAAATTGGCAGTACATGAAGAGAATAAACATATACATTCGCACTGCATTTTAACATTTCTTCCTAAATTTCTACACTAAAAAGCATTGACTCAAGTGTCGTAGGTTCTAAACAGAAGTTTCTCACATATGGGTTTCATGTGATCATGTCTACGGAGTCTTGTGAATCTTATTATCTGCAATTTTCATGGATGCTTCTCATGCTTCCTGAAGCTAGGCACCACAACAAAGCATTGCACATTTTTAACCTTAGACTCTATATCGTCACGTGTGATTTCCTGTAGCGAATGCAATGCTATCCATATTGAAGCCACTATGGAAGTCAATACTTCTATACAGATATATATTATTATATTACAGACTTACAATATAAAATGGTAAATAATTTCCTAATAAAAGAATGGTTGAACCATGCCGACAAGTCAGCAAGACGGCACATGCTAAATTCTATAGTACAACTTTTTTGCCGTAATTTATGGTTTGTACACAGTAATTAAATAGTAAGGGTTACAATGGGCTTAAATTGGTTACTAAAATTGTTTTTGCAGGTATATAACACATAAAACTAATCTTATTTAGTTTGAATATGCACTAAACTTCTTCGCTTGCTTGAATTTTAGAGATGGAACTCGGTTTGTGCAGAAGTTGAAGCCCGGGTAAATGGAAAGTTATCATTTGCTTACAAGTTGTCATGGTCAGGGTGAAGTTTTCAAATGGCACAACAGTATCTTCTATGGATTATCATGAAGTGTAGTCCACCAATATATTTACCCCCTAATCTGTGGTCAATGGTGACCGGCATAAAGTTTCCCACTTATGATTGTGTCTTGGGCAATTGGCGCAGTCAATTACTAATCTAAGTTTATCCCTTTCTGATGTGTTACGACAAGTTGCTTTTCAAAATGTTATTATTCTGTCATTTTGTTAGGTGGAGCAAGTGATACTCTCACGATTATGAGGAAGAAATAGCATGTTTTCTTCGTGAAACAATAAATAACAAAAAATAGCTTAAATTCAAAAATTCAAAAATTCCCAACAATAAAAAAATAGTCACATTGATCGGGAACTAATAAAAGAATTACTATGTATATTTTTCTCATATTTAGCCCGTGACACTGTTTTATATAATCCATATACAAGAAACTAGCCCGTGCAGCCTGCACAGGATGGTGACTAGTGATTTGGTAGACCAGTTTCAACTGCTGTCTCAGTTGTACGTCTGGTTGGAGCGGCTGAGTATTTAAACTCGAGGACACACAGTTCCGAACACCCAGTCACTGAGCACGCAGCTCAGGACACCAAGTCCTCACCGTATTCTTTTTGAACTAAGGTCACACAGACCTCGTCCAATCACTCATTGTAAGTCTTCAGGCGACTTCCAAACCTTCACAGACTTTGGTCACTCGGCAATCCACAATTCCTCTTGGATGCTCTAGACCATGACGCCTAACCGTCTGGAAGAAGCACAATCTTCAAAGGTAACAAGCGTTGGATCCACGCAGGATCAATCTCTTCAGTGATGCTCAATCACTTTGGGTTTGTGGGAGTTTGGGTTTGGATTTTCCTCACTCGATGATTTTCACTCAAAGTCCTCGGAGGATGGGTTGCTCTCAAATGACAAGTGTCAGTTCCTCTCGGAGCAGCCAACCAGCTAGTGGTTGTAGGGGGCGGCTATTTATAGCCTAGGGAGTAGCCCGACATGATAAGACATAAATGCCCTTCAATGATATGACCGTTATGTGGATAAGATATTTTGGGACAGCTAGCGCGAAGCACAACAATGGTCGGAAATTTGACTCACAAATTCCTCAGGGCTATCATGTTCCTCACTGTGCAGGCAATCCGCACTGGCGAATTCCTAACTCCTCAGTCAGGACAAATTCCTCAGCGACCAGAAGAACTGTTGGGGAACGCAGTAATTTCAAAAAATTTCCTACGTACACGCAAGATCATGGTGATGGCATAGCAACGAGAGGAGAGAGTGTTGTCCATGTACCCTCGTAGACCGTAAGCGGAAGCGTTATGACAACGCGGTTGATGTAGTCGTACGTCTTCACGATCCGACCGATCCAAGTACCGAACGTACGGCACCTCCGAGTTCAGCACATGTTCAGCTCGATGACGATCCCCGGGCTCCGATCCAGCAAAGCTTCGAGGATGAGTTCCGTCAGCACGACGGCGTGGTGACGATGATGATGCTCTACCGGCGCAGGGCTTCGCCTAAACTCCGCGATGATATGACCGAGGTGGAATATGGTGGAGGAGGGCACCGCACACGGCTAAGGAACGATCCGTAGATCAACTTGTGTGTCCTAGGGTGGCCCCCTGCCCCCGTATATAAAGGAGCAAGGGGGGAGGCCGGCCGGCCCTTTGGGGCGCGCCAAGGAGGAGGAGTCCTCCTCCTAGTAGGAGTAGGACTCCCCCTTTCCTACTCCTACTAGGAGGGGGAAAGGAAGGGGGGGAGGGGGAAGGAAAGAGGGGGGCGCCACCCCCCTCCTAGTCCAATTCGGACCAGAGGGAGAGGGGGCGCGCGGCCCACCCTGGCCGCCCCTCTCTCTTCCCACCAAGGCCCATGTGGCCCATTAACTCTCCGGGGGGGTTCCGGTAACCCTCCGGCACTCCGGTTTTCTCCAAAATCACCCGGAACACTTCCGGTGTTCGAATATAGTCGTCCAATATATCAATCTTTATGTCTCGACCATTTCGAGACTCCTCGTCATGTCCGTGATCACATCCGGGACTCCAAACAAACTTCGGTACATCAAAACTTATAAACTCATAATAAAACTGTCATCGTAACGTTAAGCGTGCGGACCCTACGGGTTCGAGAACTATGTAGACATGACCTAGAACTATTCTTGGTCAATAACCAATAGCGGAACCTAGATGCCCATATTGGTTCCTACATATTCTACGAAGATCTTTATCGGTCAAACCGCATAACAACATACATTGTTCCCTTTGTCATCGGTATGTTACTTGCCTGAGATTTGATCGTCGGTATCCAATACCTAGTTCAATCTCGTTACCGGCAAGTCTCTTTACTCGTTACGTAATGCATCATCCCGTAACCAACTCATTGGTCACATTGCTTGCAAGGCTTATAGTGATGTGCATTACCGAGAGGGCCCATAGATACCTCTCCGACAATCGGAGTGACAAAACCTAATCTTGAAATACGCCAACTCAACATGTACCTTCAGAGATACCTGTAGTACTCCTTTATAATCACCCAGTTACGTTGTGACGTTTGGTAGTACCCAAAGTGTTCCTCCGGTAAACGGGAGTTGCATAATCTCATAGTTACAGGAACATGTATAAGTCATGAAGAAAGCAATTGCAATATACTAAATGATCAAGTGCTAGGCTAACGGAATGGGTCATGTCAATCACCTCATTCTCCTAATGATGTGATCCCATTAATCAAATGACAACACATGTCTATGGTTAGGAAACATAACCATCTTTGATTAATGAGCTAGTCAAGTAGAGGCATACTAGTGACTATATGTTTGTCTATGTATTCACACATGTATCATGTTTCCGGTTAATACAATTCTAGCATGAATAATAAACATTTATCATGATATGAGGAAATAAATAATAACTTTATTATTGCCTCTAGGGCATATTTCCTTCAGTCTCCCACTTGCACTAGAGTCAATAATCTAGATTACATAGTAATGATTCTAACACCCATGGAGTCTTGGTGCTGATCATGTTTTGCTCGTGAGAGAGGCTTAGTCAATGGGTCTGCAACATTCAGATCCGTATGTATCTTGCAAATTTCTATGTCTCCCACTTGGACTTGGTCCCGGATGGAATTGAAGCGTCTCTTGATGTGCTTGGTCCTCTTGTGAAATCTGGATTCCTTTGCCAAAGCAATTGCACCAGTATTGTCATAGAAGATCTTCATTGGTCCCGATGCACTAGGTATGACACCTAGATCGGAAATGAACTCCTTCATACAGACTCCTTCATTTGCTGCTTCCGAAGCAGCTATGTACTCAGCTTCACATGTAGATCCCGCCACGACGCTTTGTTTAGAACTGGACCAACTTACAGCTCCACCGTTTAATAAAAACACGTATCCGGTTTGTGATTTAGAATCGTCCGGATCAGTGTCAAAGCTTGCATCGACGTAACCATTTACGACTAGCTCTTTGTCACCTCCATATACGAGAAACATATCCTTAGTCCTTTTCAGGTATTTCAGGATGTTCTTGACCGCTGTCCAGTGATCCACTCCTGGATTACTTTGGTACCTCCCTGCCAAACTTATTGCTAAGCATACGTCAGGTCTGGTACACAGCATTGCATACATGATAGAGCCTATGGCTGAAGCATAGGGAATAGCTTTCATTTTCTCTCTATCTTCTGCTGTGGTCGGGCATTGAGTTTGACTCAACTTCACACCTTGAAGCACGGGCAAGAACCCTTTCTTTGCCTGATCCATTTTGAAGTTTTTCAAAATTTTATCAAGGTATGTGCTTTGTGAAAGTCCTATTAAGCGTCTTGATCTATCTCTATAGATCTTGATGCCCAATATGTAAGCAGCTTCACCTAGATCTTTCATTGAAAAACTTTTATTCAAGTATCCCTTTATGCTATCCAGAAATTCTATATCATTTCCAGTTAATAATATGTCATCTACATATAATATCAGAAATGCTACAGAGCTCTTGTAAATACAGGCTTCTCCAAAAGTCTGTATAAAACCATATACTTTGATTACACTATCAAAGCATTTATTCCAACTCCAAGATGCTTGCACTAGTCCATAAATGGATCGCTAGAGCTTGCACACTTTATTAGCACCTTTTGGATCAACAAAACCTTCTGGCTGCATCATATACAACTCTTCTTCCAAAATCCATTCAAGAATGCAGTTTTGACATCCATTTGCCAGATTTCATAATCATGAAATGCAGCAATAGCTAACATGATTCGGACAGACTTAAGCATCGCTACGGGTGAGAAAGTCTCATCGTAGTCAACCCCTTGAACTTGTCGAAAACCTTTCGCAACAAGTCGAGCTTTATAGACAGTTACATTACCATCAGCGTCAGTCTTCTTCTTAAAGATCCATTTATTCTCAATGGCTTGCCGATCATCGGGCAAGTCAACCAAAGTCCATACTTTGTTCTCATACATGGATCCCATCTCAGATTTCATGGCCTCTAGCCATTTTGCGGAATCTGGGCTCATCATCGCTTCCTCATAGTTCGTAGGTTCATCATGGTCAAGTAACATGACTTCCAGAATAGGATTACCGTACCACTCTGGTGCGGATCTTACTCTGGTAGACCTACGAGGTTCAGTAGAAACTTGATATGAAGTTTCATGATCAATATCATTAGCTTCCTCACTAATTGGTGTAGTTGTCACAGGAACCGGTTCTTGTGATGAACTACTTTCCAGCAAGGGAGTAGATATAGTTATCTCATCAAGTTCTACTTTCCTCCCACTCACTTCTTTCGAGAGAAACTCCTTGTCTAGAAAGGATCCGATTTTAGCAATAAAAATCTTGCCCTCAGATCTGTGATAGAAGGTGTATATCCTATGAAGACACATTTCTTCGATTTAGGTTTGAGCTTATCTGGTTGAAGTTTCTTCACATAAGCATCGCAGCCCCAAACTTTAAGAAATGACAACTTTGGTTTCTTGCCAAACCACAGTTCATAAGGCGTCGTCTCAACGGATTTTGATGGTGCCCTATTTAACGTGAATGCGGCCGTCTCTAAAGCATAACCCCAAAACGATAGCGGTAAATCAGTAAGAGACATCATAGATCGCACCATATCTAGTAAAGTACAATTACGACGTTCGGACACACCATTTTGTTGTGGTGTTCCGGGTGGCGTGAGTTGCGAAACTATTCCGCATTGTTTCAAATGTAAACCAAACTCGTAACTCAAATATTCTCCTCCACGATCAGATCGTAGAAACTTTATTTTCTTGTTACGATGATTTTCCACTTCATTCTGAAATTCTTTGAACTTTTCAAATGTTTCAAACTTGTGTTTCATCAAGTAGATATACCCATATCCGCTCAAGTCATGTGTGAAGGTGAGAAAATAACGATACCCGCCGCGAGCCTCAACATTCATTGGACCACAAACATCAGTATGTATGATTTCCAACAAATCAGTTGCTCGCTCCATAGTTCCGGAGAACGGCGTTTTAGTCATCTTGCCCATAAGGCACGGTTCGCAAGTACCAAGTGATTCATAATCAAGTGATTCCAAAAGCCCATCAGTATGGAGTTTCTTCATGCGCTTTACACCGATATGACCTAAACGGCAGTGCCATAAATAAGTTGCACTATCATTATCAACTCTGCATCTTTTGGTTTCAACACTATGAATATGTGTATCACTACTATCGAGATTCAATAAAAATAGACCACTCTTCAAGGGTGCATTACCATAAAAGATATTACTCATATAAATAGAACAACCATTATTCTCTGATTTAAATGAATAACCGTCTCGCATAAAACAAGATCCAGATATAATGTTCATGCTTAACGCTGGCACCAAATAACAATTATTTAGGTCTAAAACTAATCCCGATGGTAGATGTAGAGGTAGCTTGCCGACCGCGATCACATTGACTTTGGAACCATTTCCCACGCGCATCGTCACCTCGTCCTTAGCCAATCTTCGCTTAATCCGTAGTCCCTGTTTCGAGTTGCAAATATTAGCAACAGAACCAGTATCAAATACCCAGGTACTACTGCGAGCATTAGTAAGGTACACATCAATAACATGTATATCACATATACCTTTGTTCACTTTGCCATCCTTCTTATCCGCCA
Organism: Triticum dicoccoides; assembly: GCF_002162155.2. Classification (NCBI taxonomy): domain Eukaryota; kingdom Viridiplantae; phylum Streptophyta; class Magnoliopsida; order Poales; family Poaceae; genus Triticum; species Triticum dicoccoides. The sequence continues at coordinate 153,616,113 of NC_041391.1, forward strand.
AATACTTGGGGCAGTTCCGCTTCTAGTGCCCAGTCTGCTTGCAGTAGAAGCACTCAGTTTCAGGCTTTGGTCCAGACTTGGGTTTCTTCTCTTGAGCAGCAACTTGTTTGCTGTTCTTCTTGAAGTTCCCCTTCTTCTTCCCTTTGCCCTTTTTCTTGAAATTGGTGGTCTTGTTAACCATCAACACTTGATGCTCCTTCTTGATTTCTACCTCCGCGGCTTTTAGCATTGCGAAGAGCTCGGGAATAGTCTTGTCCATCCCTTGCATATTATAGTTCATCACGAAGCTCTTGTAGCTTGGTGGCAGTGATTGGAGAATTCTGTCAATGACACTATCATCAGGAAGATTAACTCCCAGTTGAATCAAGTGATTATTATACCCAGACATTTTGAGTATGTGTTCACTGACAGAACTATTCTCTTCCATCTTGCAGCTATAGAACTTATTGGAGACTTCATATCTCTCAATCCGGGCATTTGCTTGAAATAGTAACTTCAACTCCTGGAACATCTCATATGCCCCATGACGTTCAAAACATCGTTGAAGACCCGGTTCTAAGCCGTAAAGCATGGCACACTGAACTATCGAGTAGTCACCAGCTTTGCTCTGCCAGACGTTCTTAACGTCGTCAGTTGCATCAGCAGCAGGCCTGGCACCCAGCGGTGCTTCCAGGACATAATTCTTCTGTGCAGCAATGAGGATAATCCTCAGGTTACGGACCCAGTCCGTGTAATTGCTACCATCATCTTTCAACTTTGCTTTCTCAAGGAACGCATTAAAATTCAACGGAACAACAGCACGAGCCATCTATCTACAACAAACATAGACAAGCAAAATACTATCACGTACTAAGTTCATGATATATTTAAGTTCAATTAATCATATTACTTAAGAACTCCCACTTAGACAGACATCTCTCTAGTCATCTAAGTGATCACGTGATCCAAATCAACTAAACCATGTCCGATCATCACGTGAGATGGAGTAGTTTCAATGGTGAACATCATTATGTTGATCATATCTACTATATGATTCACGCTCGACCTTTCGGTCTCCGTGTTCCGAGGCCATATCTGTATATGCTAGGCTCGTCAAGTTTAACCCGAGTATTCCGCGTGTGCAATTGTTTTGCACCCGTTGTATTTGAACGTAGAGCCTATCACACCCGATCATCACGTGGTGTCTTAGCACGAAGAACTTTCGCAACGGTGCATACTCAGGGAGAACACTTCTTGATAATTAGTGAGAGATCATCTTAAAATGCTACCGTCTATCAAAGCAAGATAAGATGCATAAAGGATAAACATCACATGCAATCAATATAAGTGATATGATATGGCCATCATCATCTTGTGCTTGTGGTCTCCATCTTCGAAGCACCGTCGTGATCACCATCGTCACCGGCGCGACACCTTGATCTCCATCGTAGCATCGTTGTCGTTACGCCATCTATTGCTTCTACGACTATCGCTACCGCTTAGTGATAAAGTAAAGCAATTATAGGGCGTTTGCATTTCATACAATAAAGCGACAACCATATGGCTCCTGCCAGTTGCCGATAACTTCGGTTACAAAACATGATCATCTCATACAATAAAATATAGCATCACGTCTTGACCATATCACATCACAACATGCCCTGCAAAAACAAGTTAGACGTCCTCTACTTTGTTGTTGCAAATTTTACGTGGCTGCTACGGGCTTAGCAAGAACCGTTCTTACCTACGCATCAAAACCACAACGATAGTTCGTCAAGTTAGTGCTGTTTTAATCTTCGCAAGGACCGGGCGTAGCCACACTCGATTCAGCTAAAGTGAGAGAGACAGACACCCGCCAGCCACCTTTAAGCACGAGTGCTCGTAACGGTGAAACCAGTCTCGCGTAAGCGTACGCGTAATGTCGGTCCGGGCCGCTTCATCTCACAATACCGCCGAACCAAAGTATGACATGCTGGTAAGCAGTATGACTTGTATCGCCCACAACTCACTTGTGTTCTACTCGTGCATATGACATCTATGCATAAAACCAGGCTCGGATGCCACTGTTGGGAACGCAGTAATTTCTAAAAAATTCCTACGTACACGCAAGATCATGGTGATGGCATAGCAACGAGAGGAGAGAGTGTTGTCCACGTACCCTCGTAGACCGTAAGCGGAAGCGTTATGACAACGCGGTTGATGTAGTCGTACGTCTTCACGATCCGACCGATCCAAGTACCAAACCTACGGCACCTCCGAGTTCAGCACACGTTCAGCTCGATGACGATCCCCGGGCTCCGATCTAGCAAAACTTCGGGGATGAGTTCCGTCAGCACGACGGCGTGGTGACGATGATGATGCTCTACCGGCGCAGGGCTTCGCCTAAACTCCGCGACGATATGACCGAGGTGGAATACGGTGGAGGGGGGCACCGCACATGGCTAAGGAACGATCCGTAGATCAACTTGTGTGTCCTAGGGTGCCCCCTGCCCCCGTATATAAAGGAGCAAGGGGGGAGGCCGGCCGGCCCTTTGGGGCGCGCCAAGGAGGAGGAGTCCTCCTCCTAGTAGGAGTAGGACTCCCCCTTTCCTACTCCTACTAGGAGGGGGAAAGGAAGGGGGAGAGGGGGAAGGAAAGAGGGGGGCGCCGCCCCCCTCCTAGTCCAATTCGGACCAGAGGGAGAGGGGGCGCGCGGCCCACCCTGGGCGCCCCTCTCTCTTCCCACCAAGGCCCATGTGGCCCATTAACTCTCCCAGGGGGGGTCCGGTAACCCTCCGGCACTCCGGTTTTCTCCGAAATCACCCGAAACACTTCTGGTGTCCAAATATAGTCGTCCAATATATCAATCTTTATGTCTCGACCATTTCGAGACTCCTCGTCATGTCCGTGATCACATCCGGGACTCCGAACAAACTTCGGTACATCAAAACTTATAAACTCATAATAAAACTGTCATCGTAACGTTAAGCGTGCGGACCCTACGGGTTCGAGAACTATGTAGACATGACCTAGAACTATTCTCGGTCAATAACCAATAGCGGAACCTGGATGCCCATATTGGTTCCTACATATTCTATGAAGATCTTTATCGGTCAAACCGCATAACAACATACGTTGTTCCCTTTGTCATCGGTATGTTACTTGCCCGAGATTTGACCATCGGTATCCAATACCTAGTTCAATCTCATTACCGGCAAGTCTCTTTACTCGTTACATAATGCATCATCCCTTAACCAACTCATTGGTCACATTGCTTGCAAGGCTTATAGTGATGTGCATTACCGAGAGGGCCCAGAGATACCCCTCCGACAATCGGAGTGACAAAACCTAATCTCGAAATACGCCAACTCAACATGTACCTTCGGAGATACCTGTAGTACTCCTTTATAATCACCCAGTTACGTTGTGACGTTTGGTAGTACCCAAAGTGTTCCTCCGGTAAACAGGAGTTGCATAATCTCATAGTTACAGGAACATGTATAAGTCATGAAGAAAGCAATAGCAATATACTAAACGATCAAGTGCTAGGCTAATGGAATGGGTCATGTCAATCACATCATTCTCCTAATGATGTGATCCCATTAATCAAATGACAACACATGTCTATGGTTAGGAAACATAACCATCTTTGATTAATGAGCTAGTCAAGTAGAGGCATACTAGTGACTATATGTTTGTCTATGTATTCACACATGTATCATGTTTCCGGTTAATACAATTCTAGCATGAATAATAAACATTTATCATGATATGAGGAAATAAATAATAACTTTATTATTGCCGCTAGGGCATATTTCCTTCAAGAACTTCATCTCTGTCTCTGAAGAAATTGACTGAATTGTATGAGATTTCCAATGGCTTCACTCGAAGGGATTGGTAGGTGTAGGATTTTGAGTTGAGCATCACATGGAAATTTTTCCTTAGTATTTCCTCGACCCCCTTTAACAGTACGGTGTTTCCTATGACTCAAGAAAGAGAAAAACAAAACTATGAAAACGAAAGTCTTCAAGCTTCATATTCCTCGCATGAGTATCAAGTCTTCACAAACACACCAATTTCTTCACTTTCAAAGTCTTCATGAAAGTCTTCAGGAATACCAAAATCTCCAGTCGAAGATATTCATTTTTAGGGTCGACTTTCTTTGTAAATATCAAACTTCTCATAGACTTATAGACCTGTGTACACTCATAAACACATTAGTCCCTTAACTTATAAGTCTTCAATACACCAAAATCACTAAGGGGAACTAGATGCACTTACAGGATCGACTCCACCGGAGGAACTGGAGAGAGGCGGCACGAAGATGGCGGTCGACCGAGGCCCTCCTGCGGCGAGGCGTCGTTGGAGCGATGGAGAGGACGAGCGAGTGGGGCGAATAGGTATGGGGGAGAAAAGCAACTCCTGTTGGAAATATGCCCTAGAGGCAATAATAAATTAGTTATTATTATTATATTTCCTTGTTCATGATAATCGTTTATTATCCATGCTATAATTGTATTGATAGGAAACTCAGATACATGTGTCGGTACATAGACAACACCTTGTCCCTAGTAAGCCTTTAGTTGACTACCTCGTTGATCAATAGATGGTTACAGTTTCCTGACCATGGACATTGGATGTCGTTGATAACGGGATCACATCATTAGGAGAATGATGTGATGGACAAGACCCAATCCTAATCCTAGCACAAAGATCGTGTAGTTCGTATGCTAAAGCTTTTCTAGTGTCAAGTATCATTTCCTTAGACCATGAGATTGTGCAACTCCCGGATACCGTAGGAATGCTTTGGGTGTACCAAACGTCACAACGTAACTGGGTGGCTATAAAGGTAAACTACGGGTATCTCCGAAAGTGTCTGTTGGGTTGGCACGAATCGAGACTAGGATTTGTCACTCCGTGTGACGGAGAGGTATCTCTGGGCCCACTCGGTAGGACATCATCACAATGTGCACAATGTGACCAAGGGGTTGATCATGGGATGGTGTGTTACGGAACGAGTAAATAGACTTGCCGGTAACGAGATTGAACAAGGTATCGGGATACCGACGATCGAATCTCGGGCAAGTACTATACCGGTTGACAAAGGGAATTGTATACGGGATTGCTTGAATCCTTGACATCGTGGTTCATCCGATGAGATCATCATGGAACATGTGGGAGCCAACATGGGTATCCAGATCCCGCTGTTGGTTATTGGCCAGAGAGTTGTCTCGGTCATGTCTGCATGATTCCCGAACCCGTAGGGTCTACACACTTAAGGTTCGGTGACGCTAGAGTTGTTATGGGAAATAGTATGTGGTTACCGAAGGTTGTTCGGAGTCCCGGATGTGATCCCGGACATCACGATGAGTTCCGGAATGGTCCGGCGGTGAAGATCGATATATTGGACGAAGGGTATTGGAGTCCGGAAGTGTTCCGGGGGTACCAGGCTATGGCCAGCATGACCGAAAGGTGTTTCGGGAGGCCCGACAAGTGTTGGAGGGCCTCATGGGCCAAAGGGGAAGGGGCAAACCAGCCCATTAAGGGGTGGTGCGCCCCTCCCAGCCCCTCTCACGTAACCAGGAGAGGTGGGGGCGCCTCCCCTAGGGCAGCCCCCCTCCCGGCTTGGGGGGCAAGTTTCCTAGGGGGTGGGGGCACCCAAACCCATCTAGGGTTTCCCCTGTGGCCGCCGCCCCTCACCTAGGGAACCCTAGGGCGCCTCCTCCACCCCCTTACCCCTATATATAGTGAGGGAGAGAGAGGGCAGCCGGACACCCTTCCCTTGGCGCAGCCCTCTCCCTCCTCCAACACCTCCTCCTCCTCCGTAGTGCTTGGCGAAGCCCTGCTGGAGAACCACGAGCTCCACCACCACCACGCCGTCGTGCTGTCGGAGTTCTCCCTCAACTTCTCCTCTCCCCTTGCTGGATCAAGAAGGAGGATACGTCCCCAGGCTGTACGTGTGTTGAACACAGAGGCGCCGTCCGTTCGGCGCTAGATCAGATCTTCCGTGATTTGAATCGCCGCGAGTACGACTCCATCATCCGCGTTCTTGAAACACTTCCGCTTAGCGATCTTCAAGGGTATGAAAATGCTCATCCTCTCCCTCTCTTGTTGCTAGAATCTCCATAGATTGATCTTGGTGATGCATAAAAAATTTTGAATTTCTGTTACGTTCCCCAACAGTGGCATCATGAGCTAGGTCTATGCGTAGTTTCTATGCACGAGTAGAACACAAGTTGTTGTGGGTGTTGATTTTGTTCAATATGCTTACCGTTACTAGCCCAATCTTCTTTCGACGGTATTGTGGGATGAAGCGGCCTGGACCGACCTTACACGTACACTTACGTGAGACAGGTTCCACCGACTGACATGCACTAGTTGCATAAGGTGGCTAGCGGGTGCCAGTCTCTCCCACTTTAGTCGGATCGGATTCGATGAAAAGGGTCCTTATGAAGGGTAAATAGCAATTGACATATCACGTTGTGGTTTTTGCGTAGGTAAGAAACGTTCTTGCTAGAAACCCATAGCAGCCACGTAAAACATGCAAACAACAATTAGAGGACATCTAACTTGTTTTTGCAGGGTATGCTATGTGATGTGATATGGCCAAAAGATTGTGATGAATAATATATGTGATGTATGAGATTGATCATGTTCTTGTAATAGGAATCATGACTTGCATGTCGATGAGTATGACAACCGGCAAGAGCCATAGGAGTTGTCTTAATATATTGTATGACCTGCGTGTCAATGAACAACGCCATGTAATTACTTTACTTTATTGCTAAACCATTAGCCATAGTAGTAGAAGTAATAGTTGGCGAGACAACTTCATGGAGACACGATGATGGAGATCATGATGTCATGCCGGTGACGATGATGATCACGGAGCCCCGAAGATGGAGATCAAAAGGAGCAAAATGATATTGGCCATATCATGTCACTTTTGATTGCATGTGATGTTTATCATGTTTACGCGTCTTATTTGCTTAGAACGACGGTAGTAAATAAGATGATCCCTTACAACAATTTCAAGATGATCCCTTACAACAATTTCAATAACCATCACCTAAATAAGATGATCCCTCATTAAAATTTCAAGAAAGTGTTCCCCCTAACTGTGCACCATTGCGAAAGTTCGTTGTTTCGAAGCACCACGTGATGATCGGATGTGATAGATTCTAACGTTCACATACAATGGGTGTAAGCCAGATTTACACACGCGAAACACTTAGGTTGACTTGACGAGCCTAGCATGTACAGACATGGCCTCGGAACACAAGAGACCGAAAGGTCGAGCATGAGTCATATGGTAGATGCGATCAACATGAAGATGTTCACCGATGTTGACTAGTCCGTCTCACGTGATGATCGGACACGGCCTAGTTGACTTGGATCATGTAATCACTTAGATGACTAGAGGGATGTCTATCTGAGTGGGAGTTCATAAGATGAAATTAATTATCCTGAACGTAGTCAAAAGGTCTTTGCAAATTATGTCGTAAGCTCGCGCTTTAGTTCTACTGTTTAGATATGTTCCTAGAGAAAATTCAGTTGAAAGTTGATGGTAGCGATTATGCGGACTGGGTCCGTAAACTGAGGATTGTCCTCATTGCTTCGAAGAAGGCTTATGTCCTTAATGCAACACTCAGTGTGCTGGACCTCGAACATCGTCTGTGGATGTTGCGAACATCTGACATACACGTTTTGATAACTACATGATAGTTCAGTAATGTTAAACGGTTTAGAACTGAGGCACCGAAGATGATTTCGAAATGTCGCGGAACATATGAGATGTTTCGAGGGCTGAAATTGGGATTTTAGGCTCGTCCCCACGTCAAGAGGTATAAGACCTCCGACGATTTTCTTAGCATGCAAACTAAGGGAGAAAAGCTCAATCGTTGAGCTTGTGCTCAGATTGTCTGAGTACAAAAATCACTTGAATCGAGTGGGAGTTGCTCTTCCAGATGAGATAGTGATGTTTCTCCAAAGTCATTGCCACCAAGCTGCTAGAGCTTCGTGATGAACTATAACATATCAGGGATAGATATGATGATCCTTGAGATGTTCGCGATGTTTGACACCGCGAAAGTAGAAATCAAGAAGGAGCATCAATTGTTGATGGTTAGTGAAACCACTAGTTTCAAGAAGGGCAAGGGCAAGAAGGGATACTTCATGAAACGGCAAATCAGCTGCTGCTCTAGTGAAGAAACCCAAGGTTGAACCCAAACCCGAGACTAAGTGCTTCTGTAATAAGGGGAACAGTCACTGGAGCAGAATTACCCTAGATACTTGGTATATGAGAAGGCTGGCAAGGTCGATAGAAGTATATTGGATATACATTATGTTAATGTGTACTTTACTAGTACTCCTAGTAGCACCAGGGTATTAGATACCGGTTCGGTTGCTAAGTGTTAGTAACTCGAAATAAAAGCTACGGAATAAACAGAGACTAGCTAAAGGTGAGCTGACGATATGTGTTGGAAGTGTTTCCAAGGTTGATGTGATCAAGCATCGCATGCTCCCTCTACCATCGAGATTGGTGTTAAACCTAAATAATTGTTATTTGGTGTTTGCGTGGAGCATAAACATGATTGGATTATGTCTATCGCAACACGGTTATTCATTTAAGGAGAATAATGGTTACTCTGTTTATTTGAATAATACCTTCAATGGTCTTGCACCTAAAATGAATGGTTTATTGAATCTCGATCGTAGTGATACACATGTTCATGCCAAAAGATATAAGATAGTAATGATAGTACCACCTACTTGTGGCACTGCCATGTAAGTCATATTGGTATAAAACGCATGAAGAAGCTCCATGTTGATGGATCTTTGGACTCACTCATTTTTGAAAAGTTTGAGACATGCGAACCATGTCTATTGGTGTATATGCATGAAGAAACTCCATGCAAATGGACCGTTTGGAGTCACTTGATTTTGAATCACTTGAGACATGCAAATCATACCACATGGGCAAGATGACTGAAACCCTCGTTTTCAGTAAAATGGAACAAGAAGGCGACTTGTTGGGAGTAATACATTTTGATGTGTGCAGTCCAATGAGTGCTGAGGCACGCAGTGGATATCGTTATGTTCTTACTTCACGGATGATTTGAGTAGATACTGAGTATATTTACTTGATGAAACACAAGTTTGAATTATTGAATGGTTCAAGTAATTTCAGAGTGAAGTTGAAGATCATCGTGACAAGAGGATAAAATGTCTATGATATGATCATAGAGATGAGTATCTGAGTTACGAGCTTTGGCACGCAATTAAGACATTGTGGAAATTGTTTCACAATTAATACCGCCTGGAACACCATAGTGTGATGGTGTGTCCGAACATCATAGTTGCACCCTATTGGATATGGTGCATACCATGATGTCTCTTATCGAATTACCACTATCGTTCATGGGTTAGGCATTAGAGACAACCACACTCACTTTAATAGGGCACCACGTAATTTCGTTGAGACGACACTGTTTGAACTATGGTTTGAAGAAACCTAAGTTGTCGTTTCTTAAAAGTTTGGGGCTGCGACGCTTATGTGAAAAAGTTTCAGGTTGATAAGCTCGAACCCAAAGCGGATAAAATGCATCTTCATAGGACACCCAAAACAGTTGGGTATACCTCCAGTCTCAGTTCCGGAAGCAAAAGGGATTGTTTCTAGAATCAGGTCCTTTCTCGAGGAAAAGTTTCTCTCGAAAGAATTGAGTGGGAGGATGGTGGAGACTTGATGAGGTTATTGAACCGTCTCTTCAACTAGTGTGTAGCAGTGCACAGGAAGTTGTTCCTGTGGCGCCTGCACCAATTGAAGTAGAAGCTTATGATAGTGATCATGAAGCTTCGGATCAAGTCACTACCGTACCTCGTAGGGTGACAAGGATGCGTACTACTTCAGAGTGGTACAGTAATCCTGTCTTGAAGGTCATGTTGCTAGACAACAATGAACCTACGAGCTATGGAGAAGCGATGGTGGGCCCGGATTCCGACAAATGGCTAGATGCCATAAAATCCGAGAGAGGATCCATGTATAAAACAAAGTGTAGACTTTGGAAGAACTACCTGATGGTCGTAAGGCTGTTGGGTACAGATGGATTCTAAGAGGGAAGACAGACAATGATGGTATGTGTCACCATTAAGAAAGCTCAGCTTGTCGCTAAGATGTTTCTGACAAGTTCAAGGAGTTGACTACGATGAGACTTTCTCACTCGTAGTGATGCTAAGAGTCTGTTGGAATCTTATTAGCAGTTACTACATTATTTATGAAATCTTGCAGATAGGATGTCAAAACATTGTTTCCTCGAAAATTTTCTTGAGGAAAGGTTGCATGTGATACAACCAAAAGGTTTTTGTCAATCCTAAAAGATGCTAACAAGTATGCAAAGCTCCAGCAATCCTTCTAAGGACTGGAGTAAGTATCTCGGAGTTGGAATATACGCTTTGATGAGATAATCAAAGTTTTTTGGGTTTATACAAAGTTTGTTAGAAACTTGTATTTACAATCAAGTGAGTGGGAACACTACAACATTTCTGATAAGTATATGTGAATGACATATTGTTGATCCGAAATGATGTAAAATTTCTGGAAAGCATATAGGGTTGTTTGAAAAGTGTTCTTCAATAGAAAACCTGGATTCAGCTGCTTGAACATTGAGCATCAAGATCTATGAGGATAGATCAAAAACGCTTAATGGTACTTTCAAATGAGCACATACCTTGACATGATCTTGAAGGTGTTCAAGATGGATCAGTCAAAGGAGTTCTTGCCTGAGTTGTAAGGTATGAAGTTAAGACTTAAAGCTCGACCACGATAGAAGAAAGAGAAAGGACGAATGTCGTCCCCTATGCCTTAGCCATAGGCTCTATACATATGCTATGCTGAGTACCGCACCTGATGTGTGCCTTGCCACATGTCTGGCAAGGGGGTACAAGAGTGATCCAGGAATGGATCATTGGACAGCGGTCAAAATTGACCTTGGAGTAATAAGGACATGTTTCTCGATTATGGAGGTGATAAAGAGTTCGGCGTAAAGGGTTACGTTGATGCAAGCTTTAACACCAATCCGAATGACTCTGAGTAGCAAACCGTATACGTATAGTGGAGCAACCATTTGGAATAGCTCCAAGTGGAGCGTGGAAGCAACATTTACAATATGACCTAGAGATTTGCGAAGTACATACGAATCTGAATGTTGCAGACCCGTTTACTAAAACCTCTCTCACAAGCAAAACATGATCAAACCCCAGAACTCATTGAGTCTTAATCACATGATGATGTGAACTAGTTTAGTGACACTAGTAAACTCTTTGGATGTTGGTCACATGGCGATGTGACCTGTGAGTGTTAATCACATGGCGATGTGAACTAGATTATTGACTCTAGTGCAAGTGGGAGACTGTTGGAAATATGCCCTAGAGGCAATAATAAATTAGTTATTATTATTATATTTCCTTGTTCATGATAATCATTTATTATCCATGCTATAATTGTATTGATAGGAAACTCAGATACATGTGTGGGTACATAGACAACACCTTGTCCCTAGTAAGCCTCTAGTTGACTAGCTTGTTGATCAATAGATGGTTACGGTTTCCTGACCATGGACATTGGATTTCATTGATAACGGGATCACATCATTAGGAGAATGATGTGATGGACAAGACCCAATCCTAAGCCTAGCACAAAGATCATGTAGTTCGTATGCTAAAGCTTTTCTAATGTCAAGTATCATTTCCTTAGACCATGAGATTGTGCAACTCCCGGATACCGTAGGAATGCTTTGGGTGTACCAAACGTCACAACATAACTGGGTGGCTATAAAGGTAAACTACGGGTATCTCCTAAAGTGTCTGTTGGGTTGGCACGAATTGAGACTGGGATTTATCACTCTGTGTGACGGAGAGGTATCTCTGGGCCCACTCGGTAGGACATCATCATAATGTGCACAATGTGACCAAGGGGTTGATCACGGGATGGTGTGTTATGGAACGAGTAAAGAGACTTGCCGGTAACGAGATTGAATAAGGTATCGGGATACCGACGATCGAATCTCGGGCAAGTACTATACCGGTTGACAAAGGGAATTGTATACGGGATTGCTTGAATCCTTGACATCGTGGTTCATCCGATGAGATCATCGTGGAACATGTGGGAGCCAACATGGGTATCCAGATCCCGCTGTTGGTTATTAGCCAGAGAGTTGTCTTGGTCATGTCTGCATGATTCCCGAACCCGTAGGGTCTACACACTTAAGGTTCGGTGACACTAGAGTTGTTATGGGAAATAGTATGTGGTTACCTAAGGTTGTTCGGAGTCCCGGATGTGATCCCGGACATCACGAGGAGTTCAGGAATGGTCCAGCGGTGAAGACCGATATATTAGACGAAGGGTATTGGAGTCCGGAAGTGTTCCGGGGGTACCAGACTATGGCCAGCATGACCGAAAGGTGTTTCGGGAGCCCCGGCAAGTGTTGGAGGGCCTCATGGGCCAAAGGGGAAGAGGCAAACCAGCTCACTAAGGGGTGGTGCGCCCCTCCCAGCCCCTCTCACGTAACCAAGAGAGGTGGGGGCGCCTCCCCTAGGGCAGCCCCCCCTCCCGGCTTGGGGGGCAAGTTTCCTAGGGGGTGGGGGCGCCCAAACCCATCTAGGGTTTCCCCTGTGGCCGCCGCCCCTCACCTAGGGAACCCTAGGACGCCTCCTCCACCCCCTTACCCCTCTATATAGTGAGGGAGAGAGAGGGCAGCCGGACACCCTTCCCTTGGCGCAGCCCTCTCCCTCCTCCAACACCTCCTCCTCTTCCGTAGTGCTTGGCGAAGCCCTGCTGGAGAACCACGAGCTCCACCACCACCACGCCGTCATGCTGTCGGAGTTCTCCCTCAACTTCTCCTCTCCCCTTGCTGGATCAAGAAGGAGGAGACGTCCTCGGGCTGTACGTGTGTTGAACGTGGAGGCGCCGTCCGTTCGGCGCTAGATCGGATCTTCCGCGATTTGAATCGCCGCGAGTACGACTCCATCATCCGCGTTCTTGAAACGCTTCCACTTAGCGATCTTCAAGGGTATGAAGATGCTCACCCTCTCCCTCTCTTGTTGCTAGAATCTCCATAGATTGATCTTGGTGATGCATAGAAAATTTTGAATTTCTGCTACGTTCCCCAACAACTCCCCCTCCCCGAACATAACCCCCCCACGCCCGCCCCTGAGTGGTAGTACCGCTTGGTGTGGGAGGTAGTACCGCTTGATGCATATCAGTGGTAGTACCGTGCAACTAGCGGTAGTACCGCTCAGCCGCAAGAAAACTAGCAAAAGGCTTAGCTCGGAAAAAGAAAACGACTGGAAACGAGAGCAAACGCAAGCACAAAACCAACACAGAGAAGACGAGAACCACACTCCTCTCCAAGAGAGGGCGGTGGCCGAGGCCACCTATGTTTGAGTCCGGAGGTATGGCGTCACAAAGAATTATCATTGGGCCCATGACCAAAACTCGTCTTTGAAGCACACATACCATCAAAAATGGCTAATGTGAAAGAGTTGATCAATTTATGCATAATGGGGGGAGGGAGAGTTCATTGAGAGAACAACACTCCCCCTATGTCCATGCCCACACCTAAACTAGACAACAAGTTGAGTGTGGTGGGGTGTGCAAGGGTTCAATTCACATTGCTCGAATCAATGATATTTAGCTCATGCCTTAACTCGCGAAATCTTGCTTCATCCAAGGGCTTCGTGAAAATATCTGCAAGGTTATCATGAGTGTTGGCATACTTGAGCTCGATCTCCCGTCACCTAATATGATCCCGGATGAAGTGATACCGAATCTCAATATACTTTGTCTTGAAGTGTTGCACCGGGTTGAGAGAAATCTTGATGGCACCTTCATTGTCACAGCAAAGAGGCACTTTGTCACAAATGACACCGTAATCCTTTAAAGTGTGCCTCATCCATAAGAATTGTGCACAACAACTACCGGCTGCCACATACTCCGCTTTGGTGGACGAGAGAGACACACAACTTTGCTTCTTGAAAGACCAACTCACCAAAGAGCAACCAAGAAATTGGCACCCTCCAGAAGTGGACTTCCTATCCACTTTGTCTCCCGCCCAATCGGAATCTGAATACCCTTCAAGCTGAAGTTTGCTCCTCTTGGGTACCATAAGCCAAAGTTTGGGGTATGAGCCAAATATCGGAAGATTCGCTTGACTGCCACAAAGTGGCTTTCCTTCGGTGCGGCTTGAAACCGTGCACACATTCCCACACTCGACATGATATCTGGTCTAGATGCACAAAGGTAAAGCAAGGAGCCAATAATGGAGCAATATACCTTTTGATCCACTGTTTTACCATTGGGATCAATGTCAAGTTGGCACTTGGTGGGCATTGGAGTAGAAGCCGGCTTGACATCACTTAGCTTGAATCTTTTTAGCATGTCTTGAGTGTATTTGGCTTGGTTGATGAAGGTACCTTCTCTTATTTGCTTGATATCAAAACCAAGGAAGAACTTCAACTCTCCCATCGAAGACATCTTGAACTTAGAGGTCATGAGAGTGGCAAATTCCTCATTGAAAGCTTTGTTAGGGGAACCAAACATAATATCATCAACATATAGTTGGCACACAAACAACTCCCTTTGACCTTCTTAGTAAAAAAGAGTGGGATCAATTTGCTCAACCTCAAATCCACGATCTTGCAACAACTCGGTAAGGTGGTCATACCATGCACGTGGGGCTTGCTTAAGGCCATAGAGTGCCTTATCGAGTTGATACACATGATCGGGGAAGTAGGGATCCCTGAACCCGGGGGGTTGCTTGACATAAACCAACTCATTAATAGGACCATTAAGAAAAGCACTCTTCACATCCATTTGTTGCAACTTAAAGTTGTGATGGGAAGCATAAGCAATCAACAAACGAATGGATTCAAGGCGAGCAACGGGGGAAAAGGTTTCACCATAGTCGATACCCTCCACTTGGGAGTAGCCTTGTGCCACCAATCTTTCCTTGTTGTGAACGATGGTCCCATGAGAATCTTGCTTGTTTTTGAATATCCACTTGGTTCCAATGACATTGTGGTTCCCCGTTGGCCTTGGCACCAATCTCCACACCTTGTTGTACTCAAAGTTGTTGAGTTCTTCATGCATGGCATTGAGCCAATCTGAATCTTCGAGCGCCTCATAGACCTTTTGAGGTTCAACACAAGAGACAAACGCGTGATGTTCACAATAGTTTCTTAATTGTCTACGAGCGCTTACCCCCTTTCTTAGGCTTCCAACCACATTTTCCATGAGATGACCTTGGGTAGTGAGCTTGGAAGCAATCTTCACGGCACGACGCTCTAATTCCTCCTCGGAAGTGAAAGGAGAAGGGCTAGCTGATACGTCTCCAACGTATCTATAATTTTTGTTTGTTCCATGCTATTATATTACCCCTTTTGGATGTTTATGGGCTTTATTTTACACATTTATATCATTTTTGGGACTAACCTACTAACCGGATGCCCAGCCCATATTGTTGTTTTATTGCCTGATTCAGTATTTCAAAGAAAAGGAATATCAAACGGAGTCAAATGAAACCTTCGGCAGCGTGATTTTTTTGGAAGAATATGATCCTGGAGACTTGGAGTCCACGTCAGAAGATCCTTGAGGAGGCCACAAGATAGGAGGCCGCGCCCCCCTTACAAGGTGGTGGCCCCCTGTCTCGTGGGCCCCTCGAGCACCTCCCGACCGACTACTTTCGCCTATATATGCCTACGTACCCTAAAACCATCAGAAATCAAGATAGATCGGGAGTTCCGCCGCCGCAAGCCTCTGTAGCCACCAAAAACCTCTCGGGAGCCCATTCCGACACCCTGTCGGAGGGGGAATCCATCACCGGTGGCTATCTTCATCATCCCGGCGCTCTCCATGACGAGGAGGGAGTAGTTCACCCTCGGGGCCGAGGGTATGTACCAGTAGCTATGTGTTTGATCTCTCTCTCTCTCTCTCTCGTGTTCTCGACTTCACACGATCTTGACGTATCGTGAGCTTTGCTATTATAGTTGGATCTTATGATGTTTCTCCCCCCTCTACTCTCTTGTGATGAATTGAGTTTCCCTCTTGAAGTTATCTTATTGGATTGAGTCTTCATTTGAGAACACTTGATGTATGTCTTGCCGTGTTTATCTGTGGTGACAATGGGATATCACGTGCCTCTTGATGTATGTTTTGGTAACCAACTTGCGGGTTCCGCTCATGAACCTATGCATAGGGGTTGGCACACGTTCTTGACTCTCCGGTAGAAACTTTGGGGCACTCTTTGAAGTACTTTGTGTTGGTTGGATGAATCTGAGGTTGTGTGATGCATATCATATAATCATGCCCACGGATACTTGAGGTGACAATGGAGTATCTATGTGACATTAGTGTTTTGGTTGATTTGTGTCTTAAGGTGTTATTGTAGTACGAACTCTTGAATAGATCGATCCAAAAGAATAACTTTGAGGTAGTTTCGTACCCTACCATAATCTCTACGTTTGTTCTCCGCTATTAGTGGCTTTGGAGTGACTCTTTGTTGCATGTTGAGGGATTGTTATATGATCTATCTATGTTATTATTGTTGAGAGAACTTGCGCTAGTGAAAGTATGAACCCTAGGCCTTGTTTCCTATCATTGCAATACCGTTTACGCTCACTTTTATCATTAGTTACCTTGCTGTTTTTATATTTTTAGATTACAAAAACCTATATCTACTATCCATATTGCACTTGTATCACCATCTCTTCGCCGAACTAGTGCACCTATACAATTTGCAATTGTATTGGGTGTGTTGGGGACACAAGAGACTCTTTGTTATTTGGTTGCAGGGTTGCTTGAGAGAGACCATCTTCATCCTACGCCTCCCATAGATTGATAAACCTTAGGTCATCCACTTGAGGGAAATTTGCTACTGTCCTACAAACCTGTGCACTTGTAGGCCCAACAACGTCTACAAGAAGAAGGTTGTGTAGTAGACATCAAGCTCTTTTCTGGCGCCATTGCTGGGGAGGCTAGGTAAAGGGCACTCACTCACACCCCATCAACTAAGCTCTTTTCTGGCGCCGTTGCCGGGGAGGTGAGTGCTTGAAGGTATATCTTTAGATCTTGCAATTGAATCTTTTTGTTTCTTGTTTTATCACTAGTTTAGTTTATAAAAGAAAACAAAAAATGGAGTTAAGTTTGTCTCATACGCTTCATCTTTTTAATATCTTTCGTGAGTATGATGGAAAGGAAAATTGTGCTCAAGTGCTATAAGAAGAATGCTCTAAAATGCTTGGTACTGAATGTTTGAATGATGAGCATGATTGCAATGTTGTTAGTATGAACTCATTGAATATCCTTAGTACTAATGATGATTGCTCTAGTCATGATGAAAATATATCTTATGAGCATGTCAACTTTTGTGGAGTGCATGTTTGCATAAAAACACCAAATAGAGAAGATATATATTGCAAGAGGCATAAATATTTAGAAACTAAGAAGTTGCAAGAAAGGCTAGATAAGAGTGCGGAGAATTTAAGATATCTTTCCCGTTGTGAATTTTGCAATAAACAAGATCATTTACATCTCCAATGCAAATTGTTTCATGATCGGATTGTGTCCAAAAATTGTGATGATTTGATCTCCCTTTCTCATCACAATGAACTTAGGTTGCTTTTGGGTTGTGAAGAGTTGAAACGTTTAACTAAGCCTATTTCAAAATTTAATCTTATGCATTTTCTTGATATTGATCTAGAAAAGATTTATTTGTTTCGTGCGGAGAATTGCATTGAAAATCCTTATATTGCCAATTACCTAAAGAAAAGAAAGAAGATAGGATATGATGAGAATACTAATGAAAGGGAAGAGACTTCCCAATATCCTCCTATTATTTCTTATGATGAATCAGGTAACCAGGAGGAGCTTTCTATTCAGCCAATCTCATCTATAAGGAGCTCAAAGAGGAAGGTTGAACCCACACATAATGTGAAGAAGAAAAAGAAAAGAAGGAGAAGCAAAGGTAGAAAGGTATCCCTCCCAAATGATGTTGCTCCTACTACTCATTGTGATGATGATAATTGCTATACTATTGGTGCTATCAATATTTTTAATGATGAGAGTGATTATGCTTATGATATGAAAGGGCCCAAGCTTGGGGAGGCTATGTTTGATGAGGATGAAATATTTGAGAATATATTTGTTGGAATTAATGTTTGTCCCAAGCTTGGGGATGCTATGTTTAATGAAGGATATTTTTAGCATCCCAAGTTTTGATATGCAAAGTTGTTATGATGATAGGATGCCTCCTACTTATGATGATTATAATGATGAAAGTGGGTTTGAAAGAGTGTCAACTTTAGGAAGTAGTTATCCCACTATTTTGGAGGATGTTGAATTTTATTGTGATGAATATGAAAGTGGATTTGGAAGTGGGTCAACTTTATTTAGTGATTCCACTATCTTGGGAGAGGTTTCAATCGATTATGATGAGAACGAAGTTGCTACTTATGATGATTATTGTGATGAAACTTATGCTATAAAAAGTAGTGATGATTATATTTACAAATCTTGTCATGATTATGATTACCCTTTTTCTGAACATTACTCTTTTAATGTGGAAACAATTTTTAGTGTTCAAGTCTCTTATGATACTCCCACTATTTTGAATGAGAAGAAATTTGCTTATGTGGAGAGTAGTAAATTTTCTATGCTTGTAGATCATGAAAAGAATGCTTTAGGTGATGGTTATATTGTTGAATTCATTCATGATGCTACTGAAAATTATTATGAGGAAGGAATATATACTTGTAGGAATTGCAATAATGTCAAGTTTCCTCTCTATGTGTTGAAAATTTTGAAGCTATGCTTGTTTTACCTTCCTACGCTAGTTGATTATTGTTCCCATAAGTTGTTTGCCCACAAAATCCCTATGTATAGAAAGTGGGTTAGACTTAAAACGTGCTAGTCATATGCTTCATGATGCTCCCGTTATGTTTCAATTCTTATCTTTTATGTGAGCATCATTGTCATCATCATGCCTAGCTAGAAAGGCATTAAAGAAAAGCGCTTGTTGGGAGACAACCCAATATTTATTCTTACTTTCTTGTGTGTCCACATGATTATTCTACTGTAATGATCATGTTTTATAGCTTTTGTTCCAATAAAGTGCCAAGTAAGACCTTTAGGATAGCTTACGATGATAGTTGTGTTGATCCTGCTGAAAATCAGAAACTTTTGCACCCAATAAATTAGTTTTGTTAATTCACAGAAACGTGATTTTGATATGATTCTTTTTGATATGGATCGGTACACAAATTTCTTAGCACTTCCTAATTTTGTAGGATTTTTAGAGTTCCATAAGTATACGTTTGATACAGATTACTACAGACTGTTCTGTTTTTGACAGATTTTGTTTTCTATGTGTTGTTTGCTTATTTTGATGTATCTATGAGTAGTATCGGAGGGTATGAACCATAGATAAGTTGGAATACAGTATATATTACACCATTATGAATTTAGAATGAGTTCATTACAGTACCTAAGTGGTGGTTTTATTTTCTTATACTAACGGAGCTTACGAGTTTTCTGTTGAGTTTTGTGTTGTGGAGTTTTCAAGTTTGGGTAAAGATTCGATGGACTATGGAATAAGGAGTGGAAAGAGCCTAAGTTTGGGGATTCCCAAGGCACCCCAAGGTAATATTCAAGGACAACCAAGAGCGTAAGCTTGGGGATGCCCCGGATGGCATCCCCTCTTTCGTCTTCGTTCATCGGTAACTTTACTTGGAGCTATATTTTTATTCACCACATGACATGTGTTTTGCTTGGAGCGTCATTTTCTTTTGTTAGTATTTGCTTTCTGTTATTTAGAATAATGTTTTTCATCTTTAGTTTAAATAAAAAAGTCAAGGATAGCCTTTACCGTGCTTATTTTGCTAGTATACATGTTGCTGTTTGAAAACAGAAAGTTTACCGCTGTTGCGAAAATTCCCTAGAAAATTAAGAGCATTATATAATGATGAAACCTTCTGCATAATGAGATCTGATAAATTTATTACAGTGGTAATTTTATTTCATAATTTTTGGAGTTAGGGAAGTATTGATACTCTTGCGTTCTTTACAGACTGTACTGTTTTGGCAGATTGCTGTTATGTTTGCATTGTTTGCATATGTTTGCTTGTTTAATGATTCTATTTGAGGATAGGAGTATTAAATATGCAGAGGCATTTAGAATTCAATGTTGAATAATAATTTTAGTGATTTGTTACAGTAGAAAATGATAAGGTTTTGCATTGGTTTATACTAACCTATCTCACGAGTTCTTGTTGAGTTTGTTGTGGATGAAGCTTTTAATAAAAAGAGAAACCATGATATGAGAGGAATTAAGGAGACACAAAAGTTCAAGCTTGCGGATTCCCAAGGCACCCCAAGATAATATTTCAAGAAGTCTCAAGCATCTAAGCTTGGGGATGCCCCATTAGGCATCCCACCTTTTTTCTTCAACAACTATCGGTTAGTACCGGTTGAGCCTAAGTTTTGCTTCTTCACATGAGTTGTGCTATCCTTGCAATGTCATTTTATTTTGCTTTGCTTTCTGTTTGAATACAATACCAAGATCTGAAATTCTTTAATGTTAGAGAGTCTTCGCATAGTTGCACAATTATTCGACTACTCATTGATCTTTACTTATATCTTTCGGAGTAGTTTGTCATTTGCTCTAGTGCATCACTTATATCTTTTAGAGCACGGCGGTGGTTATATTTTGTAGAAATTTCTAGTCTCTCATGCTTCACTTATATTATTTTGGGAGTCTTTTAGAACAGCATGGTATTTGCTATGGTTACAAAGTTGGTCCTAGAATGATGAGCATCCAAGTTGGGTATAATAAAAACTATCATAGAAAGTGAATTGGATGCTATGATCAATTTGATACTTGATAATTGTTTTGAGATAGGGAGGTAGTGATATTAAAGTCATGCTAGTTGGGTGATTATGAATTAAAATAATGTTTGTGTTGAAGTTAGCAAGTCCCGTAGCATGCACGTATGGTTAAAGTTGTGTAACAAATTTGAAACATGAAGTGTACCTGGCTTGTGCATCCTTATGAGTGGCGGTCGGGGACGAGCGATGGTCTTTTGAGCATGCGCATAGTACTTGATTTTTGATGACTTCTAAATTTTTGCAATAAGTATATGAGTTCTTTTGACTAATGTTGAGTCCATGGATTATATGCACTTTTAACTTTCCGCCTTTGCTAGCCTCTTCGGTACCGTGCATTGCCCTTTCTCACCTTGAGAGTTGGTGCAAACTTCGCCGGTGCATCCAAACCCCATGATATGATACGCTCTATCACACATAAACCTCCTTATATCTTCCTCAAAATAGCCACCATACCTACCTATTATGGCATTTCCATAGCCATTCTGAGATATATTGCCATGCAACTTTCCACCATTCCGTTCATCATCATCATGACATACTTTACTTTTGTCATATTGCCATTGCATGATCATGTAGTTGACATCGTATTTGTGGCAAAGCCACCATGCATAATTTTCATACATGTCACTCTTGATTCATTGCACCATCCCGGTACACCACCGGAGGCATTCATATAGAGTCATATCTTGTTCTAGTTTCGAGTTGTAATTCATATGTTGTAATCAATAAAAGTGTGGTGATCATCATTATTAGAGCATTGCC
Organism: Triticum dicoccoides; assembly: GCF_002162155.2. NCBI lineage: Eukaryota > Viridiplantae > Streptophyta > Magnoliopsida > Poales > Poaceae > Triticum > Triticum dicoccoides. The sequence continues at coordinate 153,637,768 of NC_041391.1, forward strand.
CAAAAAGAAAAAAAAGAAAAAATAAGAAAGGCCAAAAGAAAAAAGGAAGGCCCAAAAAAAAAGAAAAAGAGAAAAAAATAAAAAGAAAAAAAAATAAAAAAAAATAAAAAGGGCAATGTTACTATCTCCTTTTCCACACTTGTGCTTCAAAGTAGCACCTTGTTCTTCATGTAGTGAGTCTCATATATTGTGCTTCAAAGTAGCACCATGTTTTTCATAAAGTGAGTCTCATAAGTTGTCTTTTTCATACTAGTGGGAATTTTTCATTATAGAACTTGGCTTGTATATTCCTACAATGGGCTTCCTCAAATGCCCTAGGTCTTCGTGAGCAAGCAAGTTGGATGCACACCCACTAGTTTTCTTTTGTTGAGCATTCATTTATAGCTCTAGTGCATCTGTTGCATGGCAATCCCTACTCCTCATGTTGACATCAATTGATGGGCATCTCCTTAGCCCGTTGATTATCCTCGTCAATGTGAGACTTTCTCCTTTTTTGTCTTCTCCACACAATCCCCATCATCATATTCTATTCCACCCATAGTGCTATATCCATGGCTCACGCTCATGTATTGCGTGAAGGTTGAAAAAGTTTGAGATTATTTAAGTATGAAACAATTGCTTGGCTTGTCATCGGGGGTATAGAAGTTGGGAACATCTTCGTGTGACGAAAATAAAGCATAGCCTAACTATATGATTTTGTAGGGATGAACTTTCTTTTGCCATGTTATTTTGAGAAGACATGATTACTTTGATTAGTATGCTTGAAGTGTTACTATTTCTTTTATCAATATGAACTTTTATTTTCAATCATTTGGATCTGAACATTCATGCCACAATAAAGAAGATTACATTGAGAATTATGCTAGCTAGCATTCCACATCAAAAATTCTGTTTTTATCATTTACCTACTCGAGGACGAGCAGGAATTAAGCTTGGGGATGCTTGATACGTCTCCAACGTATCTATAATTTTTGATTGTTCCATGCTATTATATTACCCCTTTTGGATGTTTATGGGCTTTATTTTACACATTTATATCATTTTTGGGACTAACCTACTAACCGGAGGCCCAGCCCATATGTTGTTTTATTGCCTGATTCAGTATTTCGAAGAAAAGGAATATCAAACAGAGTCCAAACGGAATGAAACCTTTGGCAGCGTGATTTTTTGGAAGAATAAGATCCTGGAGACTTGGAGTCCACATCAGAAGATCCTCGAGGAGGCCACGAGATAGGAGGCCGCGCCCCCCTTACAGGGTGGTGGCCCCCTGTCTCGTGGGCCCCTCGAGCACCTCCCGACCGACTACTTTCATTTATATATGCCTACGTACCCTAAAACCATCAGAAATCAAGATAGATCGGGAGTTCCACCGCCACAAGCCTCTCTAGCCACCAAAAACCTCTCGGGAGCCCATTCCGGCACCCTGCCGGAGGGGGAATCCATCACCGGTGGCCATCTTCATCATCCCGGCGCTCTCCATGACGAGGAGGGAGTAGTTCACCCTCGGGGCTGAGGGCATGTACTAGTAGCTATGTGTTTGATCTCTCTCTCTCTCTCGTGTTCTCGACTTCACACGATCTTGATGTATCGCGAGCTTTGCTATTATAGTTGGATCTTATGATGTTTCTCCCCCCTCTACTCTCTTGTGATGAATTGAGTTTCCCTCTTGAAGTTATCTTATTGGATTGAGTCTTTATTTGAGAACACTTGATGTATGTCTTGCGTGTTTATCTGTGGTGACAATGGGATATCACGTGCCTCTTGATGTATGTTTTGGTAACCAACTTGCGGGTTCCGCTCATGAACCTATGCATAGGGGTTGGCACACGTTCTTGACTCTCCGGTAGACTCTTTGGGGCACTCTTTGAAGTACTTTGTGTTGGTTGGATGAATCTGAGATTGTGTGATGCATATCGTATAATCATGCCCACGGATACTTGAGGTGACAATGGAGTATCTAGGTGACATTAGGGTTTTGGTTGATTTGTGTCTTAAGGTATTATTCTACTACGAACTCTTGAATAGATCGATCCAAAAGAATAACTTTGAGGTGGTTTCGTACCCTACCATAATCTCTACGTTTGTTCTCCGCTATTAGTGGCTTTGGAGTGACTCTTTGTTGCATGTTGAGGGATTGTTATATGATCTATCTATGTTATTATTGTTGAGAGAACTTGCGCTAGTGAAAGTATGAACCCTAGGCCTTGTTTCCTATCATTGCAATACCGTTTACGCTCACTTTTATCATTAGTTACCTTGCTGTTTTTATATTTTTAGATTACAAAAACCTATATCTACTATCCATATTGCACTTGTATCACCATCTCTTCGCCTAACTAGTGCACCTATACAATTTGTGTTGGAGTAAATGCCCACGGGTAGCCTAACCGGCTCCCTTTGACCCTTAGAAAAAACAATGGGCCGATCGGGTCTTGAAGCACCTAAGACACGGGGCCGCCTTCTTCCGGCTGGCTATCACATAGGCCGGCTGGCGGAAGCCGGCCCGACCATAAACAACCTTTGGAGGACGCCACGATAGGGCCGACTCCAAGAAGCCGGCCCATGAAGGACCGACTCTAAGAAGCCGGCCTATGAAAGGCCGACTCCAAGAAGCACGCGGCCGTGGTCCACACCCTAAAGTCCACCCCCCATAACGGTGACGGGACGGGGCGTGGCTACAGCGGACCCTGCCACCCCCGAATCCTGGAACATGCATGGCTACAGTACGCCGTACGGGGCGGCCATCTCTCGTCCGGCGAGGCACTGTTGCCATGCGGATCATGACGCCATCCACGACGGGTTGCCAGTACGGCCCGCAGGCGGCCCGACCTCCCCCAGTCGGCCTAAGGCCGGGCCGGCTTCCTATAGCTGGCTTGCTCCCCCCTCGGGGCGCACGCACCATTAAGCAGACGAGACGAGGTAAGGCTACAGTGGGAGCCCGCAAGGCGGCTGCACTGTAGCCATGCTTACCTCGACAAATCCCTCGTCATCATATGCGAGGCAACAGTAACCAGCCCCCGACAAGATCCCCCAAGCGGTGGGGTCGGCCTGTCGACCAAAGGGCCGACAGCCGGCGGGACCCACCAGTCGGTGGGCCCCAGAGGCCGGCGGAGAAGCCGGCGGTCGTAGACGCTGACGGCCTGGACCCGCACATAGCCGGATTACCATTGTACCCCCGGGGGTAGGCCTATATAAACCCCCCGGGACGCCCATGCAAAGGGTGGATCTCAGAGAGTTTTAGGCACTACCATAGGGAGAGAAGAGAGCTAGCCTTGCCCTTCTTCCTCCTCCCACCGAACAGCTCAAGGAGCCTCTTGTAGCTTCTTATCGATCTAGTGATCATGCGGAGACCCCGCAGAGCAGGAGTAGGGGTATTATTTCCACGAAGAGCCCCCAACCTGGGTAAGATCCGCCGGCGTGCATGTCTTCGCCTTATCCCGTTTCCAGGCACCGGCGATGTCTTACTGGCTCCCACAATGATAAGCCACCCGTTGGCATATGTCGCACCTACCACCCGACATTTGGCACCCACCATGGGGCCAGGTGCACCGTCGTCCGGAGACCTGCTCTGGACGGGAACCCTTTTCCTCCCCCGCGAGCGTAGCCAGCCCGGCACGCCTGATGGCGCTTGCCCCGACGTGCTGCAAAGCGCCGACGACGCCTGCACAGCAAGCTGCCTCGCCGATCTTCTTGGCGAGACCCACATCACCGACGAGCCCGCATCCGACGCGGGCACAGGCTGCCCCGAGAGTCGCCTCGTCAGCCTCCTGGACCAACTCCACGTCTCCGGCGAGCCTACCGTGGACTTGGAGTCGGTCGGCTCCACCGACCCGATGCTTGTCGACTCCGACATGGCGTCGCTCGACGCCTTCCCCACCGACATGATCATCTTCGATGACCCTCTCCCTCGAGCCGACAGTGGCGGCAGCACCGTCACCGAAGTGCTAGTCATCAGCCACGGCGTCGCCTCTGATGAGAATGCCCGCGACGCCCTGCAGGCTGTGTTGGAAGATCTGTCCGCCCCCATCCCGGCGGATGCTGACGCTGAGACGCTGGAGGCACGCCGCCTTGCCCTCATTGCGGAGGGCCAGAAGATAGCCACCATGAGACGCCTCACGGAAGGCCACCGGCGCGAAGTCGACCGCGCCGCCTTCGACACGCCGCCTCCAGAAGGGCCAAGCCGAGTCGGCGTCGTCAAGAAACGCGGCGCGGCCATCACCAGCATGCTGGGAGCAGACCGCCCGGTCTACGCCACGCCCCTTGAGAATCTACGCGCCGCCCAGTCGATCGTTGACGAGCTAAACGGACTGGGGGTCGACGAGCTCCCCTACATGACCAGACGCATCCAACAGCTGATCGACGCGGCCGCAGCATGGCACGAAGACGGCGTCCGAGCTGGAAGCCCCCCTTGCCGAGAGCACGGTGCGATGTCGCGTACGCCGACTGCGGGTGGCGCCCGTACAAGACAGGAGAAGGAGCTGGCTGCCAGCCACGGCCGGACACGAATCACCATCGAGCGCGACGCCGAAGGCCGTCCCCGAGGTGTGGAGAGACGAGGCGACCCGCCTCCTCCTCCGCCTCGCGGGGAAATATATCCCACCCCGCCGCCTATTGAGCATCCGACTCTCAGCAGCCGACTTGGTCGCCGCGAAGGAGTCGGCGAGAACGATGCTCGCCATCGGATCGACCGCCTTGCACGATCCCTGGCCCTAGAAGAAGAAGATGATGTCGGCCCGCCTTGTTTCGGCCCCCACATCCGCGACGAGCCCTTTCCCAAAGGGTTCTCGCTCCCGAGAGACACACCCAAGTACAACAGCTCCGTGAAGCCGGAGGACTGGTTGATCGACTACTCCACCCGGTTCGCATAGCAAACGGCAACCGACGCGTTGCCGTGAAATAAGTCCCCCTGATGCTCCAAGGCACGGCACGTATCTAGCTCAACAGCCTCAAGCCTTACAGCAGCAACAGCTGGCTGGACTTCACTGAAGCCTTCATACGCAACTTCACCAACACCTACAAACGGGCTCCCAAGCCCCGACAGCTCTCCTTGTGCGTACAGGGGCCCAGCGAGTCAACCCGCGACTACCTCACGCGTTGGGCCGAGCTCCACAACTCTCGCGAAGGGGTGCACGAGGTTCAGGCCATAGAGTACTTCACCGCCGGGTGCCGCGAGGGCACTCTCCTCAAGCACCGACTCCTCTGCGATGAGCCGGCAACCCTTGATGAGCTACTGATCACCGCGGACAAGTATGCCACCGCCGACTCCTCAATGAAGACTGAGCTCCGGGTAGACGCCTCTGGAAAAGTGCTGGCGCCGGCTCCCAAGATGCCGGCTGGAGAATCAAGCCAGCGCCCGTATCAAAATGACAACAAGCGCAAGGCCCCAATGCCGCCTTCCACTAGTCGGCAGGTGGCTACGGTCGAAGAAGAGCAGCCTGAGGGGTGGCCGGCTCCCAAGAAACAGAAGGGCGGTAGGCCGGCTTGGCAGCCGGCTTTCTCCTACGAGCAAACTCTCGACGCCCCCTGCAAGTTCCACAGCGGCGCGAAGCCGTCCAACCACACAACTCGGAAGTGCCATTGGCTCACCAGAATTTCCAAGGGTGAGGGGTTTTTGCCGCCTCCGCCTACAGGCCAGCCGCCTCCTGCCCCACCCCAGCCGGCCGCTCGGCCTGCAGTCGGAGCTATCCAAGACGAGTTCCCCGACGAGCAAGCCGCCTACGTCGTGTTCACCAGCCAGACAGAGGATCGGCGCAGTCGGTGCTGACAGCAGCAAGAAGCCAACGCGGTCGCCTCCAGTAACCCTGAGTTTATGCACTGTCAGAGAAGCCCATCAGCTGGAGCCGGGATGACCACCCAGAGGTGATGCCGTCTCCTGGCTCCTATGCCCTTGTTTTGGATGCCACCCTGGCGACAGAGTGGCGCGCCGCCTGTTTCTCCCACGTGCTGATAGACGGCGGGAGCAGCATCAACATACTGTACCGAGATACAATGGAGAAGCTCAACATCAAGCCGAAGCAACTCATGCCAAGCCGGACTGTGTTCCACGGCATCGTACCCGACCTGTCCTGCTCACCAATCAGCAAGATCAAGATGGATGTCCTCTTTGGGGACAAGGATCATTTCCGCCAAGAGGCTATATGGTTCGAGGTAGTGGATTTGGAGAGCCCATACCACGCGTTGCTTGGCCGACCAGCGTTGGCCAAGTTTATGGCTGTGCCCCACTACGCCTACCTCAAGATGAAGATGCCGAGTTCCAAGGGCATTATCACCATAGCCGGAGACTACAAGAAGTCTTCTGAGTGTGCAGCAGCCAGCAGTCGGCTAGCCGAGTCCCTCGTGATTGCCGAAGAGAAGAAGATGCTGAATCGAGTTGTGACCTTGGCTGGCAAGCAGCCGGCCCTGTCTCCTGACCCCAAATAATGTGAAGCTCAAGGTTCTTTCCAACCGGCCAAGGAGACAAAGAAGATACCCCTGGACCCGGAGCACCCGGAGAGGCACGCTGTCATAGGCACAGGCCTTGACAGCAAATAGGAAGGCGAGCTCGTTGATTTCCTCCGTGAGAATCGGGACGTCTTTGCATGGTCTCCCAAAGACATGCCGGGTGTCCCAACGATTTCGCCGAGCACAAGCTACACATCCGATCTGACGCAAAGCCGGTCAGGCAGCCCTTGCGCCGCCTGTCAGAAGAGAAGTGAAGAGTAGTCGGAGAAGAAATAGCCCGGCTTCTGGCAGCTGGCTTCATTATGGAAGTGTTCTTTCCAGAATGGCTTGCCAACCCGGTCCTCGTGTTGAAGAAAAACAAGCAGTGGCGCATGTGCATCGACTACACCAGCCTCAACAAAGCCTTCCCTAAAGATCCGTTTGCCCTGCCAAGGATTGACCAAATGATAGACTCCATAGCCGGATGCGAGCTATTGAGTTTCTTGGATGCCTATTCAGGCTACCACCAGATAAAGTTGAACCCAGCTGATCGCTTGAAGATCGCCTTCATCACCCCATTCGGAGCTTTCTGTTACCTGACCATGACATTCGGCTTGAGAAATGTCGGTGCCACCTTTCAGCGTTGCATGCAGAAATGCCTCCTCAAGCAACTCGGCAGAAATGCCCACGCCTATGTAGACGATGTCGTGGTGAAGACGGAGAAACACGGCACCCTGCTGGAAGACCTCAAGGAGACCTTTGAGAATTTGTGCCGGTTTCAGATCAAGCTCAACCCGAAAAAGTGCGTGTTCGGGGTACCAGCTGGCCAGCTTCTAGGCTTCCTAGTCTCCGAACGCGGCATCGAATGCAACCCAGTGAAAATCAAGGCCATAGAGAGAATGAAGGTCCCTACCAAGCTGCGAGACGTCCAAAAATTCTCCGGATGCCTAGCGTCTTTGAACCGCTTCATGAGCCGACTCGGAGAGAAGGCTCTCCCCCTCTACCGACTCATGAAGAAGTCCACTCACTTTGAGTGGAATGACCAGGCGGACCAAGCTTTCCACGAGCTGAAAAAGATGCTGTCCACACCACCTGTCTTGGCGGCCCCAACTGAGAAGGAGCCCATGTTCCTCTACATCGCCACCACCAGCCGGTTAGTCAGCACAGTCATTGTGGTCCAGCGTCCAGAAGAAGGCCGAGCTCAGCTAGTCCAGAGGCCGGTGTATTATTTGAGCGAAGTATTGTCCACCTCAAAACAGAACTACCCGCACTATCAGAAAATGTGCTATGGTGTGTACTTCGCCTCCAAGAAACTCAAGCCCTACTTTCAAGAACATCCCATCACGGTCGTATGCACTGCCCCGCTTGCCGAGATCATAGGCAGCTGGGACGCATCCGGCCGAGTGGAAAAATGGGCCATTGCGCTGGCCCCTTACACAATCTACTATCAGCCCCGCACCGCCATCTAGTCCCAAGCACTGGCCGACTTCCTCGTCAACTGGGCCGAGACCCAGTACCTGCCATCGGCCCCCGACTCCACTCATTGGCGGATGCATTTTGACGGATCCAAGATGCGCACCGGCTTGGGAGCCGGCATCGTCCTCACCTCTCTGAAGGGCGACAAACTGAGATACACATTGCAAATCCACTTTGCCGCCTCCAACAATGTGGCCGAGTACAAGGCGCTCATACACGGGCTCCGGCTAGCCAAGGAACTCGACATCCGTCGGATCCTGTGTTATGGCGACTCGGACTTAGTGGTTCAGCAATCATCCGGCGACTGGGATGCCAAGGACGCAAACATGGCAAGCTACCGTTTCCTCGTCCAGCAGCTCAGCGGATATTTTGAGGGGTGCGAGTTCCTTCACGTGCCATGGGCCGACAATGAGCAAGCAGATGCCCTGGCATGAATAGGCTCCACCCGACAAGCTATACCAACCGGTGTCGCTCTCCAACGCCTCCTCAAGCCATATGTCAAGCCGTCTCCGGAATCTAGTTCCATCTTCGTGCCGCCTGACCTCGACGCAGTCGGATCCGACTTTGGGGACCAGGCAGGCGGCCTGGGGACTTCGGCAGCCGGCTCGGGGACTGCCATAGTCGAACCCGACCCGGGGACTGCGGCAGCACAGCAGGCGGAGGCCGACTCCAACTCCTCACAACCCAGCCCGCCCACCCTAGTTGCAGTGGTCGTTTTGGCAATCGAAGAAATCACAGCTACATCATGGGCTCAGCCCATCCTCCGTTTTCTGATAAATGGAGAGTTGCCAACTGACGAGATCTTGGCAAGACAAGTCCAACACTGAGTCGGAGCTTACACAATAATGAATCAAGAGCTAGTTAGGCGCAGTGCTACCGGAGTCTTCCAGCGCTGCGTCGAGCAAGAGAAGGGCATAGAAATCCTCGAAGACATCCACCAAGGCGAATGCGGCCACCATGCCGCCTATCGGAGTAAATGACCACGGGTAGCCTAACCGGCTCCCTTTGACCCTCAGAAAAAACAATGGGCCGATCGGGTCTTGAAGCACCTAAGACACGGGGCCGCCTTCTTCCGACTGGCTATCACATAGGCCGGCTGGCGGAAGCCGGCCCGGCCATAAACAACCATTGGAGGACGCCACGATAGGGCCGACTCCAAGAAGCCGGCCCATGAAGGACCGACTCCAAGAAGCCGGCCTATGAAAAGCCGACTCCAAGAAGCAGGTGGCCGTGGTCCGCACCCTAAAGTCCACCCCCCATAATGGTGACGGGACGGGGCGTGGCTACACTGGACCCTGCCACCCCCGAATCCCGGAACATGCATGGCTACAGTACGCCGTACGGGGCGGCCATCTCCCGTCTGGCGAGGCACTGTTGCCATGCAGATCATGATGCCATCCACGATGGGTTGCAAGTACGGCCCGCAGGCGGCGGGCCCCTTCGGTCAGAGAGACATCCAAAGGCGGCCCGACCTCCCCCAGCCGGCCTAAGGCCAGGCCGGCTTCCTATAGCCGGCTTGCTCCCCCCTCGGGGCATGCGCACCATTAAGCAGACGAGATGAGGTAAGGCTACAATGGGAGCCCGCAAGGCGACGACACTGTAGCCATGCTTACCTCGACAAAGCCCTCGTCATCAGAGGCGAGGCAACAGTAACCAGCCCCCGACAAGATCCCCCAAGCGGTGGGGTCGGCCTGTCGACCAAAGGGCCGACAGCCGGCGGGACCCACCAGTCGGCGGGCCCCAGAAGCCGATGGAGAAGCCGGCGGTCGTAGACGCTGACGGCCTGGGCACGCACCCTGCCGGATTACCATTGTACCCCCGGGGGGTAGGCCTATATAAACCCCCCAGGACGCCCATGCAAAGGGTTGATCTCAGAGAGTTTTAGGCACTACCATAGGGAGAGAAGAGAGCTAGCCTTGCCCTTCTTCCTCCTCCCACCGAACAGCTCAAGGAGCCTCTTGTAGCTTCTTATCGATCTAGTGATCATGCGGAGACCCCGCAGAGCAGGAGTAGGGATATTATCTCCACGGAGAGCCCCCAACCTGGGTAAGATCCGCCGGCGTGCATGTCTTCGCCTTATCCTGTTTCCAGGCACCGGCGATGTCTTACTGGCTCCCACAATGATAAGCCACCCGTTGGCATATGTTGCACCTACCACCCGACATTTGGTGCCCACCGTGGGGCCAGGTGCACCGTCGTCCGGAGACCTGCTCTGGACGGGAACCCTTTTCCTCCCCCGCAAGCGTAGCCAGCCCGGCACGCCCGATGGCGCTTGCCCCGACGTGCTGCAAAGCGCCGACGACGCCTGCACAGCAAGCTGCCTCGCCGATCTTCTTGGCGAGACCCACATCACCGACGAGCCCGCATCCGACGCGGGAACAGGCTGCCCCTAGAGCCGCCTCGTCAGCCTCCTCGACCAACTCCACGTCTCCGGCGAGCCTACCGCGGACTTGGAGTCGGTCGGCTCCACCGACCCGATGCTTGTCGACTCCGACACAGCGCCGCTCGACGCCTTCCCCACCGACGTGATCGTCTTCGACGACCCTCTCCCTCGAGCCAACAGTGGCGGCAGCACCGTCACCGAAGTGCTAGTCATCAGCCACGACGTCGCCTCTGACGAGAACGCCCGCGACGCCCTCCAGGCCGCGTTGGACAATCTGTCCGCCCCCATCTCGGCGGATGCGAACGCTGAGACGCTCGAGGCACGCCGCCTTGCCCTCATCGTGGAGGGCCAGAAGATAGCCACCATGAGACGCCTCACGGAAGCCCACCAGCGCGAAGTCGACCGCGCCGCCTTCGGCACGCCACCTCCAGAAGGGCCAAGCCGAGTCGGCGTCGTCAAGAAACGCGGCGCGGCCATTGCCAGCATGCTGGGAGCGGACCGCCCGGTCTACGCCACGCCCCTCGAGAATCTACGCGGCGCCCAGTCGATCGTTGACGAGCTAAACGGACTAGGGGCCGACGAGCTCCACTACATGACCAGACGCATCCAACAGATGATCGACGCAGCCGCAGCGCGGCACGAAGCCGGCGTCCGAGCTGGAAGCCCCCCTCGCCGAGAGCACGCGACGTCGCGTACGCCGACTGCGGGTGGCACCCGTACAAGACAAGAGAAGGAGCCGGCTGCCAGCCGCAGCCGGACACGAATCACCATCGAGCGCGACGCCGAAGGCCGTCCCCGAGGTGTGGAGAGACGAGGCGACCCGCCTCCTCCTCCGCCTCACGGGGAAAGATATCCCACCCCGCCGCCTATTGAGCATCCGACTCTCAGCGGCCGACTTGGTCGCCGTGAAGGAGTTGGCAAGAACGATGCCCACCATCGGATCGACCGCCTTGCACGATCCCTGGCCCTAGAAGAAGAAGATGATGTCGGCCCGCCTTGTTTCGGCCCCCGCATCCGCGACGAGCCCTTTCCCAAAGGGTTCTCACTCCTGAGAGACACGCCCAAGTACAACGGCTCCATGAAGCCGGAGGAATGGTTGATCCACTACTCCACCGTGGTTCGCATAGCAAACGGCAACCAACGCGTTGCCGTGAAATACGTCCCCCTGATGCTCCAAGGCACGACACGTACCTGGCTCAACAACCTCAAGCCTCACAGCATCAACAGCTGGCTGGACTTCACCGAAGCCTTCATACGCAACTTTACCAGCACCTACAAACGGGCTCCCAAGCCCCGACAGCTCTCCTTGTGCGTACAGGGGCCCAGCGAGTCAACCCGCGACTACCTCACGCATTGGGCCGAGCTCCACAACTCCTGCGAAGGGGTGCACGAGGTTCAGGCCATAGAGTACTTCACCGCCGGGTGCCGCGAGGGCACTCTCCTCAAGCACCGACTCCTCTGCGATGAGCCGGCAACCCTTGATGAGCTACTGATCACCGCGGACAAGTATGCCACCGCCGACTCCTCAATGAAGACTGAGCTCCGGGTAGACGCCTCTGGAAAAGTGCTGGCGCCGGCTCCCAAGATGCCGGCTGGAGAATCAAGCCAGCGCCCGTATCAAAATGACAACAAGCGCAAGGCCCCAATGCCGCCTTCCACTAGTCGGCAGGTGGCTACGGTCGAAGAAGAGCAGCCTGAGGGGTGGCCGGCTCCCAAGAAACAGAAGGGCGGTAGGCCGGCTTGGCACCCGGCTTTCTCCTACGAGCAAACTCTCGACGCCCCCTGCAAGTTCCACAGCGGCGCGAAGCCGTCCAACCACACAACTCGGAAGTGCCATTGGCTCACTAGAATTTCCAAGGGTGAGGGGTTTTTGCCGCCTCCGCCTACAGGCCAGCCGCCTCCTGCCCCACCCCAGCCGGCCGCTCGGCCTGCAGTCGGAGCTATCCAAGACGAGTTCCCCGACGAGCAAGCCGCCTACGTCGTGTTCACCAGCCAGACAGAGGATCGGCGCAGTCGGCACCGACAGTAGCAAGAAGTCAATGCGGTCGCCTCTAGTAACCCTGAGTTTATGCACTGGTCAGAGAAGCCCATCAGCTGGAGCCGGGACGACCACACAAAGGTGATGCCATCTCCGGGCTCCTATGCCCTTGTTTTGGATGCCACCCTGGCGACGGAGAGGCGCGCCGCCCGTTTCTCCCGCGTGCTGATAGACGGCGGGAGCAGCATCAACATACTATACCGAGATACAATGGAGAAGCTCAACATAAGCCAAAGCAACTCATGCCAAGCCGGACTGTGTTCCACGGCATCGTACCCGGCCTGTCCTGCTCACCAATCGGCAATATCAAGATGGATGTCCTCTTTGGGTACAAGGATCATTTCTGCCAAGAGGCAATATGGTTCGAGGTAGTGGATTTGGAGAGCCCATACCACACGTTGCTTGGCCGACCAGCATTGGCCAAGTTTATGGTTGTGCCCCACTATGCCTACCTCAAGATGAAGATGCCGAGTTCCAAGGGCATTATCACCATAGCCGGAGACTACAAGAAGTCTTCTGAATGTGCAGCAGCCAGCAGTCGGCTGGCCGAGTCCCTCATGATCATCGAAGAGAAGAAGATGCTGAATTGAGTTGTGACCTTGGCCGGCAAGCAGCCGGCCCTATCTCCTGACCCCAAAGAATGTGAAGCTCAAGGTTCTTTCCAACCGGACAAGGAGACAAAGAAGATACCCCTGGACCCGGAGCACCCGGAGAGGCACGCTGTCATAGGCACAGGCCTTGACAGCAAATAGGAAGGCGAGCTCGTCGATTTCCTCCGTGAGAATCGGGACGTCTTTGCATGGTCTCCCAAAGACATGCCGGGTGTCCCGTAGGATTTCACCGAGCACAAGCTACACGTCCGATCTGACGCAAAGCCGGTCAGGCAGCCCTTGCGCCGCCTGTCAGAAGAGAAGAGAAGAGTAGTCGGAGAAGAAATAGCCCAGCTTCATTATGGAAGTGTTCTTTCCAGAATGGCTTGCCAACCCGGTCCTCGTGTTGAAGAAAAACAAGCAGTGGCGCATGTGCATCGACTACACCAGCCTCAACAAAGCATGCCCTAAAGATCCGTTCGCCCTGCCAAGGATTGACCAAGTGATAGACTACAGTGGGAGACCATAAGGCGGCGGCACTGTAGCCATGCTTACCTCGACAAAGCCCTCGTCATCAGAGGCGAGGCAACAGTAACTAGCCCCCGACAAGATCCCCCAAGTGGTGGGGTCGGTATGTCGACCAAAGGGCCGCCAGCCGGCGGGACCCACCAATCGGCCGGCCCCAGAAGGCGGCGGAGAAGCCGGTGGTCGTAGACGCTGACGGCCTGGGCCCGCACCCAGTCGGATTACCATTGTACCCCTGGGGGTAGGCCTATATAAACCCCCCGGGACGCCCATGCAAAGGGTTGATCTCAGAGAGTTTTAGGCACTACCATAGGGAGAGAAGAGAGCTAGGCTTGCCCTTCTTCCTCCTCCCACCGAACAACTCAAGGAGCCTCTTGTAGCTTCTTATCGATCTAGTGATCATGCGAAGACCCCGCAGAGCAGGAGTAGGGGTATTATCTCCATGGAGATCCCCCAACCTGGGTAAGATCCACCAGCGTGCATGTCTTCGCCTTATCCCGTTTCCAGGCACCGGCAATGTCTTACTGGCTCCCACAATGATAAGCCACCCGTTGGCATATGTCACACCTACCACCCGACACCGCTTCCAGGGCGCTCGTCGCCAAAGCCTTCCACCATGGATTCTTGTGGCCAACTGCTTTGGAGTATGCCAAGGAACTAGTCAAACATTGCAAAGGGTGCCAAGTCTTCGGCTCCAAGCAACACCTGCCGGCTTCTGCACTCAAGACCATCCCCATCACCTGACCCTTTGCCGTCTGGGGGCTGGACATGGTCGGCCCGTTCAAGACGGCGTGCGGCGGCATGACACATCTGCTTGTCGCCGTAGACAAATTTACCAAGTGGATTGAAGCAAAGCCGATTAAGAAACTGAATGGGCCGACTGCCGTGACATTCATTGCAGACATTGAAACCCGGTATGGCGTACCACACAGCATCATCACCGACAATGGCACGAATTTTGCCAAGGGAGCATTGGCACGTTTCTGCGCAACACAGGGCATCCGACTGGACTTAGCGTCCGTTGCCCACCCATAGTCAAACGGCCAAGTCGAGCGAGCAAACGACCTCATCCTCTCCGGTATCAAGCCCCGACTGGTCGTGCCACTGGAGCGTTCGACCGGCTGCTGGCTCGACGAGCTACCAGCCGTCCTCTAGAGTCTGCGCACTACCCCAAACAAGTCAATCGGCTTCACCCCCTTCTTCCTTGTATATGGTGCTGAGGCTGTCATCCCAACCGACATCGAGTTTGACTCACCTCGGGTCACCATGTACACGGAGGCGGAGGCTAAGGAAGCAAGAGAAGACGGCGTCGACTTGCTGGAAGAAAGCCGGCTGTTAGCCCTCAGCCGGTCCGCCATCTACCAGCAAGGACTACGCCGTTACCACAGCCGGAGGGTGAAGCCAAGAGCTTTCCAAGAGGGAGACCTTGTGCTCCGGCTGATACAGCGAACAGCCGGCCAGCACAAGCTCTCGGCCCCTTGGGAAGGCCCCTTCGTCATCAGTCGGGCTCTGGGAAATGACTCCTATTACCTAATCGACGCGTAGAAGCCGAAGGCACGCAAGAGAGACGACTCCGGCAAGGAGTCGGAGCACCCGTGGAACGCCAATCTTCTTCGATGATTTTACAGTTGAAATGCAGTATGTATCACGCTACCTTTTGTATTAAGTAAGTGATAACGGGCCCCCAAGGAGTTCTTGGGGACTACCCTATTTTATCTATGTATGCCGGGTATCACACCCACGGTTATCCCACTACATTTACTTTCTTCGTCCGGCATTGGGTTCGACTAGTCGGCTCGGGGACTTGCCGCCTTGAGTTATGTCCAAGTTCTACCTACAGTCAGACAAGTAATGTGCCGGCACCCAAGCCCTCTCTTGCGAGAGTCACAGCTCGAAGAATCAGCTGCCCGACTAGCAAGAGCTAAAGGCGAAAAGGATGCCCATATGAAAAACGGCTAAGGACTAACGAACTTACATAACACAAGCCGGCTCCCCCCTCGCCAACCGGCTGTCAAAGCAGTCGGCTGGCCGGCTTCCTTTCCTACTCTGCTACAATCTAAGAAAGCTTGAGTCCTTGCCTTCCCAGACGGCTGAATTCCTTACCCGGCCACAGACTGCAGAGCAGCTGTCCGGCTGGGAAGGCGGCAACCAAGGGAAGGCGACAAAGGAAAGAAGTCGAGAGATAAAAAGCAAGTAGGAATGGAAGCCAAGCACATGAATAATAATATTTACACCCAAAGCCTTCGAGAGGCCGACATTCAACAAAGTTTGAATACACCCCCAGTGGGTGGAATTGCGCAAAGATAACAAATCTGTTCAAAGAGTGACAAGCAGGAAAGTAAAAACGGTGAATCAAGCCAAGGGAGCGCCCGGGGCGTCAGGGAGACCGGTGGAGACGGCGGTGTCGGCTGGAGGAGTGGCCGGCTGGCGAGTCTCGTCCTAGTCGTCGCCAGTGGCAGGCGGAGCATTCGCGTGAGCTTCGTTGCTGGAGGCACGGTCAGGCTGAGGCTGGCTGGCTGCTCCAACATCCGGCACAACATCTTCGCCGTCTTCCTCCTCCTCCTCTTCGCCCTCATCGCTGGAGTCAATCTCCTCCGCCGAGTCTTCACCATCGGCCGGGTTCAGCCCGAACCATTCTTCCGGCTGCGCGACGCCGTCCTTGTTCACCTCAGGAGCAAAGGCGCTGGTGTCGGTCAAGTCGGCGGTCGCCGAGGGGCGCTGGATGATAGCCGGCCGCACCACCTCCAGCTCTTCATCGGCCTCCTGCCGCTAGGTGCGCAGCTGGTCCAAGTTCAGCCCAGGGTACCAAGCCCGGACGAACTCTAGCGCCTGTCGAGCGCCGGATCGAGGTGCTGAAGCCTTCCAGGCCTCGAGGCGGCCGACGGCTACCTCCAGCCAGTCGGCAGTACGGCTGGGGGTGCGAGGAATTACTTCGCCAGGCCAAAGGGTGGCCAGCACCTATGCTCCGGCACGCTGAAGCCGGTAGAGCATGCGGTTGGCTGGCTGAAGGGGGGCCTCGATCGCCAGAAGCTGCTCCTCAAGCGACCGGTTGGCATCCGACGCGATCTCAACCCCAGCCTGCCGTCGGGCCTCACGGTGGGCTTCGATGGCTTGGTTGGCGGCGACGGAATGGCCAGGAAAGTACTCTTCACAAAGAAGAAAGAAACAGAGCAAGTCAGGAGATAAACTGACTTACAAGGACAAGCAAAGAGTGAAGAAGAAGGTGGCCTACCGTCAACCAAATCCTCGACACGGCCGTAGCCTTCGCTCAGAGCTTGCCTTGCCTCAGCCCAGCACGCCACCTCGGTCTCGTATTCGGCTTTGAGGGCGGCCTCGCTGTCCTGAGCCGCCTTCAGGGCCGCCTTGTGGCTTTCCTCCTGGCCGACCAGTTTCTTGGCCAGGCGGTCACGCTCCTGAGCCAAGGCACTGAAATCACCCTCCTTGGTGCGAAGGGCGGTGTGGGCCACACCCAGCTGTTGCCTCAAGTCGGTGTTGGCTCCTGCCAGTATGGAAAGAAGAAGTTAAGAAAGAAGTCGGCAAGAAAGATCCGACCCGACTGCTCAGCAGTCGGCCCGAATCTCGGGAACGACACCAAGTGGATGCACTGACGCGCCCCCACATGAGATAAAAAGACAAAGACACTCACGCCGGCTCTCCAACAGATCGGCGGCCTTTTTGTCTGCCTCCCGGACCTGGGAGTTAAAGGTAGCGGTGTGGAGGTTGTCATAATCGTGCAAACAGGACCAAGAAGCAAGCAAGAGCAAATCAGTAAAACAAAGTCTTCGAAGAAGTTCCAAGCCGCCTGCTCAGCAGTCGGCTCGGAACTCGGGGACTACACCTAGTGGGTGCACTGATGCGGCCCCACGGGAAAAATCAAGAGCAAGAGAACTCACCCGAACGACCGCCCGTGTCGCAAGAAACTCTCGGGTACACTACTACAGCACGGTGGCTTGAGCCTGAAGCCGGCTGCGGACATCTTGCACTGCCAAGTTCAACGCGGCCGTCCCACCGCCCGGCGTCCACCCTGGCGAGCTAGCGGTGGCCGACTCCAGATCATGCGACAACGAGCTGGAGCCGGCCGCCCTCTGTGGATCCGGCTCTAAAGCCGCCCTCGCCGCACGCCGACGAGTGGGCGACAAGACCACAAGATCCGCCTTTGCAGTCGGCTGCTCTGGCGGCACCTCGGGCTGGCCGCCTTGGCCGGTCGGTCCCGGCCAACGGAGGCGGCACCACTTCTCCCTCCGGGACGACTACGTCGCCCCCCTCCCTCTCCATCATAGGCGGGTCGCGGCCGATTTCCTCTGGGGGGGCACCAGGACGTCCGGGGGCACGGAGCGGAGGGGGATGACGAGTTGTGGAGGCTGGCTATGCAGAGCCTCCGCCGCCCTCTCGGCAGCCTCGGCCTCCGCCCGGGCCCTAGCTGCCGCATCAGCCTGCGCCTCGACCGACTCCGCCGTCACCTCCTGGGCCGACTCGGCGGCGGCTGCCCTTCTCTCCTCCGCCTCCCGCTCCTCCCGCGCTTCCTGCATGTTCCACTCTATCGCCGCCTGAAGCTCGGCGCGGGGGTCTATGCGACGGGAACTCGCAGACCCTCCCGCTCCGCCGACTATGGAGGCGGCGGTGGTCCGCTCAAAAGAGAGCGGGGCCCTGGTTGACGAAACGGAGAGAACTTAGAAAAACATCAACTAAAGAAAAAAGAAAGGTGCGTAAGGACGAGAACTTACGCCGAGACCGCCTGCGGCTGCTTCACTACTTTGCGGAAGCGGGCCGCCTTCGCAGCCGCCTCATCCCGCTTGGTCGCCGCCGCGGGTACCTTAGGCTTCTTCGGCCGGCCGCCGAAGAGAGTAGGCGCCGCTCGACGCTTCTGTGCGCCGCCTCGCGCGGCCGGCCCGCCCGATGGGCCGGCGCCTTGGGGGTCGGACGCCGGCTTGCGACGCGGAATGGGATCGGCCTCGTCATCATCGGGCCAGTCATCAAGACCGGCGGTGAAGCCGGAGCCGCCTGTCTCACCGCCGCCCCCCACGGCGTCGTCGTCCAGGGCGGCCGCCCCCAAGTCGGGGTCGTCAGGGTCGTCCGCCTCGTGTTCGGGGGCGAACTCAC
Organism: Triticum dicoccoides; assembly: GCF_002162155.2. NCBI lineage: Eukaryota > Viridiplantae > Streptophyta > Magnoliopsida > Poales > Poaceae > Triticum > Triticum dicoccoides. Next base: position 153,656,300 of record NC_041391.1, read on the forward strand.
GCTCCGGCCCTGCAGTCCCGGGCAAAGGATGAAGAAGGGGGTTCTAATTGAAGACAAGCCGACTGGTCAAGAGTCGGCCAGAAAGAAAATTCGGCAACAAAGGAAGAAAGAAAGTTTACCATGGGTGGTGGATTGGCGCGAGAGTATGGCGCCTTGCCATACGGCCAGTCCTCGGTGAGCTTGAAGTTGGTGATGTAGTTCACCAGGTAAGATACCTCGTCGTGAGGCATCTCCCTAGTGCTGAGCCGGCTTCGGTCAAAGCGGCCGCTCATCTGACAGATCAGATGAGGGCGGCCTTGAAGCGGAAGTACCCGGTGCTCGACGAAGGCGGCGATCAAGTCGGACCCGGTCAGGCGCTCCGACTGGATCAGCACCCGAAGCCGGGCGACGGCACCAGCTCCAGCCGGCGTCAGCGACCTGGCCCGGAAGGACCATGAAGACGGCCTCTCAGGCGGCGGGCCGGCTACGTAAGCCGACAAGTTGACATAGTCGCCGTTCGGGGCAACGTTCTTCACGTAAAAATAAGACCGTTGCCAGAGCTTCACCAACTGGATCAGCGCGATAGGAGGGAATGGGTTGTCGACAGTGGACCTCCTTATGGCGATGAAGGCGCCGCATGGAGCCGGCACGCCTGCGACAACCGTGCCGAGCTTGGATTGGAAAAATTCCCCCCAGAGCTCGATGGTGGGAAGGACGCCGAGGAAACCTTCGCACAAGGAGACGAAGGCCGACAGCAGCACCACCGTGTTGGGGGTGAGGTGGTGCGGCTGAAGTTGATAGAAGTCGAGAAACGCACGAAAGAAGCCGCTCGCGGGGAGGCCGACGCCGCGCAGGCAGTGTGAGTAGAAGATCACTCGCTCGCCTTCCTCCGGCGCCGGCGAAACCTCCCTCTCTAGCGCAAGGAAGACTCGCACAAGGTCTTCGCCCGGCAGCCGCCGCGTCTTGCGGAGAAAATCGATATGGTCGTCACGGACGGTGGAGCCGTCCCAAGAGCTCGACGTCGGAGCCATGGCGGTGAGCGCGGCGGCAGAGAGCGCTCGGTGCGGAGGCAGCGAGCCTGCGGCACGCTGAGGAGAAGAAAGAATGGTGGAGCGGGAGCATGGCGAAGGGTTACCGCAACAAGGAAGAAAAGGGAGGAGGCAGGGCGATGGCGAGCGTGCGAACGACTGCGGCTCCTCCTCCCCGCTCCTACTTATAGCCTCGTGCGGCGAAGCCGAGGAGGCGAGGCACGGGGGGCGTGGGATTAACTGTGCCCACTCCCCCACGACCCGCGATTATCGTGCCTTGATGCCGAGCGAGAACCGTCGCCGGAAGACGTGCGGTCGATTTGGGCCACAGAAGATCCGCGCACAGGCCGAGGCGCGGAAGTGGCGAGCCCCGGCCTGCGGCGGCATCCCGTCACGCGCGTGGGCAGGCAGGCCCTTCTAGCCGAAGGGTGCCACGTGGCGTGCGGATGGCGGGCGGTCGGCCCGCCGCTTGGCTAGCGCACCAGCTGGTTCCCGCCTTCGGATGTTGAGGAGGCTTCGCCAAGAAGGCACGCGCAAGGGAGGCGGGCTCCTAGCTGTCGGCTCTTGGGGATAGGAAGCTGGACGAGCTTCTTGATTCCCCCTTCAGCCGCGAAGCCCAACCAGCTTCGGGGACTACTGTCGGAGTAAATGACCACGGGTAGCCTAACCGACTCCCTTTGACCCTCAGAAAAAACAATGGGCCGATCGGGTCTTGAAGCACCTAAGACACGGGGCCGCCTTCTTCCGGCCGGCTATCACATAGGCCGGCTGGCGGAAGCCAGCCCGGCCATAAACAACCTTTGGAGGACGCCATGATAGGGCCGACTCCAAGAAGCTGGCCCATGAAGGACCGACTCCAAGAAGTCGGCCTATGAAAGGCCGACTCCAAGAAGCAGGCAGCCGTGGTCCGCACCCTAAAGTCCACCCCCCATAACGGTGACGGGACGGGGCGTGGCTACAGCGGACCCTGCCACCCCCGAATCCCGGAACATGCATGGCTACAGTATGCCGTACGGGGCGGCCATCTCCCGTCCGGCGAGGCACTGTTGCCATGCGGATCATGACGCCATCCACGACGGGTTGCCAGTATGGCCCGCAGGCGATGGCCCCCTTCGGTCAGAGAGACATCCGAAGGCGGCCCGACCTCCCCCAGCCGGCCTAAGGCCGGGCCGGCTTCCTATAGCCGGCTTGATCCCCCTCGGGGCGCGCACACCATTAAGCAGACGAGACGAGGTAAGGCTATAGTGGGAGCCCGCAAGGCGGCGGCACTGTAGCGATGCTTACCTCGACAAAGCCCTTGTCATCAGAGGCGAGGCAACAGTAACCAGCCCTCGACAAGATCCCCCAAGCGGTGGGGTCGGCCTGTCGACCAAAGGGCCGGCAGCCGGCGGGACCCACTAGTCAGCGGGCCCCAGAAGCCGACGGAGAAGCCGGCGGTCGTAGACGCTGACGGCCTGGGCCCGCACCCAGCCGGATTACCATTGTACCCCCGGGGGGTAGGCCTATATAACCCCCCCGGGTCGCCCATGCAAAGGGTGGATCTCAGAGAGTTTTAGGCACTACCATAGGGAGAGAAGAGAGCTAGCCTTGCCCTTATTCCTCCTGCCACCGAATAGCTCAAGGAGCCTCTTGTAGCTTCTTATCGATCTAGTGATCATGCGGAGACCTCGCAGAGCAGGAGTAGGGGTATTATCTCCACAGAGAGCCCCCAGCCTGGGTAAGATCCATCGGCGTGCATGTCTTCACCTTATCTCATTTCCAGGCACCGGCAATGTCTTACTGGCTCCCACAATGATAAGCCACCCGTTGGCATATGTCGCACCTACCACCCGACAATTTGTCATTGTATTGGGTGTGTTGGGGACACAAGAGACTCTTTGTTATTTGGTTGCAGGGTTGCTTGAGAGAGACCATCTTCATCCTATGCCTCCCACGGATTGATAAACCTTAGGTCATCCACTTGAGGGAAATTTGCTACTGTCCTACAAACCTGTGCACTTGCAGGCCCAACAACATCTACAAGAAGAAGGTTGTGTAGTAGACATCAGTAGCTACTTGATCATCTTGAGCGTCGTCTTGAGCTTGTTCTTGATCTTGAGCTTGCTCTTGATCTTGAACTTGCTCAAGGGGGAGAACTTGACCTTGGGCATCAATTGGTGGTTCACCACCATCTTGAGGTTGATCTTGCCCTTGGTCTTATTCATGAGGTTGAGGGCCTTCACTTTGTTCTTGGAAGCGTGTGGGTCTTGGGTTGGTGATGGCTCCACTTGAGTGGAGCATTGTCCTTCTCCTTCGGCCACAAGGGGTTCCTCAATGGGTAGGATATGGCCCACACCCATTCTTATTATGGCTTGGGGAGGAATTTCATCACCTACATCACAAGTACAACTTTTCTCCACTTGGGAGCCGTTATTTTCGTCAAACTCCATGTTACACGTCTCCTCAATTATGAGTCCGGTGGACTTGTTGAGGACACAGTAAGCATGAGAGTTTGTAGCATAACCAACAAATATGCCCTCATAAGCTCTAGCCTCAAATTTAGATAAACAAACACCTTTCTTGAGAATGAAACACTTACACCCGAACACCCAGAAGTACTTGAGGTTGGGCTGTTTACCGGTAAGTATTTCATAAGGAGTCTTGTTCAAGCCCTTGCGGAGATAGAGCCGATTGGATGCATGACATGTTGTGTTGATGGCTTTAGCCCAAAAGTTGTATGGAGACTTGAACTCTGCCATCATGGTCCTTGCCGCATCCATCAACGTCCGGTTCTTCCTCTCTGCGACACCATTTTGTTGAGGGGTATATGGTGCAGCATATTGATGCTTGATCCCCTCATCACTAAGAAACTCATCCAAGGTGTAGTTGTTGAACTCGGTGCCGTTGTCACTTCTTATTGTCAAGATCTTTGCATCATGTTGACATTGAGCTTCATTTGCAAAGTCGATGATGGTTTGTTGAGTCTCACTCTTCCTCTTGAAGAAAAATACCCAAGTGTACCTTGAATAATCATCCACAATCACCAAGCAATACTTTCTACCTCCAAGACTATCAAAGGATGGAGGCCCAAAGAGATCCATGTGAAGGAGCTCCAAGGGTCTCTTCGAGTAGATGATAGTCGTGGGAGGGTGAGCCTTTTCATGAAGCTTTCCTTTGATACAAGCACTGCAAGCACGATCTTTGGCAAAACTAACATTTGTTAGTCCACGGACATGGCCCCCCTTGAGAAGACTTTGCAAAGATCTCATATTGACGTGGGCTAAACGGCGATTCCAAAGCCATCCCACATCAACTTTAGCCATTAGGCATGTCGCGGTCTTAGTGGGTCGCTCCGAAAAGTTAATCACATAGAGACCGTTCTCGACATGCCCAACAAAGGCTACTTTAAGAGTCTTGCTCCACAAGAGGGCCATGGTATCAATATCAAAGAAAGTGGCTAAGCACATGAGTGCAAGTTGACAAACGGAAAGTAGATTGTACGCAAGGGACTCAACAAGCATGACTTTGTCGATCGTTAGATCATGAGAAATGATAACCTTGCCAACACCCAATACCTTAGAAGACGAGGCATCACCCCACTTGACGTTGGTGGGCATAGATGGGATCTTGTGCACATCCACCACCAAGTCCTTGCTTCCGGTGTCACGCCCAATATGCGACCCTATCCAAAATGAACTCGAAGGTCCCACCAAGGATAGACCCGCATATTGAAATGCTTTTGCAAGGTGGATATCATTACATCAACATTACATAATAGATGAGGATACATACATAAGGCATACAATGCCACACGAATACAACATTACAATACATAAGAGCATCATCCATCTACGGATGGATCACAAACAGAAACACAAACGACATCCACCCTGCTAGCCCAGGCTGCCGACCTGGAACCTATCCCCTGATCGAAGAAGAAGCAGAAGAAGAACTCAACGCAAGCAAGCATCGCTCTCGCGTCTTGATCATCGCATAACTTGTACCTGCAACTGTTGTTGTAGTAATCTATGAGCCACGAGGACTCATCAATCCCATTACCATGGGTATCAAGACTAGCAAAGCTTAAAGGGAAAGGAAGGGGTAAAGTGGTGAGGCTGCAGCAGCGACTAAGCATATATGGTGGCTAACATACGCAAATAAGAGCGAGAAGAGATCAAGCGGAACGGACGTGAAGCTAGCAATGATCAAGAAGTGATCCTGAACTCCTACTTACGTCAAACATAACCCAAAAACCGTGTTCACTTCCCGGACTCCGCCGAAAAGAGACCATCACGGCTACACACGCGGTTGATGCGTTTTAATTCGGATCTGGTGGCAAGTTATCTACAACCGGACATTAACAAATTCCCATCTGCCTATAACCGCAGGCACGGCTTTGAAAGATTATACCCTGCAGGGGTGTCCCAACTTAGCCCATGACAAGCTCTCGCGATCAACGAAGGAATAGACCTTCTCCCAGGAAGACCCGATCAGACTCGGAATCCCGGTTTACAAGACATTTCGACAATGGTAAAACAAGACCAGCAAAGCCGCCCGATGTGCCGACAAAACCCAATACGAGTCGCACGTACCTCGTTCTCAGGGCACACCGGATGAGCAAGACGACGGGTTGGCATAGACCCTGGTTGCCTAGGGGGCGCCGGACATCACTCAGTTTGGACCAACACTTAGACAAGCACTGGCCCGGGGGGGCTAAAATAAAGATGACCCTCGGGCTCCGGAAACCCAAGGGAAAAAAAGGGCTAGGTGAGGCAAATGGTAAAACCAATGTTGGGCCTTGCTGGAGGAGTTTTATTCAAAGCGAACTGTCAAGGGGGTCCCATAAATCACCCGACCGCGTAAGGAACGCAAAATCCGGGAACATACCACCGGTATGACGGAAACTAGGGCGGCAAGAGTGGAACAAAACACTAGGCAAAAGGCCGAGTCTTCCACCCTTTACCAAGTATATAGATGCATTAACAATATAAGAGATATTATGATATCCCAACCAAAATCCTGTCCACCATGGAGAAATCTTCAACTTCACCTGCAACTAGCAACGCTATAAGAGGGGCTGAGCAAAAGCAGTAACATAGCCAATCAATGGTTTGCATAGGTAAGGTGTCAAAGGTTAGAGGTTCATGGCAACAAGGGATGGCTCGATAAACAGATGATAGGTAGCGCAGCAAAGCGATAGAACGAAGCAACTAGCATAGCAATGATAGTAGTGAGATCTAGGGTAGCGGTCATCTTGCCTGAAATCCCGCTAGGAAGAAGAACGAGTCCATGAAGAAGACGAACGGACGTAGTCGAACGAATCCTCACAATCGCAACATTACCGGAACTAAGAAGCAACACCGGAAAGAAACAAACAACATGGTAAATGCACAAGCATAAACATGGCATGATGGACAAACAAGTATGATGCATGTCCGGTTTAATGAGGCATGGCATGGCAAAGCAACAAACAATACTACAAGTTAAGTGGAGCTCAATATGCAACGAGTTGCATATTGACGAAACACCACATGCAATTATTTAGTTTGATCTCGGTTATGTACCCAACAACATTAAATGTTATTAAACATGGAAAGGGGTGAAGCACGAGAAAAACTACCTATCTAGACAAGTTTAAATGAGGCCGGAACAACAAACAACAATTCCGGAAAATCCCCATGTGCATATTTTAGATTCGGTACTGTTCTGCCCTAAACACAATTTTAATGTTGTTAAACAGCAACATAAAGTGCACCATGTTAAACTAGGCATTTTTCCACCCCAAATACATATAAAGTTTATTTAAAACCGAGCTACGGTTATTTAGTTATGAATTAAAGCATTTTAACATGGCATTATGCAAAATAAACACAAATAGCATGTTAAACATTTTTAACATAGATGAAAGTGGCATATTATTAATCTACACAATTTTCTGAGCATTTTACATGTTTAAATCATTTAAATCCGATGCACGGTTGTGAAGTTATTAATGCATGAAGTTTAGGGGTTTTTCTGTAAAAACAACAATCTCTGGATAAATAGACAAATTCGCTGGACAGGAAAAATCAACATTGGGCTGAATCTGGACGGACTGGGCCAACAGAGAGGGGCGCTGGAGGTTGCTCACCCTGGGCCAAGGCCCGGTCGGTGGAGAGGGAGGCTGGAAGCAGGCCGCGGGGCAAGCGGGCCGGCTGGAAGGGCGCTGGGCCTCGCGATGCTGGGCTGGGTCTGACGAAGGGGAGGTGGCCCAGGCGCGCGGTTGAGCGAGGCGCGGTCAACGCTCGAGCGTTCGCCCGATGCAGGATGTGGCTCGAAGCAGTGCAGCGGCAGCGTGGAATTTGGCGACGGTGGGGCAACTCCGGCAAGGTGAAGACGGGGCGGCAGCAGATCCGGGCGTGGGGAGGAAAGCATGGGCGTGCGGCGCCGGGGTGCTGCTGGCGAGGACCAGCGTCGGGGAGCTCGAGGACGACGTCGTCCGGGCGCGGGAGGCGAGGATGGCCGGCGCAAACTCCTCGGGGCTCCCTGTTGCACGAACAGAGGGAGCAGGTGAGAGAGGGAGGAGAGAAGGAAGAGGAAGGGAGAGGCAGGGGCGCAGGGTACTGCTGAAGGTGGTCGCCGGTGACGTCGAGGCAGAGGCGAGGAAGATGGTGGAGGCCGGGACTTCAGGAAGTGCTTGCTGGTGGCCCTTGACGGCGGCGGAAGGGCTGGCAGCGCTCCAGCGGCTTGGTCGCCGGCGGCGTGACGGACGAGGACGACGGGGATCGGGCGTGAGCTCGGGAGCGGAGCTCCTGCGCGGGGTGGAGAGGACACATGAGGGTGGATCGAGGGGAGGAAGGGGCTGGCCCGGTGCTGAAAACAAGGGGCGTGGTCGGATCGGCTGCGTGGAATGGATGGATTGGATCGGGGAATCCCGAGGAAGAGGGTGGCGGCGGCAGGGAATAGGTGGATGGGACATGTTAAGACTAGGGTTATGCTGTTATTTATAACAGATGAAAACAGTTTAGGGCGGTTAGGTCCCTCCGATCGTAATCGGCGGTCACGAATAAAATAGCTAGGGAGTCCAAAAGAGAAACCGATGATGATTTAGAGATGTTTGGTGATGATCCGGACCCATCGGTCGTGACCGTGCGGTTCGGGTTCGGGGAAGTTTTGATCGAGCAAGCGAGGGGTTTGGCAAAACGCCATGGAGAAAAGGGGTTGGGCTGAGAGAATAGGAGAGAAAGAGAGGCCCGGCGGTAGTTTCGGAGACCGAAACGTCCGACGGTTAAACCGGCAACGGTGCCGCTACGGATGAGGGTTGGGCTATCAAACGGACTCCGAATGCGATGAAACTTGGCAGGCGGTCTGTCTACACTATAATAAGATCGCACGACAAGTTGCAACCCATACCGAGAACATTTTTATGCCTCTTATAAAATAATATTTCAGAGGTGCCGCGGGTGCGTGCGAGTGTGTCTGGGCTCGGAACGGACAACGGAGAGGACCGGGGAAACCCGAACGGATGCAAGTTTTATGAAAACGATGTCGATGCAATGCACATGATGCCATGAGATGAGATGCATAACAAGAACAAAAAGAAAAACAACAGACAAAACCCAACCACAGAGGAAATATCATATAGCATCTCCGGAAAAGGCAAGAGTTGGAGTTACGAATATGGAAAGTTATATCCGGGGCGTTACAACACTCCACCACTACGAGAGGATCTCGTCCCGAGATCTAGGATGGCACCGGAGAGAAACGAAAGAGGAAGATAAGAGGTAAACTAAGTTGCTTCTTCGACCAATGAGTGAAACCACGAACCTTGAGAGGTTGAGCAATTAGAGATGAACGAGATTGCAAACAATCCGTTAGAAAAGAGGAACGAGGAACATTACGGGAACTTGAAGGTTGCAAAGACATGAATCAAGAGTTTAATGGACAAGATAGAATTAGAAACCACTCCGGTTAAAACAAGATGAGAGAGGAAGAATTTGGACAGCACTCCGTTTGAACACGGAAGGAATATAACATGAACTAGATAAGATGAGAGGATACTTGATGAAATCAACAACACACTGCCTCCAGAACTATTGAAAGAATGGCACAATGGGTAAGAAGGATTTCAGACAACACTCAGGTTGAAAAGAGAGGCAAAACTTGAGAAGATGAAAGAACTTGAATGAGAACACAACACTCCGGTTAAATGGAGAAGCAAGGAGAAGAAAATGATCTTGAAAAAACAAGGTGATGGGTGAAGAGAGCAACATCACAATGACTCCGAAACGAAAGAATAGAAACTAGATCATTGTGATAAAGGGAACGGAGAAGGAAATGACAACTCGTACCACAATTGAATTTGGAAAGCATCCTTGCAAGAAGGTTAGAACAAAGTTGTTGGAAAATCAACAACGAAACACATAAGTTTGTAGTGGGCTTATGAAAAACATGTCAAGACTATGAGGTGACATTCTGCCACTAACGAAAAACAAATGCTTGTTTGAGATCAACGAAGAGATGAAAAACCTCTTTCACCGATAAGGATAAGGAGAAAGCTTGGATCAATGATAAGAACCACAATTAGCAACATTCCCAATGGAAGGCTTTAGGTGAAATATAACCCAAGATAACTCCAACAAAGAGATTGATTGGTCGAAAAGATATCTTGCACGAAGAGAAAATGATGGATTTAATTAACTCATTCCTGACAACTTGTGAATCACGAAGGGAAATTGTCAAGAGTGACATAACACCACCTCAAAAGATATTGTAGAAAGAATTGCACTTTGGAATGCAAGATGAAGAATACTTGAGCTCCTCAAAACAAAACATGTGTTGAACACCATGTTTATTTTTGAGTATAGCTTGGCGGATCATAACTTCGAGAGAAATCTTGAAGAACAATTGCAGAATGAAAAGAATCCCTTGACGAACGATCATGTAGAGCCTCCATGAAGAACTCCGGTAATAAAAGGATGATAAAAAGAAAAGAGAAGTTGAAAACACAAGGTGAAGCCTTGTGATGATTTAGATGGAGCTTTGCGACGATATAACCGAGAAAACTTGGAACTCCGGAAACGAAAAGATGAAACATCTCGAACCAGAAATGTGACATGATGAACAACTCCGAAAAGAAGAAACTAGATTACTTGGATGAAACAATAATAAGAATTACGTTATGCCTATCCTTCACCAATTTAAATTGATGACAAGCAACGGATTTGGCATACTACTTATTCTCATAGAAAGGATCACGATAGATATGGCGCAAACTTTAGAAAATCTTCATGAACCACCGGTAGGTTTGAAAAGAACGAATGAATTGAATGATAACGAAGGAAGTGAAATCTTGAACGAACCACCATAAGAATTGAAAATGAAAGTAACAAAGGCACAAATCACCGGAAAGAATTTGAAAATGAATGAAGATACTTGAAGGGATTTAGATACGTGAGAACGAAGAGATCATGAACTGATTAGAGGGTATTTGAACGATTCACCGGTAAGATTTGGAGAATGATAGCTACACGCTGAGAGTGAAGAATTATGACATGATGGCCCTCGGAGGAAGAAATGGAAACAACTCATGAAATGCTTCGGATGGGTGAAAAGAATTCTCACAATCGAAAACAATTATGAGAGGATGGCATCAAGCTAGAATCATGAATCTTGAGAGAACGGATAAGATTTAGAGGAAAACTCTTCTTAAATCTTGAACTGACAACGGGAAACACCACCAAAATTACTGAGATACTCCGGTAGAATGGAAAGCGAAGGGGTTGAGCCAACAATGAGAAGAATTTGAAAATGACCTTGGAGAAGGCATGTGACTGATGAAAATTCATTCTTACATCACACTTGGAAATGAATTTGAGAATTGCTCCTGATAATTTGAAGAGTCAGGTAAGATCCTGGAAAAAGACCTGTGGGTTAGGGCCCACTAAAAGATACACCTTCGAAAAAATTACTGGAAAGGGAAATTGCACCGGTTGAATTAAATGACTTGAATGAGATAACAACCTCGAAATATCTTGAACGGATTGAGAATGGAAACACAAGTCTTGTGAGATAACTTCAGCACTCCAAAACAAATAAATAGGAAGAAGTGAATGATTAAGAGGTGCATCGGCATGAGGAAGCATTAGAAACGAGGAAAGGAATATGATCAACACTGAAAGCTTGAAATTAATCCACCGGAGAAGAATACGAGAATGAAGTATGATGAACTTGAAAACTGTTGAGCATCTTCATTGGAAATCACCGGATAAGAACATTGATTGAAAAGAGTGCAGAGACTTCGCATGCATAAATGGATACTTGATTATAATATATGAGTCCTTGAAGAAAAGGGTGGGAGGGTGGGGAAAAACAAAGACAACTTGGGATGAACGAAACAAACACCGTTGAGAAAACTTAGAATTGATCTTGTGGATGGGGAGAATGATGGGATCATCTCGAAGAGAAGCGCACCGGTTGGAAAAGAATTAACATGACAACCTCAATGACCAAAAGGATTAGTACTCCCATAGAAATATGAGAACACCACTTGAAAGGTATGGAATCAACATTTGACTTTGAAGCAACTCGAATACCACAAATAAAACAAAACAAAGGATTTGGCTTGCTGAATAAGCCGGAACAAATACATATGATAGAGATTTACCCAATCCCATATCATGCATCTGTCGGAAAGATATTCTAGGAGCTACTTGAATTCCCACCTATAAACTCCCGAAACTTTCTGGTTATGCAATCTGGTGTTGGGGATACAGGGGAAGCAATATATCTCACCCAAACTAACAATACCTACATCCAAGTTGTATCCATCCGTCAACACATAACCAAGAAACCTTCAGAAATCGTGTACCTCAACCTTTGAAAAGCATCCGTTATACGAGTTATGGCAATACTCTCGAGCTCGCCCCAGTACTGGGTTATCGGGGTTATCTCACCAACAACTGCATAAAAGAGATTTTTGATGTTGGCAAATCTCAGGTATTCCAGAACTGCAATGATAAAATTGTGACGACAACACCTCAGAGCTCGACTCCTCGGGACACTGCCACAACCCCTAAATGTCAGGAGGCACCAAGAACAATGTTCTCGTCACAAGACTATCGGAACGATCCCAAGATACCCGCGTGATCCTAAATTTTTTTTAGTGAAATTTGAGGAGAGGAAAGTCAAAACATCTACATCAGGAGACCTCACCAGAGCGACGAAGGGGCTGAGGAGTAAAAAGAATCCTACTCTCCGATATATATATAATCCTAAGACTCAAAATAGTTTTCTTCTAGACTCAACAACGGCCAACAATCAAGGGGGCTCCTATGGTCGGTCGAGGCTCTGATTACCAACTTGTCACGCCCAATATGCGACCCTATCCAAAAGGAACTCGAAGGTCCCACCAAGCATAGACCCGCATATTGAAACGCTTTTGCAAGGTGGATATCATTACATCAACATTACATAATAGATGGGGATACATACATAAGGCATACAATGCCACACGAATACAACATTACAATACATAAGAGCATCATCCATCTATGGATGGATCACAAACAGAAACTCAAACGACATCCACCCTGCTAGCCCAGGCTGCCGACCTGGAACCTATCCCCTGATCGAAGAAGAAGCAGAAGAAGAACTCAATGCAAGCAAGCATCGCCCTCGCATCATGATCATCGCATAACTTGTACCTGCAACTGTTGTTGTAGTAATCTGTGAGCCACGAGGACTCAGCAATCCCATTACCATGGGTATCAAGACTAGCAAAGCTTAAAGGGAAAGGAAGGGGTAAAGTGGTGAGGCTGCAGCAGCGACTAAGCATATATGGTGGCTAACATACGCAAATAAGAGCAAGAAGAGATCAAGCGGAACGGACGTGAAGCTATCAATGATCAAGAAGTGATCCTGAACTCCTACTTACGTCAAACATAACCCAAAAACCGTGTTCACTTCCCGGACTCCGCCGAAAAGAGACCATCACGGCTACACACGCGGTTGATGCGTTTTAATTCGGATCTGGTGGAAAGTTATCTACAACCGGACATTAACAAATTCCCATCTGCCTATAACTGCAGGCACGGCTTTCGAAAGATTATACCCTGCAGGGGTGTCCCAACTTAGCCCATGACAAGCTCTCGCGATCAACAAAGGAATAGACCTTCTCCCAGGAAGACCCGATCAGACTCGGAATCCCGGTTTACAAGACATTTCGACAATGGTAAAACAAGACCAGCAAAGCCACCCTATGTGCCGACAAATCCCGATAGGAGTCGCATGTACCTCGTTCTCAGGGCACACCAGATGAGCAAGACGACGGGTTGGCATAGACCCTGGTTGCCCAGGGGGCGCCGGACATCGCTCGGTTTGGACCAACACTTAGACAAGCACTCGCCCATGGGGGCTAAAATAAAGATGACCCTCAGGCTCCGGAAACCCAAGGGAAAAAAAGGGCTAGGTGAGGCAAATGGTAAAACCAATGTTGGGCCTTGATGGAGGAGTTTTATTCAAAGCGAACTGTCAAGGGGGTCCCATAAATCACCCGACCACGTAAGGAACGCAAAATCCGGGAACATAACACCGGTATGACGGAAACTAGGGCGGCAAGAGTGGAACAAAACACTAGGCAAAAGGCCGAGTCTTCCACCCTTTACCAAGTATATAGATGCATTAACAATATAAGAGATATTGTGATATCCCAACCAAAATCCTGTCCACCATGGAGAAATCTTCAACTTCACCTGCAACTAGCAACGCTATAAGAGGGGCTGAGCAAAAGCAGTAACATAGCCAATCAATGGTTTGCATAGGTAAGGTGTCAAAGGTTAGAGGTTCATGGCAACAAGGGATGGCTCGATAAACAGATGATAGGTAGCGCAGCAAAGCGATAGAACGAAGCAACTAGCATAGCAATGATAGTAGTGAGATCCAGGGTAGCGGTCATCTTGCCTGAAATCCCGCTAAGAAGAAGAACGAGTCCATGAAGAAGACGAACGGACGTAGTCGAACGAATCCTCACAATCGCAACATTACCAGAACTAAGAAGCAACACCGGAAAGAAACAAACAACATGGTAAATGCACAAGCATAAACATGGCATGATGCACAAACAAGTATGATGCATGTCCGGTATAATGAGGCATGGCATGGCAAAGCAACAAACAATACTACAAGTTAAGTGGAGCTCAATATGCAACGAGTTGCATATTGACGAAACACCACATGCAATTATTTAGTTTGATATCGGTTATGTACCCAACAACATTAAATGTTATTAAACATGGCAAGGGGTGAAGCACGAGAAAAACTACCTATCTAGACAAGTTTAAATGAGGCCGGAACAACAAACAACAATTCTGGAAAATCCCCATGTGCATATTTTAGATTTGGTACTGTTCTGCCCTAAACACAATTTTAATGTTGTTAAACAGCAACATAAAGTGCACCATGTTAAACTAGGCATTTTTCCACCCCAAATACATATAAAGTTTATTTAAAACCGAGCTACGGTTATTTAGTTATGAATTAAAGCATTTTAACATGGCATTATGCAAAATAAACACAAATAGCATGTTAAACATTTTTAACATAGATGAAAGTGGCATATTATTAATCTACACAATTTTTTGAGCATTTTACATGTTTAAATCATTTAAATCCGATGCATGGTTGTGAAGTTATTAATGCATGAAGTTTAGGGGTTTTTCTGTAAAAACAGCAATCTCTGGATAAATAGACAAATTCGCTGGACAGGAAAAAAACAACATTGGGCCGAATCTGGACGGACTGGGCCAACAGAGAGGGGCGCTGGAGGTTGCTCACCCTGGGCCAAGGCCCGGTCGGTGGAGAGGGAGGCTGGAAGCAGGCCGCGGGGCAAGCTGGCCGTCTGGAAGGGCGCTGGGCCTCGCGATGCTGGGCTGGGTCTGACGAAGGGGAGGTGGCCCAGGCGCGCGGTTGAGCGAGGCGCGGTCAACGCTCGAGCGTTCGCCCGATGCAGGATGTGGCTCGAAGCAGTGCAGCGATGGCGTGGAATTTGGCGACGGCGGGGCAACTCCGGCAAGGTGAAGACGGGGCGGCAGCAGATCCGGGCGTGGGGAGGAAGGCATGGGCGCGCGGCGCCGGGGTGCTGCTGGCGAGGACCGGCGTCGGGGAGCTCGAGGACGACATCGTCCGGGCGCGGGAGGCGAGGATGGCCGACGCAAACTCCTCGGGGCTCCCTGTTGCACGAACAGAGGGAGCATGTGAGAGAGGAAGGAGAGAAGGAAGAGGAAGGGAGAGGCAGGGGCGCAGGGTCCTACTGAAGGTGGTCGCCGGCGATGTCGAGGCAGAGGCGAGGAAGATGGTGGAGGCCGGGACTTCAGGAAGTGCTTGCTGGTGGCCCTTGACAGCGGCGGAAGGGCTGGCAGCGCTCCAGCGGCTTGGTCGCCGGCGGCGTGACGGACGAGGACGACGGGGATCGGGCGTGAGCTCGGGAGCGGAGCTCCTGCGTGGGGTGGAGAGGACGCAGGAGGGTGGATCGAGGGGAGGAAGGGGCTGGCCCGGTGCTGAAAACAAGGGGCGTGGTCGGATCGGCTGTGTGGAATGGATGGATTGGATCGGGGAATCCCGAGGAAGAGGGTGGCGGCGGCAGGGAATAGGTGGATGGGACATGTTAAGACTAGGGTTATGCTGTTATTTATAACAGATGAAAACAATTTAGGGCGGTTAGGTCCCTCCGATCGTAATCGGGCGGTCACGAATAAAATAGCTAGGGAGTCCAAAAGAGAAACCGATGATGATTTAGAGATGTTTGGTGATGATCCGGACCCATCGGTCGTGACCGTGCGGTTCGGGTTCGGGGAAGTTTCGAGCGAGCAAGCGAGGGGTTTGGCAAAACGCCATGGAGAAAAGGGGTTGGGCTGAGAGAAGAGGAGAGAAAGAGAGGCCCGACGGTAGTTTCAGAGACCGAAACGTCCGACGATTAAACCGGCAACGGTGCCGCTACAGATGAGGGTTGGGCTATCAAACGGACTCCGAATGCGATGAAACTTGGCAGGTGGTCTGTCTACACTATAATAAGATCGCACGACAAGTTGCAACCCATTCCGAGAACATTTTTATGCCACTTATAAAATAATATTTTGGAGGTGTCGCGGGCGCGTGCGAGTGTGTCTGGGCTCGGAACGGACAACGGAGGGGACCGGGGAAACCCGAACGGATGCAAGTTTTATGAAAACGATGTCGATGCAATGCACATGATGCCATGAGATGAGATGCATAACAAGAACAAAAAGCAAAACAACAGACAAAACCCAACCACAGAGGAAATATCATATAGCATCTCCGGAAAAGGCAAGAGTTGGAGTTACGAATATGGAAAGTTGTATCCGGGGCGTTACATCCGGTCATTTGCTTTGTTGCTCCACTATCGAGCAACCATGATCCCCAACCAGAAGCAAACACCTACAATTGATCAATGCTTAGTTTTAGGTACCCATTTAGTAATGGGTCCTTTGATGTTAGTAACAAGGGTCTTAGGAACCCAAATAGGCCATTCAATCTACTCATAAGGAGAACCAACAAATTTAGCATAAACATGCCCATCACTAGCACGGCACAACACATAAGAAGGGTTAAAGTCACCGGCTTTGTTGGAAGAGGTGGCTTTGCCCTTTTTGACATCACCACCCTTCACATTGTTCTTCTTCTCCTTAGGAGCACCCTCTCCCTCCTTCACAAAAGTTTGCTTGAGAGGAGGAGGCCATTTGGTCTTATCGTTCTTCTTCTTGTTCTTCGACTTGGGTGCGAACCCAACTCCCTCCTTGGCCACAACTTCCTTTTGATTGCTCAAAAGGACGTTGAGGTTCTTCTCACCTTGTATGCATGTCAAGGCCTTTCTCGAGTTGCTCCTTCAACTTGGCATTCTCCTCCACAAGATGCACATGCTCACAACACGGGTTAGTCGCATTTGCATTATCAATTAATACCATATGAGGAAAGGTGGCCTTTTCTTTGGTTAGCTTAACTTGGAGTTGATCATGAGACTCCTTGAGGCTAGCATGAGCACCCTTCAAGACCTTGTGGGCCTTGTCGAGTAAATCAAACTCCTCCATGAGTCTAGCATGGTCAACGCCAAGTTTAGCCTTCTCGGAAGTTAGCACAAGACACACAACAAGAGCATGGTCAAGATCTTTCTTTAACTTAGCATGGTCATTGTTGTGTGACTCCTCAAGAGCCAAAGGATGCCCACGCTCTTCCTCAAGATGATTAGAGAGATCCGATATCTCATCGGCATAGTCACGACTATGACCTTCCATCTTAGAGATGGTTTCTTCATGAGCATCGATCATATCATTGGCTTCACCAAGTTGTTCCAAGAGAGCAACAAAGTGCTTCTTGGATTTTCCCTTGATCTTACTCATAAAAGACTCAAATTCATTCACTTCCTCATTAGACCCATCACTTTCATCAATGCCATCCGTCAAGGAGGGATTAGTAATGATGGTGGTTTTGATGTTGGGGGTTACCTTGTTGGTGGCTTTAGCCATGAGACACTTGGCGGAGATGTTCTCATTGGGTGAGTCTAAGAGGGACACCCCTGGAGTAGTGGCAATGGCAATGGAGGCCATGTCCATGGCTTCACTATCTTCATCATCATCGTCATCCTCATGGTATTCTTCTTGAACCACCAACCCTCGAGTAGGAGTCTTTTTGGTGAAGTTGTTCTTGTTCGGGAAGGACTTGGCTTTGTCTTTTTGTAGGAGCTTGCCACCATTGTCTCCCCTCTTCTCATAAGGGCAATCCACAACAAAATGGATCACATTGCCACAATTGTAACATGTTCTCACACGTTGCTTGCCCTTGAACCCACTCGAGTTGTTCTTGTTGAAGTTGGGCCTTGTGTTCTTCTTGTTCCAAAATTGCCTTGAAGCAAGAGCCATGTGCTCATGATAATCATATTTTGTATCTTCGGGGTTGCTCTCCTCATCTTCCTCTTCTTCCTCTTCTTCCATAATAACCTTGGCCTTCAAGGCAAGGTTGGGCTTCTTTGTCCTTTGAGAACGCAACACCGTGTTGTCAGCGGTCTTGTCCAAGATCCTCATTGCCACAAACTCATCCAGCACTTCATTTGAGGTCAAGGAGTGGAAGTCCGGTCTTTGACGGATGACAGAGGACAAGGCCTTGTGGTAAGGCATCATTGCTTTGAGAAACTTGCGCTTGATCCAATTGTCATCCGTGTCCTTGCTCCCATGATCTCAGAGTGAGATCGCAAGTTTTGTTACTCTCCGAAAGAGCTCACGAGGTTCTTCATCTTCTTTCATTGCAAACTCATCGGCTTCATCTTGCACCACTTCATAGTTGGAGCGTTGAATGCTTGCACTTCCTTTATAGAGGGAAACAACGCAATGCCATGCATCTTTGGCCATGGCGAAGGGTCGAAGATGAGGGAGATCTTCGGGTAGAACTGCATCTTGAATGATGAAGAGAGCATTCTCATTGAATTGATTATCCACGACTACTCTAGGGGTGAAGTTGCTTCGATCATGTGGATGGAAACCTTCTTCAATGATTCTCCAAAGGTTAGTATTCACATGATTTAATTGACGCTTGAAGCGATAAACCCAAGAATCAAAGTCCTCATTTTTCACAATCTTAGGAGGAGGGCCGGCATGATTTAAATGAGTAGAAGGAATCAGTCCTCCATAAATTGGAGGTGCCGCATGGGCAAAGATGTCGGTGCCATTTCTACCACTAGTAGAAGGGTCCTTTTCACTAGTAGCTTCCCCCTTGTCGGAGTTAGCATCCATCACCTTGTCAGTGGGATCACCCACTTTCAACGGCGAGGTAGATAGTTTAAGTCCTTCTAAGAATTTATTAAACATGCTTTCAACCTCGGTTGTCATGGAGGTTTTCAATGTGTCCAAAGCCACATTGAATTCCTCACGAGACACCGCGGTTCCCCCATCACCCGTAGACGAGCTTGGATTCACACCGGAGTGCTCTTCCCTACCGTCTACGGTGTCAGCCATACTCTTCAGACGACAAAGTCCTTAATAAAGAGACGAGGCTCTGATACCAATTGAAAGGATCGATATAGTTGACTAGAGGGGGGTGAATAGGCAACTAACAATTTTTAGCTTTTCTTTACCAAATTAAAATTTGCATCAAAGTAGGTTGTCTAGATATGCAACTAGGTGAGAAACCTATATGATGCAACAACAACAAGTACACAAGCAAGCAAGGGATACAACACAAATAAGCTTGCACAAGTAAAGGCACGAGATAACCAAGAGTGGAGCCGATGAAGACGAGGATGTGTTACCGAAGTTCCTTCCTTTTAAGGGGAAGTACGACTCCATTAGAGCGGTGTGGAGGCACAATGCTCCCCAAGAAGCCACTAGGGCCACCGTATTCTCCTCACGCCCTCACACAATGCGAGATGTCGTGATTCCACTATTGGTGCCCTTGAAGGCGGCGACCGAACCTTTACAAAGAAGGTTGGAGCTATCTCCACAACTTAATTGGAGGCTCCCAACGACACCATGAAGCTTCACCACAATGGACTATGGCTCCACGGTGACCTCAACCGTCTAGGGTGCTCAAACACCCAAGAGTAACAAGATCCGCTAGGGATTAGTGGGGGGAATCAAATTTCTGTTGGTGGAAGTGTAGATCGGGGCCTTCTCAACCAATCCCGAGCAAATCAACAAGTTTGATTGGCTAGGGAGAGAGATCGGGCGAAAATGGAGCTTGGAGCAGCAATGGAGCTTTTGGGGGAAGAGGTAAATCAACTTTGGAGAAGAAGACTCCCTTTTATAGTGGGGGAACAATCCAACCGTTACCCCCCAGAACATCCCCGCAGAGAGTTGTACTACCGCAGGGGATAGCGGTACTACCGTTGGCCCCAACGGTACTACCGCCCCCCCTCGCGGTACTGCCGTGCAGCCAGGGAGGGCAGGCACATGGGCAAGGGATGGACCCAGTGCGGTACTACCGCGGTGGTAGGGCGGTACTATCGCTCTTGAGCGGTACTACCGCTTCTACTGCCGCTGCTTAGTGCCGCACAGTCCGACACGAGGGGCGACCCCCTCGAGTCGACGCGGCAGGACCCCGATACCACAGCGGTACTACGGCTGAGGATCCACAGGCGGTACTACCGCTGAAGAGCGGTACTGCCGCCTGTGGCTCTTGAGCGGTACTACCGCTAGGCACCACGATATTACCACTGGGACCAAGCCAAAACCCATAGAAGGGGAAGAAAGCCTCCATCGAAGCAGGAAGGCTCAGGGGGTGCAAAATGGATGTGTACGTGTTGATTCCACCCTAGCCTTATCAACAACGGATCCCCTCTTGATAGTATGGTGACTCCTACGAAACATGTCCACCAAAACAGAAACGAAAGAGCTACACCGTCTTGATTAAAACTCCGAGGGGAAGGAATCGTCTCGTGCCAAATGATAGATCTCTGAAATGCTCAAAGCACACGATTAGTCCGCAAACGTGTTGTCATCAATCACCAAAACTACATCAAGAGAGATATGCCTTAACAGCTTGTAATTGCGACCTCCAAGGGTAGTGTATGGTCACCTGGCTCATGCACCCTGACCACCATCTCCACCTCTCTGCAATGCTAGCGTCATGAGTCTCAACTAGTTCACCATTGGCAACAGCATCCTCCTCCTCTCCTCCCCGCCATCCAGAATGATGGTGGTTGGCACCACCGCGAAGACAGATTAGTCATGAGAGCCTGTACTTGGCCATCTTGCTCTCTAACATGGATTGACTGACTCATCCTCATCCACCGCCCACTGTAGTATGTCCACTCACATAACACCTTGATACATCCCAAACGTATCTATAATTTTTTCATTGTCTCATGCTATTATCATACCACTTTTAAATAGTTTTATAGGAATTTATATTATTTTTTGACTAACCTATTAATGTAGTGCCCAGAGTCAAATGTTGTTTTCTGCATGTTTTTTATTGTACAACAAAAAGATATTTCCGAACCTAAAAATATCATGAGGATTTTTGATGATTTTTTCGGAAGGAGAAGGTTCCAGAAAGCACCGGGAGGAGCGGGGAGTCCACCCAGGGCCCAAGACAGCCACCCCACGCGGTCAGCAGGGGCGCGTGGTGGGCCCGTCTGGCGCCCCTCTACACTGCCTTTCGCTCATTTTTGCCTATAAATCGCATTATTCCCGAAACACCCAACGCATTTTTTCATGATTTTTTCCGCCGTTGCAAGTTCCTGTTTTAGGGAGATCCAATTTGGAGGTCTTTTCCGGCTTGCTATGCTACGTCTTGAGCTTCCGTTGGTTTTCCTTGAAGACAAAAGGGTGATGCAGCAATAGTAGCGTAAGTATTTCCCTCAGTTTTTGAGAACCAAGGTATCAATCCAGTAGGAGGCTCCTCAAAAGTCCCATGCACCTACACAAACAAACAAAGAACTCGCAACCAAAGCAATAAAGGGGTTGTCAATCCCTTCATGGCCACTTGCGAAAGTGAGATCTGATAGAGATAGTATGATAAGATAAATATATTTTTGGTATTTTATGATATAGATTGGAAAAGTAAAGATGCAAATAAAAGTAGACTGAAAGCTTATATGATAAAAGATAGACCCGGGGGCCATAGGTTTCACTAGTGGCTTCTCTCAAGATAGCATAAGTATTACGGTGGGTGAACAAATTATTGTCGAGCAATTGATAGAAAAGCGAATAATTATGAGATTATCTAGGCATGATCATGTATATAGGCATCAGGTCCGTGACAAGTAAACCGACTCCTGCCTGCATCTACTACTATTACTCCACACATCGACCGCTATCCAGCATGCATCTAGAGTATTAAGTTCATAAAGAACAGAGTAACGCATTAAGAAAGATGACATGATGTAGAGGGATAAAATCATGCAATATGATATAAATGTTGGGGAATGTAGCAGAAATTCAAAATTTTCCTACGAGTCACCAAGATCTATCTATGGAGAAACCAGCAACGAGGGGAAGGAGAGTGCATCTACATACCCTTGTAGATCGCTAAGCGGAAGCGTTCAAGAGAACGGGGTTGAAGGAGTCGTACTCGTCGTGATCCAAATCACCGGAGATCCTAGTGCCGAACGGACGGCACCTCCGTGTTCAACACACGTACAGCCCGGTGATGTCTCCCACGCCTTGATCCAGCAAGGAGAGAGGGAGAGGTTGAGGAAGACTCCGTCCAGCAGCATCACAACGGCGTGGTGGTGATGGAGGAGCATGGCAATCCTGCAGGGCTTCGCCAAGCACCGCGGGAGAGGAGGAGGAAGAGAGGTAGGGCTGCGCCAGGGAGAGGTCAAAACTCATGTGTTGGCAGCCCCAAAACCCTCAAGTATATATAGGGGAAGGGAGGGGGCTGCGCCCCCTCTAGGGTTCCCTCCCCAAGGGTGGCGGCAGCCCCAGATGCCATCTGGGTGGCGGCCAGAGGGGGAGAGGGGAGGTGCGCCTGGGGTGGGCCTTAGGGCCCATCTGCCCTAGGGTTTGCCCCCTCCCACTCTTCCCTGCGCCTTGGGCCCCTTGTGGGGGGCGCACCAGCCCACCTGGGGCTGGTCCCCTCCCACACTTGGCCCATGCAGCCCTCCGGGGTTGGTGGCCCCACTTGGTGGACCCCCGGGACCCTCCCGGTGGTCCCGGTACTTTATGATAAAACCCGAAACTTTTCCGGTGACCAAAACAGGACTTCCCCTATATAAATCTTTACCTCCGGACCATTCCGGAACTCCTCATGACGTCCGGGATCTCATCCGGGACTCCGAACAACATTCGGTAACCACATACAAACTTCCTTTATAACCCTAGCGTCATCGAACCTCAAGTGTGTAGACCCTACGAGTTCGAGAACCATGCAGACATGACCGAGACGTTCTCCGGTCAATAACCAACAGCGGGATCTGGATACCCATGTTGGCTCCCACATGTTCCACGATGATCTCATCGGATGAACCACGATGTCAAGGACTCCATTGATCCCGTATTCAATTCCCTTTGTCCAGCGGTATTATACTTGCCCGAGATTCGATCGTCGGTATGCCGATACCTTGTTCAATCTCGTTACCGGCAAGTCTCTTTACTCATTCCGTAACACATCATCCCGTGATCAACCCTTTGATCACATTGTGCACATTATGATGATGTCCTACCGAGTGGGCCCAGAGATACCTCTCCGTCACACGGAGTGACAAATCCCAGTCTCGATTCGTGCCAACCCAACAGACACTTTCGGAGATACCTGTAGTGCACCTTTATAGCCACCCAGTTATGTTGTGACGTTTGGTACACCCAAAGCATTCCTACGGTATCCGGGAGTTGCACAATCTCATGGTCTAAGGAAAAGATACTTGACATTAGAAAAGCTTTAGCATACGAACTACACGATCTCTGTGCTAGGCTTAGGATTGGGTCTTGTCCATCACATCATTATCCTAATGATGTGATCCCGTCATCAATGACATCTAATGTCCATGGCCAGGAAACCATAACCATCTGTTGATCAACGAGCTAGTCAACTAGAGGCTTACTAGGGACATGGTGTTGTCTATGTATCCACACATGTATCTAAGTTTCCTATCGATACAATTATAGCATGGATAATAAAAGATTATCATGAACAAGGAAATATAATAATAACCAATTTATTATTACCTCTAGAGCATATTTCCAACAGTCTCCCACTTGCACTAGAGTCAATAATCTAGTTCACATCGCCATGTGATTAACACTCACACGTTACATCGCCATGTGACCAACATCCAAAGAGTTTACTAGTTCACATCATCATGTGATTAAGACTCAATGAGTTCTGGAGTTTGATCATGTTTTGCTTGTGAGAGAAGTCTTAGTTAACGGGTCTGCAACATTCAGATCCGTATGTACTTTGCAAATCTCTAGGTCATATTGTAAATGTTGCTTCCACACTCCACTTGGAGCTATTCCAAATGGTAGATCCACTATATGTATCCGGTTTGCTACTCAGAGTCATTCGGATAGGTGTTAAAGCTTGCATCACCGTAACCCTTTACGCCAAACTCTTTATCACCTCCATAATCGAGAAATAAATCCTTATTCCACTAAGGATAATTCTGACCGCTATCTGGTGATCCACTCCTTGACCACCTTTGTACCCTCTTGCCAGACATGTGGCAAGGCACACATCAGGTGCGGTACTTAGCATAGCATACTGTAGAGCCTACGTCTAAAGCATAGGGGACGCCCTTCGTCCTTTCTCTCTTTTCTGCCGTGGTCGAGCTTTAAGTCTTAACTTCATACCTTACATCTCAGGCAAGAACTCCTTATTTGACTGATCCATCTTGAACACCTTCAAGATCATGTCAAGGTATATGCTCATTTGAAAGTACCATTAAGCGTTTTTGATCTATCCTAATAGATCTTGATGCTCGATGTTCAAGCAGCTTAATCCAGGTTTTCTATTGAAAAACACCTTTCAAATAACCCTATATGCTTTCTAGAAATTCTACATTATTTCTGATCAACAATATGTAAACAACATATACTCATCAGAAATTCTATAGTGCTCCCACTCACTTCTTTGGAAATACAAGTTTCTCATAAACTTCGTATAAACCCAAAATCTTTGATCATCTTATCAAAGTGTATATTCCAACTCCGAGATGCTTACTCCAGTCCATGGAAGGATCGCTGGAGCTAGCATACCTTTTAGCATCCTCAGGATCGACAAAACCTTTCTGATTGTATCACATACAACCTTTCCTTATGAAAACTGGTAAGGAAACTCGTTTTGACATCCATCTGCCAGATTTCATAAATGCAGCTAATGCTAACATGATTTCGACGGACTTAAGCATCGCTACGGATGATAAAATCTCATCGTAGTCAACTCCTTGAACTTGTGAAGAACTCTTCGCCACAAGTCGAGCTTCATAGACGGTGACATTACCGTCCACGTCCGTCTTCTTCTTAAAGATCCATTTATCTCAATGGCTTGCCGATCATCGGGCAAGGCCACCAAAGTCCATGCTTTGTTATGATACATGGATCCTATCTCGGATTTCATGTCTTCTAACCATTTGTCGGAATATGAGCCCACCATCGCTTCCCCATAGCTCGTAGGTTCATTGTTGTCTAGCAACATGACCTTCAAGACAGGATTACTGTACCACTCTGAAATAGTATGCATCCTTGTCACCCTACGAGGTACGGTAGTGACTTGATCCAAAACTTCATGATCACTATCATAAGCTTCTACTTAAATTGGTGTAGGTGCCATAGAGAACAACTTCCTGTGCCCTGCTACACACTTGTTGAAGTGACGGTTCAATAACCTCATCAAGTCTCCACCACCCTCCCACTCAATTCTCGAGACAAACCTTTCCTCGAGAAAGACCCGATTCAAGAAACAATCACTTTTGCTTCCGGATCTGAATTAGGAGGTATACCCAACCATTTTGGGCATCCTATGAAGATGCATTTATCCGTTTTGGGTTCGAGCTTATCACGATGAAACTTTTTCACATAAGCGTCGCAGCCCCAAACTTTCAAGAAACGTCAGCTTAGGTTTCTCTAAACCATAGTTCTCATGGTGTCATCTCAACGGATTACGTGGTGCCCTATTAAAGTGAGTGCGGTTGTCTCTAATGCCTAACCCATGAACGATAGTGGTAATTCGATAAGAGACATCATGGTACGCACCATATCCAATAGGGTGCAACTATGATGTTCGAATACACCATCACACTATGGTGTTCCAGGCGGTATTAATTGTGAAACAATTTCCACAATGTCTTAATTGTGTGCCAAAACTCGTAACTCAGATATTCATCTCTATGATCATATCATAGACATTTTATCCTCTTGTCACGAAGATCTTAAACTTCACTCTGAAATTACTTGAACCATTCAATAATTCAGACTTGTGTTTCATCAAGTAAATATACTCAACATCTACTCGAATCATCTGTGAAGTAAGAACATAACGATATTCACTGCATGCCTCGGCACTCATTGGACTGCACACATCAAAATGTGCTACTTCCAACAAGTTGCTATCTTGTTCCATCTTACTGAAAACGAGGCTTTTCAGTCATCTTGCCCATGTGGTATGATTTGCATATCTCAAGTGATTCAAAATCAAGTGAGTCCAAACGATCCATCTGCATGGAGTTTCTTCATGCGTACACACCAATAGACATGGTTCACATGTCTCAAACTTTTCAAAAACGAGTGAGTCCAAAGATCCATCAACATGGAGCTTCTTCATGCGTTTTACACCAATATGACTTACATGGCAGTGCCACAAGTAAGTGGTACTATCATTACTATCTTATATCTTTTGGCATGAAAATGTGTATCACTATGATCGATATTCAATAAACCATTCCTTTAGGTGCAAGACCATTTAAGGTATTATTCAAATAAACAGAGTAACCATTATTCTCCTTAAATGAATAACCGTATTGCGATAGACATAATCCAATCATGTCTATGCTCAACGCAAACACCAAATGACAATTATTTAGGTTTAATACTAATCTTGATGGTAGAGGGAGTGTGCGATGTTTGATCACATCAAACTTGGAAACACTTCCAACACATATCGTCAGCTCACCTTTAGCTAGTCTCCGTTTATGCTGTAACCTTTTATTTCGAGTTACTAACACTTAGCAACCGAACCGGTATCTAATACCCTCGTGCTACTAGGAGTACTAGTAAAGTACACATTAACTTAATGTATATCCAATATACTTCTATCGACCTTGCCAGCCTTCTCATCTACCAAGTATCTAGGGTAATTCTGCTCTAGTGGTTGTTCCCCTTATTACAGAAGCACTTAGTCTCGGGTTTGGGTTCAACCTTGGGTTTCTTCACTAGAGCAGCAGCTGTTTTGTCGTTTCATGAAGTATCCCTTCTTGCCCTTGCCCTTCTTGAAACTAGTGGTTTCACCAACCATCAACAATTGATGCTCCTTCTTGATTTCTACTTTCGCGGTGTCAAACATCGCGAATACCTCAAGGATCATCATATCTATCCCTGATATGTTATAGTTCATCACAAAGCTCTAGCAGCTTGGTGGCAATGACTTTGGAGAAACATCACTATCTCATCTGGAAGATCAACTCCCACTCGATTCAAGTGATTGTTGCACTCAGACAATCTAAGCACAAGCTCAACGATTTAGCTTTTCTCCCTTAGTTTGTAGGCTAAGAAAATCGTCGAAGGTCTCATACCTCTTGACATGGGCACGAGCCTGAAATCCCAATTTCAGCCCTCGAAACATCTCTTATGTTCCGCGACATTTCGAAAAACGTCTTTGGTGCCTCAACTCTAAACAGTTTAACTGAACTATCACATAGTTATCAAAACGTGTATGTCCGATGTTCGCAACATCCACAGACGATGTTTGGGGTTCTGCACACTGAGCGGTGCATTAAGGACATAAGCTTTCTACTGATCGCATAATCGCTACTGTCAACTTTCAACTAAATTTTCTCTAGGAACATATCTAAAACAGTAGAACTAAAGCGCGAGCTATGACATAATTTGCAAAGGGTCTTTTGACTATGTTCAGGATAATTAAGTTCATCTTATGAACTCCCACTCAGATAGACATCCCTCTAGTCATCTAAGTGATTACATGATCCGAGTCAACTAGGCCGTGTCCGATCATCATGTGAGACGGACTAGTCATCATCGGTGAACATCTTCATGCTGATCGTATCTACTATACGACTCATGCTCGACCTTTCGGTCTCTTGTGTTCCGAGGCCATGTCTGTACATGCTAGGCTCGTCAAGTTAACCTAAGTGTTTCGCGTGTGTAAATCTGGCTTACACCCGCTGTATGTGAATGTAAGAATCTATCACACCCGATCATCACGTGGTGCTTCGAAATGACGAACTTTCGCAACGGTACATAGTTAGGGGGAACACTTTCTTGAAATTTTAATGAGGGATCATCTTATTTACTACCGTCGTTCTAAGCAAATAAGATGCATAAACATGATAAACATCACATGCAATCAAATAGTGACATGATATGGCCAATATCATTTTGCTCCTTTTGATCTCCATCTTCGGGGCTCCATGATCATCATCGTCACCGGCATGACACCATGATCTCCATCATCATGATCTCCATCATCGTGTCTTCATGAAGTTGTCTCGCCAACTATTACTTCTACTACTATGACTAACGGTTTAGCAATAAAGTAAAGTAATTACATGGCATTGTTCAATGACACGCAGGTCATACAATAAATTAAGACAACTCCTATGGCTCCTGCAAGTGCCGATACCTTGTTCAATCTCGTTGCCGGCAAGTCTCTTTACTCGTTCCGTAACACATCATCCCGTGATCAACCCTTTGATCACATTGTGCACATTATGATGATGTCCTACCGAGTGGGCCCAGAGATACCTCTCTGTCACACGGAGTGACAAATCCCAGTCTCGATTCGTGCCAACCCAACAGACACTTTTGGAGATACATGTAGTGCACCTTTATAGCGACCCAGTTACATTGTGACGTTTGGTACACCCAAAGCATTCCTACGGTATCCGGGAGTTGCACAATCTCATGGTCTAAGGAAAAGATACTTGACATTAGAAAAGCTTTAGCATACGAACTACACGATCTCTGTGCTAGGCTTAGGATTGGGTCTTGTCCATCACATCATTATCCTAATGATGTGATCCCGTCATCAATGACATCTAATGTCCATGGTCAGGAAACCGTAACCATCTATTGATCAACGAGCTAGTCAACTAGAGGCTTACTAGGGACATGGTGTTGTCTATGTATCCACACATGTATCTGAGTTTCCTATCAATAAAATTATAGCATGGATAATAAATGATTATCATGAACAAGGAAATATAATAATAACCAATTTATTATTGCCTCTAGAGCATATTTCCAACAATAAACCCCATCTTTTTATCCTTCATGGCAACAATACAATATGTGCCTTGCTGCTCCTACTGTCACTAGGAAAGGACACCGCAAGATTGAACCCAAAGCTAAGCACTTCTCTTGTTGCAAGAAAGATCAATCTAGTAGGCCAAACCAAACTGATAATTCGAAGAGACTTGCAAAGATAACTTAATCACACATAAAAGAATTCAGAGGAGATTATTTCTCATAGATAAACTTGATCATAAACCCACAATTCATCGGATCTCGACAAACACACCGCAAAAAGAGTTACACCGAATAGATCTCCAAGAAGATCGAAGAGAACATGGTATTGAGATCCAAAAAGAGAGAAGAAGCCATCTAGCTAATAACTATGGACCTGAAGGTCTATGGTAAACTACTCACAACTCATCGGAGGGGCTATGGTGTTGATGTAGAAGCCCTCCATGGTCGATTCCCCCTCCGGCGGAGCGCCGGCAAAGGCTCCAAGATGGGATCTCGCGGATACAGAAGGTTACAGTGGTGGAAATAGTTTTTCGTGGTCGCCTTTGATGTTCTCGGGGTATGTGGGTATATATAGGAGGAAGAAGTAGGTCGGTGGACGCCCGAGGGGCCCACGAGATAGGGGGGCGCGCCCAGTAGGTGTGGGCGCGCCCTCCACCCTCGTGGCCGCCTCGACTGCTTCTTGACTTGCACTCCAAGTCCTCTGGATCATGTTCGTTCCAAAAATGACACTCCCGAAGGTTCCATTCCGTTTGGACTCCATTTGATATTCCTTTTCTTCGAAACACTGAAATAGGCAAAAAAAACAGCAATACGGGTTGGGCCTCCGGTAAGTAGGTTAGTCCCAAAAATGATATAAATGTGTAAAGTAAAGCCCATAAACATCCAAAACGGGTAATATAATAGCATGGAACAATAAAAAATTATAGATACGTTGGAGACGTACCATGCTACCGGAGGGGAAATCCATCACCGAAGCTACCTTAATCAACCTTGCTACCAACATGTCCATGTGTGAGTAGTTTCCTTAGGATCTTGGATACATGGCAGTAGCTAGATGGCATCCTCTCTCCCTTGTGATTCAATACAAAGTTCCTGTGAGTTGCCTCACATGATTGAGATCGATATGATGTAATCGGTGTTGTGTTTGTTGGGATATGATCAATTCTCACTTTATGATCAGACTATTCATGAATTTTATTGAATCTCATATTGTTTTTGTTGCTGCATAATTAAGTAGTCATGTATGCTTTTTGATCTATGTGTTGTTCTTTGGCCAAGTTTAATGCGTAGATCTTCAGTGGAAGTTGTGTATGGTAGTGGGTTCAATCTTGTGGTGTTCTATATCCTAGGGACAATAAGGGATAAGACACATTGTATTGTTGGTACCAAGGATAAGACAATGGTTTCTTTATCACACTTCGATGATAGCTGCTACTTGTGAGTTGTGTTGGGATTTCCCCGAAGAAGAGAAGATAATGCAGTACAATAGAGGTACGTATGTCCCTCGGTTAAGAACCAAGGTTATCAATCCAGTAGGAGAACCACATAGAACCTCATTAACAACACCTCACACACAAAAGTAAATACTTGCACCCAATGCGAACAAAAGGGTTGTCAATCCCATTGGCGGTTACTTGCAAGGATCAAATCTCGTAGTGATAGATAAATAATTATAAAAACAAAATAGAAATAAATAGAAATATGAGGTATTTTTGTGTTTATATATGATAATGATGACCCGGGGGCCATAGTTTTCACTAGAGGCTTCTCTCTTGAACATAGCATTACGGTGGGTAAACAAATTACTGTCGGGCAATTGATAGAAAAGCGCACAGTTATGATGATATTCAAGGCAATGATCATGTATATAGGCATCATGTCCGAGACAAGTAGACCGACCCCTGCCTGCATCTACTACTATTACTCCACCCATTGATCGCTACTCAACATGCATCTAGGGTATTAAGTTAAAGAAACGGAGTAACGCCTTAAGCAAGATGACATGATGTATACAAAGTAAATCCAAGCAATATTAATAAACCCCGTCATTTTATCCTTAATGGCAACAATAAAAATATGTGTCCTTTCTCTTTCTATCACTGGAATGGCGCACCGCAAGTTTGAACCCATCATAAAGCACCTCTCCCATTGCAAGATAAATCAATCTAGTTGCCAAACTAAACAGATAGATCGGAGATAAATACAAAGCTATAAATTCATGCATAAAAGAATTCAGAGAAGACTTGGTTAATTAATATTAATGAATAATTTGATCATAAACCCACAATTCGTGGGATCCCAGCAAACACACCGCAAAAAAGGATTGCATCGAATAGAACTCCAAGAAGATCGAGGAGCACATGGTATTGAAGATCAAAGAGAGAGAGAAAAGTAATCTAGCTACTAGCTATGAACCCGTAGGTCAGTGGTGAACTACTCATTGGTAGGGGCAGCAACATTGATGTAGAAGCCCTACGTGATCAATCTCCCCTCCGGCAGAGTACCGGAAAGGCCTCTAGATGGGGTCGCGGACGAACAGAGACTTGCGGTGGTGGAAAAATATTTTGGGTTGGATCACTAGTATAATGGGAATATTTGAAAATTTATAGTGGCGGAATTAGGTCAAGAGGGGCCATGAGGGGCCCACAAGCTCAGGGGGGCGGGCCCCAGGGGAGGCGTGTTAGGGAACGTAGCAGAAATTCAAAATTTTCTATGCATCACCAAGATCAATCTATGGAGATACTAGCAACGAGAGAGAGGGGAGTGCATCTTCATACCCTTGAAGATCGCGATGCGGAAGTGTTCAAGAGAACGGGGTTGATGGAGTCGTACTCGTCGTGATCCAAATCACCGATGATCCTAATGCCGAACGGACGGCACCTCCGCGTTCAACACACGTGCAGCCCGGTGACGTCTCCCACGCCTTGATACAGCAAGAAGAGAGGGAGAGGTTGGGGAAGACTCCGTCCAGCAGCAGCACAACGGTGTGGTGGTGGTGGAGGAGCGTGGCAATCTTGCAGGGCTTCGCCAAGCACCGCGGGAGAGGAGGAGGACATGGAAGAGGGGAAGGGCTGCACCAGAACTTGGGTGCGGCTGCCCTCCCACCCCCCACATATATATAGGGGCAAGGGAGAGGGGGGGCGGCCCCCTCAGATCCAATCTGTGGAGGGGGCGGCGGCCAGGGGGGTTGCCTTGCCCCCCAAGGCAAGGGGGGCGCCCCCTTTTAGGATTCCCCCAAACCCTAGGTGCCTTGGGCCCTGGTGGGGGGGCACACCAGCCCACCTGGGGCTGGTCCCCTCCCACTCTTGGCCCACGCAGCCCTCTGGGGCCGGTGGCCCCACCTGGTGGACCCTCGGGACCTTCCCGGTGGTCCCGGTACGTTACCGATAGCACCCGAAACTTTTCCGGTGACCAAAACAGGACTTCCCATATATAAATCTTTACCTATGGACCATTATGGAACTCCTCATGACGTCCGAGATCTCATCCGGGACTCCGAACAACATTCAGTAACCACAGACAAACTTCCTTTATAACCCTAGCATCATCGAACCTTAAGTGTGTAGGCCCTACGGGTTCGGGAACCATGCAGACATGACCGAGACATTCTCTGGTCAATAACCAACAGCGGGATCTGGATACCCATGTTGGCTCCCACATGTTCCACGATGATCTCATCGAATGAACCACGATGTCAAGGATTCAATCAATCCCGTATACAATTCCTTTTGTCTACCGGTATAGTACTTGCCCGAGATTCGATCGTCGGTATCCCGATACCTTGTTCAATCTCGTTACCGGCAAGTCTCTTTACTTGTTCCGTAACACATCATCCCATGATCAACTCCTTGGTCACATTGTGCACATTATGATGATGTCCTACCGAGTGGGCCCAGAGATACCTCTCCGTTACATGGAGTGATAAATCCCAGTCTCGATTCGTGCCAACCCAACAGACACTTTCGGAGATACCCGTAGTGCACCTTTATAGCCACCCAGTTACGTTGTGACATTTGGCACACCCAAAGCACTCCT
Source organism: Triticum dicoccoides (assembly GCF_002162155.2). Taxonomy (NCBI): domain Eukaryota; kingdom Viridiplantae; phylum Streptophyta; class Magnoliopsida; order Poales; family Poaceae; genus Triticum; species Triticum dicoccoides. The sequence continues at coordinate 153,689,226 of NC_041391.1, forward strand.
ACGGTATCCGGGAGTTACACAATCTCATGGTCTAAGGAAATGATACTTGACACTAGAAAAGCTTTAGCAAACGAACTACATGATCTTGTGCTATGCTCAGGATTGGGTCTTGTCCATCACATCATTCTCCTAATGATGTGATACCGTTATCAATGACATTCTATGTCCATGGTCAGGAAACCATAACCATCTATTGATCAACGAGCTAGTCAACTAGAGGCTCATTAGGGACATGTTGTGGTCTATGTATTCACACATGTATTACGGTTTCCAGTTAATACAATTATAGCATGAACAATAGACAATTATCATGAACAAGGAAATATAATAATAACCATTTTATTATTGCCTCTAGGGCATATTTCCAACAATCTCCCACTTGCACTAGAGTCAATAATCTAGCTCACATCACTATGTGATTGCAATGAATCCAACATCCATTGGCTTTGATCATATCTCACTTGTGAGAGAGGTCTATTAGTCAACAGGTCTGAACCTTTCAGATCCGTGTGTGCTTTACAAATATTTATGTCATCTCCTAGATGTAGCTACCACGCTCTATTTGGAGCTATTCCAAATAACTGTTCTACTATACGATTCCGGTTTACTACTCAGAATAATCTGGATTAGTGTCAAAGTTCGCATCAGCGTAACCCTTTACGACGAACTCTTTTACCACCTCCATAATCGAGAAAATTCCTTAGTCCACTAGTTACTAGGGATATGTTTGACCGCTGTCTTGTTATCCATTCCTGGATCATTCTTGTACCCCTTGACTGACTCATGGCAAGGCACACTTTAGGTGCGGTACACAGCATGGCATACTGTAGAGCCTATGTCTGAAGCATAGGGGACGACCTTCGTCCATTCTCACTCTTCTGCCGAGGTCAGGTATTGAGTCTTACTCAATACTCACACCTTATAACACAGCCAAGAACTCCTTCTTTGCTGATCTATTTTGAACTCCTTCAAAAACTTGTCACGGTGCGTACTCATTTGAAAGTACTATCAAGAGATTTTGATCTATCCTTATAGATCTTGATGCTCAATGTTCAAGCAGCTTAATCCAGGTTTTCCATTGAAAAACACTTTTAAAATAACCCTATATGCTTTCTAGAAATTCTACATCATTTCCGATCAACAATATGTCAACAACATATACTCATCAGAAATGATATAGTGCTCTCACTTCTTTGGAAATACAAGTTTCTCATAAACTTTGTATAAACCCAAAATCTTTGATCATCTCATCAAAGCGTATATTCCAACTCCGAGATGCTTACTCCAGTCCTTAGAAGGATTGCTAGAGCTTTGCATACTTGTTAGCATCTTTTAGGATTGACAAAGCCTTCTAGTTGTATCACATACAAACTTTCCTCAAGAAAATCGTCGAGGAAACAATGTTTTGACATCCTATCCACAAGATTTCATAAATAATGCAGTAACTGCTAATATAATTCCAACAGACTCTTAGCATCGCTACGAGTGAGAAAGTCTCATCGTAGTCAACTCCTTGAACTTGTCGGAGAACATCTTAGCGACAAGTCGAGCTTTCTTAATGGTGACACTTACCATCATTGTATGTCTTCCTTATGAAATCCATCTGTACTCAATAGCCTTACGACCATCGAGTAGTTCTTCCAAAGTCTATACTTTGTTTTCATACATGGATCCTCTCTCGAATTTTATGGCCTCGAGCCATTCGTCAGAATCCGGGCCCACCATCGCTTCTCCATAGCTCGTAGGTTCATTGTTGACTAGCAACATGACCTCCAAGACAGGATTAAGTACCACTCTGAAGTAGTACGCATCCTTGTCGACCTACGAGGTTTGGTAGTGACTTGATTTGAAGTTTCATGATCACTATCATTAGCTTCCACTTCAATTGGTGTAGGCGCCATAGGAACAACTTCCTGTGCCCTGCTACTCACTAGTTGAAGTGATGGTTCAATAACCTTATCAAGTCTCCACCATCCTCCCACTCATTTCTTTCACGAGAAACTTTTTCTCGAGAAAGGACCCGATTCTAGAAACAATCCCTTTTGCTTCCGGAACTGAGACAGGAGGTATACCCAACTGTTTTGGGTGTCCTATGAAGATGCATTTATCCGCTTTGGGTTCGAGCTTATCAGGCTAAAACTTTTCACATAAGCGTCGCAGCCCCAAACTTTTAAGAAACGACAACTTAGGTTTCTCTAAACCATAGTTCATACGGTGTCGTCTTAACGGAATTACGTGGTGCCCTATTTAAAGTGAATGTGGTTGTCTCTAATGCCTAACCCATAAACGATAGTGGTAATTCGATAAGAGACATCATGGTATGCACCATATCCAATAGGGTGCAGTTATGATGTTCGTACACACCATCACAGTATGGTGTTCCAGGCGGTATTGGTTGTGAAACAATTTCCACAATGTCTTAATTGTATGCCAAACTCGTAACTCAGACGCTCATCTCTATGATCATATCATAGACATGTTTATCCTCCTGTCACGACGATCTCCAACTTCACTCTGAAATTACTTGAACCTTTCAATAATTCAGATTTGTGTTTCATCAAGTAAATATACTCAGTATCTACTCAAATCATCTGTGAAGTAAGAACATAACGATATCCACTGCGTGCCTCAGCACTCATTGGACTGCACACATCAAAATGTATTACTTCCAACAAGTTGCTTTCTTGTTCCGTTTTACTGAAAATGAGGCTTTCAGTCATCTTGCCCATGTGGTATGATTTGCATGTCTCAAGTGATTCAAAATCAAGTGAGTCCAAACAGTCCATCTGCATGGAGTTTCTTCATGCGTATACACCAATAGACATGGTTCGCATGTCTCAATCTTTTCAAAAACGAGTGAGTCCAAAGATCCATCAACATGGAGCTTCTTCATGTGTTTTATACCAATATGACTCAAGTGGCAGTGCCACAAGTATGTGGTACTATCATTACTATCTTATATCTTTTTGGCATGAACATGTGTATCACTACGATCGAGATTTAATAAACCATTTATTTTAGGTGTAAGACCATTGAAGGTATTATTCAAATAAACAGAGTAACCATTATTCTCCTTAAATGAATAACCGTGTTGCGATAAACATAATCCAATCATGTCTATGCTCAACGCAAATACCAAATAACAATTATTTAGGTTTAACACCAATCTCGATGGTAGAGGGAGCGTGCGATGCTTGATCACATCAACCTTGGAAACACTTCCAACACATATCGTTAACTCACCTTTAGCTAGTCTACGTTTATTCCGTAGCTTTTATTTCGAGTTACTAACACTTAGCAACCGAACCGGTATCTAATACCCTGATGCTACTAGGAGTACTAGTAAAGTACACATTGACATAATGTATATCCAATATACTTCTATCGACCTTGCCAGCCTTCTCATTTACCAAGTATCTAGGGTAGTCCTGCTTCAGTGACCGTTCCCCTCATTACAGAAGCACTTAGTCTCGGGCTTAGTTTCAACCTTGGGTTTCTTCACTAGAGTAGCAACTGATTTGCCATTTTATGAAGTATCCCTTCTTGCCCTTGCCCTTCTTGAAACTAGTGGTTTCACTAACCATCAACAATTGATGCTCCTTTTGATTTCTACTTTCGCGGTGTCAAACATCGCAAATATTTCAAGGATCATCATATCTATCCCTGATATTTTATAGTTCATCACGAAGCTCTAGCAGCTTGGTGGCAATGACTTTGGAGAAACATCACTATCTCATCTGGAAGATTAACTCCCACTCGATTCAAGTGATTGTGGTACTCAGACAATCTGAGCATAAGCTCAACGATTGAGCTTTTCTCCCTTAGTTTGCAGGCTAAGAAACTCGTCGGAGGTCTTATACCTCTTGACGTGGGCACGAGCCTGAAATCTCAATTTCAGCCCTCGAAACATCTCATATGTTCTGCGATGTTTCGAAATCGTCTTCGGTGCCTCAACTCTAAACCGTTTAACATTACTGAACTATCACGTAGTTATCAAAACGTGTATGTCAGATGTTCGCAACATCCACAGACGACGTTCGAGGTTCAGCACACCGCGCGATGTATTAAGGACATAAGCCTTCTATGAAGCAACGAGGACAATCCTCAGTTTACGGACCTAGTCCGCATAATTGCTACTATCAACTTTCAACTAAATTTTCTCTAGGAACATATCTTAAATAGTAGAACTAAAGCGTAAGCTACGACATAATTTGCAAAGTCCTTTTAACTATGTTCATGATAATTAAGTTCATCTAATGAACTCCCACTCAGATAGACATCCCTCTAGTCATCTAAGTGATACATGATCCGAGTCAACTAGGCCGTGTCCGATCATCACGTGAGACGGACTAGTCATTGTCGGTGAACATCTTCATGTTGATCGTATCCACTATACGACTCATGTTCGACCTTTTGGTCTCTTGTGTTCCGAGCCCATGTCTGTACATGCTAGGCTCGTCAAGTCAACCTAAGTGTTTCGCGTGTGTAAATCTGGCTTACACCCGTTGTATGTGAATGTTAGAATCTATCACACCCGATCATCACGTGGTGCTTCGAAACAACGAACTTTCACAATGGTGCACAGTTAGGGGGAACACTTTCTTGAAATTATTATGAGGGATCATCTTATTTACTACCGTCGTTCTAAGCAAATAAGATGCATAAACATGATAAACATCACATGCACTAAAATAGTGACATGATATGGCCAATATCATTTTGCTCCTTTTGATCTCCATCTTCGGGGCTCCATGATCATCATCGTCACCGGCATGACACCATGATCTCCATCATCATGATCTCCATCATCGTGTCTCCATGAAGTTGTCTCGCCAACTATTACTTCTACTACTATGACTAACGGTTTAGCAATAAAGTAAAGTAATTACATGGCATTGTTCAATGACACGCAGGTCATACAATAAATTAAGACAACTCCTATGGCTCCTGCCGGTTGTCATACTCATCGACATGCAAGTCGTGATTCCTATTACAAGAACATGATCAATCTCATACATCACATATCATTCATCACATTCTTTTGGCCATATCACATCACATAGCATACCCTGCAAAAACAAGTTAGACGTCCTCTAATTGTTGTTGCATGTTTTACATGGCTGCTATGGGTTTCTAGCAAGAACATTTCTTACCTACGCAAAGCCACAATGGTGATGTGCCAATTGCTATTTACCCTTCATAAGGACCCTTTTCATCGAATCCGATCCGACTAAAGTGGGAGAGACTGGCACCCGCTAGCCACCTTATGCAACAAGTGCATGTCAGTCGGTGGAACCTGTCTCACGTAAGCGTACGTGTAAGGTCGGTCCGGGCCGCTTCATCCCACAATGCCGCCGAATCAAGATAGGACTAGTAACGGTAAGAAAATTGTACAAACCATCACCCGCAACTACTTGTGTTCTACTCGTGCATAGAATCTACGCAATAGACCTACCTCATGATGCCACTGTTAGGGAACGTAGCAGAAATTCAAAATTTTCTACGCATCACCAAGATCAATCTACGGAGATACTAGCAACGAGAGAGAGGGGAGTGCATCTTCATACCCTTGAAGATCGCGATGCGGAAGCATTCAAGAGAACGGGGTTGATGGAGTCGTACTCGTCGTGATCCAAATCACCGATGATCCTAGTGCCGAACGGACGGCACCTCCGTGTTCAACACACGTGCAGCCCGGTGACGTCTCCCACGCCTTGATCCAACAAGAAGAGAGGGAGAGGTTGGGGAAGACTCCGGCCAGCAGCAGCACAACGACGTGGTGGTGGTTGAGGAGCGTGGCAATCTTGCAGGGCTTCGCCAAGCACCACGGGAGAGGAGGAGGACATGGAAGAGGGGAAGGGCTACGCCAGAACTTGGGTGCGGCTGCCCTCCCACCCCCCAAATATATATAGGGGCAAGGGAGAGGGGGGCCGGGCCCCTCAGATCCAATCTGAGGAGGGGGCGGCGGCCAGGGGGGTTGCCTTGCCCCCCAAGGCAAGGAGGGCGCCCCCTTTTAGGGTTCCCCCAAACCCTGGGCACCTTGGGCCCTAGTGGGGGGGTGCACCAGCCCACCTGGGGCTGGTCCCCTCCCACTCTTGGCCCACGCAGCCCTCTGGGGCCAGTGGCCCCACCTGGTGGACCCCCGGGACCCTCCCGGTGGTCCCGATACGTTACCGATAGCACCCGAAACTTTTCTGTGACCAAAACAGGACTTCCCATATATAAATCTTTACCTCCGGACCATTCTGGAACTCCTCGTGACGTCCGGGATCTCATCCGGGACTCCGAACAACATTCGGTAACCACAGACAAACTTCCTTTATAACCCTAGCGTCATCGAACCTTAAGTGTGTAGACCCTACGGGTTCGAGAACCATGCAGACATGACCGAGACGTTCTCCGGTCAATAACCAACAACGGGATCTGGATACCCATGTTGGCTCCCACATGTTCCACGATGATCTCATCGGATGAACCACGATGTCAAGGATTCAATCAATCTCGTATACAATTCCTTTTGTCTACCGGTATAGTACTTGTCCGAGATTCGATCGTCGGTATCCCGATACCTTGTTCAATCTCGTTACCGGCAAGTCTCTTTACTCGTTCCATAACACATCATCCCGTGATCAACTCCTTGGTCACATTGTGCACATTATGATGATGTCCTATCGAGTGGGCCCAGAGATACCTCTCTGTTACACGGAGTGACAAATCCCAGTCTCGATTCGTGCCAACCCAACAGACACTTTCGGAGATACCCGTAGTGCACCTTTATAGCCACCCAGTTACGTTGTGACGTTTGTCACATCCAAAGCACTCCTACGGTATCCAGGAGTTACACAATCTCATGGTCTAAGGAAATGATACTTGACATTAGAAAAGCTTTAGCAAACGAACTACACGATCTTGTGCTATGCTCAGTATTGGGTCTTGTCCATCACATCATTCTCCTAATGATGTGATCCCGTTATCAATGACATTCTATGTCCATGGTCAGGAAACCATAACCATCTATTGATCAACGAGCTAGTCAACTAGAGGCTCATTAGGGACATGTTGTGGTCTATGTATTCACACATGTATTACGGTTTCCAGTTAATACAATTATAGCATAAACAATAGACAATTATCATGAACAAGGAAATATAATAATAACCATTTTATTATTGCCTCTAGGGCATATTTCCAACAAGGCGCGCCTGATGAGCTTGTCGCTCCCCCGTGGCTCACTGGTCTTCTTCCAAACTTTCTAGGGTCTCACTGAGTCCAGAAAAAATCGTCAAAAAGTTTCGTAGCGTTTGGACTCCGTTTGTATTGATTTTCTGAAAAGCAAAAATCAGCAATTGGCACTGGGCACTGAGTTAATAGGTTAGTCATAAAAAATGATATATAATGGCATCTAATTGCATATAAATCATCCAAGATTGATACTATAATAGCATGGAACAATCAAAAATTATAGATACGTTGGAGACGTATCAATAGCTTTAGGACATCTCCAATGCCAACCCACAAACCGCCCACATCCGTCTGGACCACAATGTCCGGACTGCAGAAGCCATCCAACATGGTCCTGTATTGGTCTGCTGCACGGTCTGGACGTACTTTCTCTCGCATACCAGAGACAAACTAGGGGGGCTTTACGGGAGTCTGAACCGCTGCCAAGCCCGCTTCTGACCGCCCTGGCCCACCCAAACCCCATCCTCCCTCGCCCGCGTGCGTTCCCTCCCGGTGTCAACTACCCAAGGTGGCACCGAGGGAAACCCTAGATCCTCTAAGAGATCAGACGAGGCTTTGCACCACTTCTCTTGAGGCATCATTTTAGGAGCATGAGCGGTGTCGCTGGAGGAACCAGTGGTCGACGTTGTTGGTGCCTGGCAAACGTGATCCATGCTCTCAGTTAAGTGGTGGGCAGACTTGATGTTTGCATTTGAAGCTGGGCTGCCGAGCCGCATTCCTTCATGGATTAACTCATTCCCACATGACACCACTCCCTCTCTCTTAGGGGTGTTGTCGGGTGGCAACCAGACGACCAACCTAAAGGTGTCCGCCTTACTTGGACAGATGATGGTGGAAGCTGAAGACCTATTTCTCATCATTGAGACTTCATGATCCTTGAAGCCGAGATTCCTAGTCTTCTAGGGTGTGGGTTTGTTGTGGCGCTAGTATGGTCTCTTATTTTTGTGTTGTGTTTGTCTGCTCAGCGTGAGCATTGTAATGTGTTCTTCTTAATCAATGAAATGCAACACGTGTTCCTTTTTGTCAAAAATAAAACCTAGCTCTAGAATGCGAGCTTAAGTTTGCTTTTTTGCTGTAGCAGCCATGATTGTTGCTTTCAAGGGTTCATGTACATGTGAAATTTATGTGGTATCATGTTATAACGTAACCCACTAGATTTTAGTTGGCTATTTGCTAAGATGATATATCAGTTTATTTATTTTCAATTTGATTGTTTTCTATTCAAATTGTAATTTGCTATTCATATTTGATTGGTCTGCGCCAAAATACACTGTGATTTTTTGTTGTTGTAGGTCAATAGGTCAACCACATCTTTAGTGATGGCAGAACTGGTAGGCTATGCAAGTGATGATCTCTTATTACTATATTCTCTCTTTCTGTGGGATAGTTTTGTTAGCACTAATCGTGGCCATTCTTTTATGATGAATAGGATCAAGAATGATAGGTGAAGGAAGAGGTGTTCCAGAAGGACTACTCTTTACTAATGATACATCATAATTTGTTATGGCGTCCATATGTTATATTTGTCCGGTTGAAGTTTGTTTTTTATGAACAACAACAAACAACATATATTTGATCAAGAATTGCTTAAAGGAAGCGGTTACCCTTGTATTTCATTGTTACTTAAAGGAAGAGGTTACATATTAATCAGTATGATGCATTTGTTTACATTGAAAAATTATAAGTTGTATATGGTATAAATTGGTTCTTTGTTACAACATTTAATGTCGGGTTTGTATTTTTCATGGTTCCTGTGTCAGTGTTCAATGTCGATATAATCTAGTGTACTTAATTACGATGGATTGAAAATATTCATTTTGAATAAAAGTAATTGTAGATCCATGATTTGTGAAATGATTCAAAATTCCTGCTATATTTTATGGAAATGATTTTTTTAATATTTTCTACATAATGTGCACCATGCTCTAGTTCCACTATGAGCAGATGTCTTTCGGAGATTAATAATCTAAATGATAAAAGTAAGGTTGGATTATTTGCTCAAGTAATCGCTAACTAAAAATATGTTGAGTCATTGACTTGTGATCTTGAATATTGTTTTCATCGGATTGTTTTCAGGAAGGGTTTGTTTAACGAACATGCATTAGAGTATTAGAAGCTTCCACACTGCACTTGCAGATAGCATGTTTGATTGCTCAACATTTTACATCCAAGCCATTTTCTATAGTGATATTTTCAAAGGACAACCACTGACAAGTTTAGTAGTCATGATAATTTTGAGATATTTATACATCAAGTTAGTTCAACCAATTGAATTGTTCATCTAACACTAAGAAGGCAAAAGGTACAAAAGTTTTAACCTTCTATGTATATCATCCTGTTGGGATAACATAGCAAGCGAAGTTTATCACAAGACAATGTTGCTTTTCCCGCTTTCTTTGAGCAACAATTGATATGTGCACAATATACTTGATCACACCATGATATAGGTGAAAGTGAAACGCTTGCATGAAGATTGAAGTACTACATTTGGCATGTTTGATAGATTAAATTGAATTTCTATGATTAAATATGGAGAGTTTCTTTAGTATTACTATGCTTTAGTGTGACAATATACCTAAATGTTCCAAATAAATTACCCTCCCTCCTCCCCACCATCGAAATGTCACAATACTCCCAACACCAGATCCAGTATAGATCTACAACATATTGGAAATCATCTCCATGACCATAAACTTGAATGTGTGCCAACAATAAAACATGCACCCCACGCCACCCCTCCCCAGTGGGCCGCCAGAAGGGCTAGAACTTATGCACCAGAACCTTCCAACCCCATCCCACACACCTACCCTATTTATCTTTGGTGGTGACATCACCATCCTCTGTGTTTCCTAGCCCTAACCACCACTTGTCCATCCTCTATATCCATGGTGATGATACCGCGATCGCCTCGTCGTTCCACCGCTAACAAGACTCCAAAGAGGTAGATCTAGATCTTCAAAAGTTGCAACCTTTTTTGGTATTCCATCCTCTTTCGCCGCCATCACCATCTCCGTTGCTTAGATTGCAGTTAATCGTTAGTTTTCCATAAATTGGTACCTATTTTGCAACAATCTCCAACAAGGCGAAGAAGAAGAATTCTCACAGGTACTCTTCCATTGGAGATTTTGTGAATTTCTTAGTCATGGAGTCGGTCTCTCCCCAAAAACCTTGATAACTGACTAATATTGGTTGTTTTGTGTTCTTCACCCAGGCTCCACCAATGAATCCCCTGAGTTTGCTCCTACCAGAAGCAAGGCGGTGTGCCGGTGATGGTTGCACCTCTGGCACCGGGACCTGGCCCCTACAGTACGCTCGCCACCAAGGCGTGCTCTGCCGCCTCTGCTGTTCCTGCCTACTGCTCTCCCACCGTTCCTTGTACTGTTGTTGTTGCTTCCAACTCCTCAATGATGACTCGTCTTCTGACAACGACGACCCTATCATCTCCCTGGACGCGCCTATCGTCCCCTGCATTGTCTGTCGTAAGGCCATTGTTCACTTCTCATGTATCCACTCCCCCAGCGATGTGTTCGTCTGCCCCGCCTGCAACGCGGCTGCGGTTGGGAGGCCCTTCTCATACGCACCGTCCTCCATGGCGCTGCTCGACATGCAAGGAGCACGGGTCATATTGTTGTCCACTAAGATAGCGCTCCAACTGCTGAAGGCGGAGGCTAGCCAAGTGCGTGCGTTGGGGGAGCGGATGGAAGTTGAGTCCATGGAAGCGCGGAAGCAAGCGTACAGTCGGTGAACGAACTCATCTGTGAACAAACTCATCTCATAATCCACCCTCTGTGAACGAACTCATCTCATCACCTGAGAACATGCGCCCCCAAGGCGGTGAGCCGCACATTGACATGATGAAGCTGGACCTAAACGAGCCGCCACCACCTTCCCCAGGCACGCTTGCAGTCGGCGCCGAGGATGTCCACGGAGGAATGGCAATGGCTTCCAACTACGAGCCCACATTGTCTTCCATGGCGATGCTTACACTTGGCAACGAGAATGTATGCGAGGAATTTGAAGTGACTTCTGGCGAGTTCACACTACAAATGTTCTGGAAAGACAATTATGAGGCGAAGGATGATGATGATGAGGAGTAATCAAGTATGATGCTCAAACTAGAGCCACTTTAAAATATCCATTTACTTGTTACACCTAGACATATTTACTTATCTTATAATATATAAGTGGTTTTTATTCAAGTATTAAGGTCTATGACCTAGAGTCATAATGTTGTTCTTGGTGAATTGCTAGTCAATATAGCAATGTTCATCTTGTGCAGCCCCGGTTTACAATATGGGCATGCCATGTTTCAGTTGGTTTTGTTGCCATATCAGCACTGAACAATGTATTGGGCTCCAGCGGCCTATATCCTGCTACCTGGAAATTGTAAACTTGCTAAACTTTCAACTTGCACTTTGTCAGTTTGAACTGTTGTAAGTTCTCTAAAATGTTAGCGTGCACTATTTCTAGTTTGGAAGGAAGAATCAAGGTGAGATGGGTTTCAGCCGTCTAGTTGCCTCTGGCAGCCGTGCACACGCAGTTTTGACATAAGTAGGGCCGACATAGAATGTACAGCGGGTGTCGCACAATATGGCATCACGTCGTAGCTTAGCTCTTATATGAATAAACTAGATCACTGATGGCGCTCTGTGCCGCGCCCATCTATTTTGACGATAGAATGACAATAATTTGCAACAAAGCATACTATATATGAGCATGATGCATACATGATCAACTATTCAACTTATGAAGTCTTGAGAATATGGTTGTGCTTCTAGCCAAAAAAATGTTTCAAGATAACACTTTCGTGCATAGAATTGCTCACAACTTGCAAAGTTTAATACATAGGCATACATGATCAAGAGTAGTGGCTGGTCCCCGCCTCCTGCAGGTTGGTTCAAGATTAATGTCGATGCTAGCTTCGTGGAGTCCATTAGAGAAGCCAGTGTGGGGGTGGTGGTCATGGACGAGGAAGGAGAAGTTATTGTTTCGTCGTGGGATTTCATTGATGCATGTCAAAGCATGGAGGAAGCGGAGCTTAGGGCTTGCATTGCCGGTCTCATAGGTATTTTTCTTCATAATCCTGTAATTTTAGAGACTGATTGCGCTTTTGTTGTAGCGTCTCTTGCATCGAAGGACTGCACAAGATGAAAGCGTTGAGCCTCTCGAAGTTGATCAACAATTTTCAATTGTCAAAGATTAGCCGTTCGGCCAATATGGTGGCACATTTAATCGCTAAGTATAGCTTTCACAATAGATTAGATGGTATTCTTGTAAATGACGTACCGCCCTGTGTGGTGAATATTGTATCGAATGAGTGTACTGGTGTGGCTGGTTAATTAATATTAGGTGGTGTTCAATAAAAAAAAGAGTCAGTGATCTTTCATTCCATAGCTAGCACATGCCAGAAAGATCCACGAGATAAAGAATGAACCGATCAGCAAATTCAGCAAAATATGACATTTCTAGATTTATTCAAAGAATATGCAAGAAAGTTAGACCAACATGTAGATATTGATAGTGAACTAATTGATTTCTAAGGCCTATAAAATCCTTTTTGGACCCATTCAGTTGGTTTCAAGTCTACATTCGAAAACAGAAAATGGACTGCAAGAGCGTACAATGATAAAATCGATGTAAAGGGAACCAGTAAAGATTCACTGTCAATTGACTCACGGCTGTTACGTAGTAGCATCTACGTGTGCTGGTTTGACGCATGCAGATGGTACACACATGTTAAAAAAATGTATTTACTGGTCAAATTCCAACATCATCTGCCTAGACAGAAATCTACATAGATCAATTTACCCTGGAACATGCTGGAAGATCAGATCAACAAATAAGTAATTCTGGAACAGGATTAACCGGCTGCTATCCATCGGAGATCGGGTACCCAAGAATTTCCCCCAAAACGGGCGCTTGCGCCGAAGAAAACAGAAAGGAACGCCCGCGTTAGAAGCAGGGGGCGTATCACTCGCGTCGCCTCGCTCGACTTGCCTCTGCTCTCCACCTGCAGCAACCTGGGCCTCGCCCAGCTCGCCCCCAGGATTTGGATCCCCCTTTTGCCGGCGCCTGCCTCGCCCGGCGGTTTTTCCTATTTGCCGCTCGCTGCGGCAAATTGCCGGAGCGAACAAGCGCTCGGGGTGGGCCGGCCCATCAAATGCTTGAGAGTTTCCGGTTTTGGGAACGTTCTAGCTGGTCCCCAGACGGTTTTCTCCGGTTTTGGGACCTTCTAGGGGTTCCTGAAACGTTTGTTTTTCCTTTTTTATCTTTTTTTCGTTTTTATGTTTCTTTTTTCTGTTTTCTGATTTCTTTTTCTTTATTTTTCATTTTTTTCATTTTTCATTTTTCTGTTTTAAAAGTTATTTTATTTTATTTTTCAAAAAATATTTGTGTTGCTCACAATTGTTCAAATCTTCACAAAATGTTCTCATTTTTTAAATTTTGTTCATGCTTACAAAAAATTGTTCAAAACTTCACAAAATGTTCTCATTTTTCAAATTTTGTTCATGCTTTCAAAAAATTGTTCAAAACTTCACAAAATGTTCTGATTTTCAAAAAAAAATCCTCACTTGAAAAAAAGTTCATGCTTTCAAAAAATGTTCAAAGTTCAAAAAATGTTCTCATTTTCAAATTTTGTTCCTGACTTTAAAAAGAATGTTCCTGGCTTTCTATTTTTTTTATTTCTCTTTTTTTCCTTTTTTGTTACTTTTTTTAGTTTCTGTTTCTTTTTTTATGTTTTTTTTCACAATCTCACAACTTTGCAAAATTTGTTTGCAAATTAAGAAAAATGTTTGTTTTTCCAATTTTTGTTCATGAGTTTCAATAAATGTTCCTATTTCAAAATTTGTTCGCATTTTTAAAAAAATGTTCGTGTTTGAAAAGTTTCGTAAAATGATCCCGTTTCAAAATTTTGTTCACATATTTCAAATTTTATTTGGGAGTTTTAAAAAATGTTCACATATTTCATACGACCTTCTTTTTTTTTGTCAAACATAACGTTCGCGTACAAATATTAGAAATGTTCGGATGTGCGCTCGGTTTTGTTCTTAATATGTTGTGCTGCGTTAGAAACTAGGTAGCTCTCTAGATCAGCTGGTTAGCTGCACTTGTTTCACGCGTCTGGCATTCTTTTTATAGAGTCCGGTCGGCATTCTGCCGCAAAGAGTGGCACATAGGAGCTCTCTCGCCTGGCCAGCCTCTCCACCAAGCGACGCTCCTGTAAAAAAGCAATCGGCCGAGCAGTTCCCAGTCCAGCTAGCTAAATGGGCTAGGGACAGAGTCCCATTGTACCAGAGGGCTCAGATTTTCCTCGGAAAAAGCGCCCCTCCAGGGCTTTTCGCCCACGAGTTAGCAGATGCGGTTCAGCACAGAAAATCTAACAGCCTGGAGTTGCTCAAAAAAATATCTAACGGCCTGGATGGCCAGATCAGGAAAACAGATGGCCAGAAACGCATATGAGACATGGGAGGGCTGGAAAATGGCTCAATTTTACTGTCCTAAATAAAAATAAAATAAAATAGGTTGAAATTATCCAGCGCGTTCATATCAATCAAGTAACAAGCTGGCATTTATCTCAGGTGTACTTTCGCAACTTTTATAATCATACTGTAAATTGAAATCATAATAAAAATATATTGCCTCTCCCCGCAAAAATAAAAAAAATAAAAATATATTACCTTTGGAAACCATAAAAAAAATTAAGTGTCTTCAGTTTCAGAATGCATTTAGAGAGTACTAGTTCATAGTAACCAGGGACATGTCTTGTCATCCCAAGATAAGTGGCATGAATATAGTCTAGACGATATATTTGCCTTTTTCAGCCAATGAGGGCAGTCCAATGTTATCTTCTGCATACTGGCCAACTAATGCAACTAATTTCGGCCTTAGTTATTACCCGAGGCAGCTCTGCAGCTTAGTTGTGGTTCAATATACTATCACCAGGGCTCCATCGGTATCGAGTAGGCTCTATAAATTCTGAATTCTTTCAAGGAGATTATTGAAAACGCATAATGCGTTGTGATGTGAAGGCACGATGATGTCTTTGCTTGATATTTGCTCTTTTTCTTTTTGCAATAGTTGGTGCTTACTCCTCGATAGACTCAATGCTCATGATGCCGGTGCCACTTCAGTGTTGTTGAGTATGATGCCTCTTGTTCTATGCCTCTTTCACCGGCCTCACACCGTTGAAACATTTGATCACTTTGTTTTTTCAATATATCTGTGTTTTAGAAATCCTTTTGAATCAAAGAACAACAAGGTTTGCCCAGCTTCGGTGAGGGAGGAGCAATGACGGTGGCGCGTCTTCGGCTCGCTTCAGTGCTTATAGTCGTCGCTAGATGGTCCACGGACATTGTTGTAATTGTTATTACCTTTGTTATTATTTGTACTGTCATAATTGAAAATGAATAAATTGAAAGTTTCTCATAAAAAAATAAAGAGAGTTCTTTGTTATTATTTGTACTGTCATTATTTGTACTGTTATTATTTGTTCGGCTTCCAATGCTCCACCTTGTATAGGTGCTAAGGCTGTCATATAGACAAAAAATCTGATGTGGCAAGGTAATTAAAAGGAGAGAGATGAGTGTGATGACCCAGAAAGAAACAATGCCAAGCGCGAGAACCTAGGGAAAACACTTAAATTGGAAGGATCCCACCAATATATGAATAACTTTAGTTGCAAAATCATTAAATGAAGGATGCTTAGCACCAACAAATTAAGGTCATGTTTGGTTCATAAGTCCTAGGAGTTTTTCTAGTCCCAACTAAAAAGTCCCTCCCTGTTTGTTTCCAGAGACTAAAAAGTCCCTAGTCCCTTCCTAGAGGTTATTAAATGACCATGTTGCCCCTAATATATAGAAAAATAACAATCAAACAACACCATGGGGTGGCGGGCCAATGAATGCATGGAGAGGCATTGTTGGAAAATTCCCAAAAAATCTCAAAAAAGACTCTCCTTGAGAGTCTTCTTCATTTAGTCCCAAATGCCTAGTTTAGTCCCTAAAAAGTTCCTCCCGTTTGGTAAAAAGTCTCTAAGAGGGACTTTTTCTAGTCCCTACACAAAAAAGTTCCTGGAAACAAACACCTCCTAAGCACCTATGCATTGGGGGCTTTAGAGCATGCTTGGATACAAGGGACTATTTTTAGTCTGACTTAAACTAGTCTCTTTTAGAGGCTAAAGTTCCAATCACCCCTGACTAAAGAGAGGCTAGAACTAGTCTTGAGACTAAAAATTTTTAGTCAGGGGAACCCTACTAAAATGTGGATTAGTCCTCTCTCTCCTCATTTAACTCATCTCGTTTAACACATGCGAGTTATAGATTTGAGGGTTTGGAGGATAATAAATGCTCATTAACTCGACTTTAATCTATTTAGTATTTGTATCCAAACATGGGCGAGGCTAGCAAGTTTTAGTCCCACTACTTTTAGTCATGAGACTAAAACGTATCCAAGCATCCTCTTAGTTGCTAACATTTTCAATGTGCTTAACATCTCATGTAACACCAATACATTGGAACTGGCCTTTACTCGAACAGATCCCCACGATCCGGAGGTTGTACACCCATGGTCAGCAACCTTAAATAAAACACAATTTTACCCCTGAAAAAAACAATGTCACACGAATGCTGATACAGTACCAGATACGCATCTTCGTGTAGCGTCCGGCCTGTGTTTCCCCGTCCCCTCTTTGCAGCTGTCACCGGCGGCTACTCTACTCTCCCCGCATGGCGTCGCCTCCACCGCCGGCTCCCGCCGCCGCGGCCGCCCACAGCGTGTTCGTCTACGGCACCCTGATGGCGGAGGAGGTCGTGCGCGTCCTCCTCGGCCGCGTCCCGCCGTCCTCCCCCGCGCTCCTCCCCAACCAGTACGTGCGCCCTCCGCTCCACTCCTCCCGGCGTTCGTCCTGTGTTATCCCTCTCCCTCTGCGCCCCCCTGTCGCTCTTCTCACGTTGCTTTTGTCGCAGCCAGAGGCTCAGCATCAGGGGCCGCGTCTACCCGGCGATCCTGCCCGTCGACGGCAGCAAAGTCCCCGGGAAGGTGCGTGCAATCCCCCCCACACACACATCGCGTTTGCTTGGTGTTAATTTTCTTAGGTTGGCCGGTGCGAGTTAAGATGTGAGAAATGGCGAGTACTGTCAGTATGGAACGGTTGAAGTGCAGAAGGAGTGACAATCTGTTCCTGTGTCTGTGCTGCAGGTTTGGAAGGGGATCACTGACAGGGAGCTCGATGTGCTGGACATCTTTGAGGATGAGCAGTATGTCAGGGAAACTGTTGGTATCTCGCTGACCGTAAGTCCATTCGCCGGCCTAGTTCTCTGCTCCAGTCGATGGTAGCCGGATTCATGCCGAACCGCAAAATTCAGTAGAATGTTCAGTTGGAATCAGTTATCCTGATACCCTTTTTAATGATTGAGCCCTCTGTTTGGAGGGGGGAAAAGCATGATTTTCGTATTTGTCTTTAAAGGCATGCAGATATTACTGCTATCAAGTGGTTTTGTTCTATCATGAAAGGATGGCACCTTAGAGAACAATTCTTCACTAGACTGTTCCACGGAAACAGGACTGAGTACTTTGGCTATGCAGGATTCAGCGGACACAATGATCGCCTATACATACATATGGGGGAATGTGGATGATCCTGACCTCTATGGTGAATGGGATTTTGATGTGAGTACTTCCCTTCATGCTAATCTTAAGCATTTTTTGTATGATGAATGAAAGGCAGACAAACACCGCCGCTATCTAACTCAGCGCATGCACCAATCTGATGATGCTATGAGAAAGCAAAGCTGTTGCAACATATGTTATTAAATTACACGTATAATGCTACTATTTGTTAAACAGTCTCCATTTGCTCAGCTGATACGAATTCTGATACGAAGAATAACATCACTAATTTACCGTGCTTGATTTAATGAAGTTCTGAGTATGCCACTATTTGCTGCTCACTGGTATATGCTATTTGGCAATGTCTTGCTCTCTTCGGATTTCCGGGGCATGTTTCCGTAGTATCCATTCAAGCACTGACCCGTATACTACGTGGTATCTGTAGGAATGGAAGAAAGTGCATCTGAACGACTATCTCACAATGACACAAGATTTCAAGGAGGAACTGGAACAGCTTGAATCTGAGACACATGATTGAAGCTTGCCAATCATTCTTCCAGAAGGATTAATTCGCCAATTTATTGTATGTGCTTTGTTCAACCAGCTCTAATGTGAATTGTAAATAAGGTATTCATCGGATTGCCATCAACCTAGCAAAAAAATAAATAGTTTTCATATCTTGTGACGACCATAGACTCGAGGTGTTCAAGTCTACGTTCTTTTCTGTGCTTTTTGGATCCGTCAATGCTGCTTGAGACATTTGCATGTGAAACAAATTAAACTTGAATTTGTTTTGCGTAAGTTGTACTAGCCCTTTTGCCTGTTTTGCCATATGCTGTCATGTTAAAATTTTGCCTATGGTATATACCTATCAGTCACACTCTTCATCCCTCTTGATCAATGAACAGTTAATAAGTTCTGTCATAAAATTCAGCCAAAATAAGGGGTAGAGAAAGTCGTGCTTCCAAAAAACATGTGTAAGAGGTAGTCCTGGCAATAATCAACAAAACTCATCACATTTCCAGTATGCCATGAAAGGTCAACAGGTCCATTTGGCGGATTTAGAACCAAATTTCATATGGGTGTTTGATAAGACCAAACAGTAGAACTACATGGAGGCTTGTTATCTCAGTTTCATTTTTTTAGTAAACCTAGCAGTTTCTATTTGGGGATGGTGACCTTAATAAGGGCTACACACAACCCAACAATAGTCCAGTACAAATGTTCTTCCCAAGAACATACTATCTTCAGATCTGCCTAACTGTCTCAGGTCTCTAACAACTCTGGGAAAGTTTTCAGTTCTCATCCCTACGACTCGTTTCAACTGATAAAACTACATATATATCCAAAATAAAACCTAATCTGAGGAGCATTTTTCCTCACAGCTATAAGCTGACGCATCTACACTACATTCTTCACTGCATTTCTTTTGCAGCTTTGATGATTGCTGTAGTACACATGAATCCATAATGGTGAAGACAAATAGTGAATACAACTAACCAAGATGTTAACATGATAACTATGTGAATGCGCCTCTAAGTCATGTCATTCGAATTGGTCATAGGGGCCAATGGAAGGGTTCCCGGAGTTCTGCTCGTAACGAGGCTTCCAAGTATTCCCTCCATCTGAGCTGCTGCAAGCCTGGTTGGGCAGAACATTGCTCCCTAAATCACCATCCAGACTCATCTTCTGCACTTCTTGAGGGGACAGGATCCTAATGCACTTCACGCAATTCACAAACTCCCTGCATCATCCACATGAAAAAAATTAGGGCAGCGATGGATAGAATCTCTCACGGTGAACATTCATGTGCACATCCTATATGCATCAACACAAACTTAGATGTATGAAAAGAGGATAGTGGCACCAAACGCAGTCTATTCCAGTTTTTTCCTCCCCTATTTATGTTTCAGTTATGTCAGCGTCCTGGATTGATCCTGTTTCACATTTCTAAACATTTCTACATGTGTCCTTTTGACAAACTTTATTTGGTTCAGACCGGGAAGTTTAGAAATTCAGTTAAACACAGGCAGAAAGGCAGATGGACTTACTCCCATGGGTCATCGCCGAGAAGTAGGACGTCATCCTCATGATCTGTGTAGACTAGCTTCCAACCGATTCTCTGTCGGTCTTCAAGTTGCCCCTCTATACCAAACATGCGGGCCAAAGCTTGATTCAGTTCTCCATATCCAGAGAACCTACCGATGTCAATGGACCGGCCTACAGCTCCACGCTTGTACACCTACAAGACACAGTTTAAGCTAAGATACAAAAGGGGAAGCATACAACAAAGAAAGCATACTCTCAAGAGAATATGGCTCCATAATGAGCATGGCCATACGAGGGCCCTGATTTCCAACTAACCCTTTAACAAGCTTTTAAAGCTCTATGTGCCTATGTGTGACCATCTCATCCACTACACATAGAAGTGTTGTCTTACAACATACTCCCTCCGTTCCAAAATAGATGACCCAACTTTGTACTAAAGTTAGTATAAAGTTGAGTCATCTATTTTGGAACGGAGGGAGTATATCTCATGCAATCAGTTCTTATCTGAACCATCAACCACCATTTCAAACATTATTACATACAGAATGTAAAAATTATATTGGTAAAAAACTGTAACTTTGCTAAACTACAATTGTTGTTGTGTGCATTCCTTTTTTAAAACTTTTTTACAGGCAATTGCAATGACATTATTTTATAACTAGCTGCTGGATCATAACTTAGTTTTGAGATGGTCATGTTCTTAAAATATCTCAGTGGAGGGGCTTCATTTTACTACTATTTGGTAATATAGGCACCACACGACATATACTGCCTTAAAAATCGTACTTTCAATAGGATAAGCACATAACAGAAAAAGGAAAACCTTGGTGAATGTACGCATCCTCTGTGGTGGAGCAGCAGGAGGCCAAGAACTTCTGTTCATTAAGGCACCATCATTAATTGCAGAATCGATGGAATTAAAAGCCATATCTGATTGACCAAATGACTGTGAAACCATGGAGGTTGATATCTCTTGACGGGCATCCTTTTGCATCTGGTAGTTGTTCTCATCATCAGTTGAGAAATGATTCTGATACTTCACAGAATCAAGTGCATTTTCCAACAAGCCTTCTGTTTCCATAGGAAACCCTAATGGGCCATCATTGTTCATCCCAAAGAGGGCACTGTTACTTGGATCCACACCTTGAATTTCTACATCAGGAAGTTCATCTTTGAACATCTGGTGCTGGTTGAAGTTAGAAGTGGCGAAACCTTGATGCAGAAGTCCATCTGTTTGTGAAGGCCATAATGAAGTTGCTGACGAAGCTGTTTCCAGGTTGTCTGTTGGCAGTGCATTGTTCATAAAATTTTGAAGGCCGGACACAACATTTGGTAATTTCGAGGTGATCGCACTTGACTTAACACCATTGTTTAACTTTGGCAATTCCTTGGTCGTTACTGGAGTGACTGATACAGCTTCAATGGGGGTCAGAATTGACATCTGAGCAATAGAGTGTGGCACCTTCTCTGTGCTGACTTTGCAATGATCATTCCTGCCAATGGTTGGCTGCGCAAGATGGTTGCCATTAGCTGTGGAAGGGGATGTCGAACAAGAAGGTATTTCTTCTGTAACAGCAGATTGTGCAGCACCCGGAACTATCATGGTGTTACCAGTTTTGGGGATCACACTGGTAGAAGAGATCTGTGCAAAGGCAGCTTCTGACACATATGTAGGTGCAACCTGTTTCTGTGAAGGCTTCTGCTGTTGCTGCTCTTGCTGAATGGGCGGTGGCAGTTGTGTTGTCTGCAATGAAGAAGTTCTGCAGTCCTGTTGGGGCATCACTTGTTGCTGGGCAAGCGAATGTGAATTCGACAACTGCTGTTGCATGTCTACAAGAAAATTTTGCTGCTCTTGGATTATTGGTAATCTTGAGAGTGTAACTGCGGATTGTGACATCAGTGACTGCTGCTGTAGTTTCTGTAACAGCTGCAAGTGGAGTTCCTGCTCGGACAATTGTGTTTGCTGACTTGCCAGATTAGCTAGCTGCCCAGGCAACTTATTTAGCTGCTGCTGCTGCTGCTGCTGTAACTGTTGGTGAAGTAAAAGTTGTTGCTGCTGCATCTGCAAATTTTGGTCCTGCAGTTGATGAGACTGAAGCAGGTGCTGGCCACTGGACCCATGCTGGTTTTGAGTTGGTGATGGTGGCGGTTGTTTTTGTTGCTGTTGTTGCTGCATCTGATTCTGGAGAATTACTTGTGCCTGGACATTATTAGTTTGAGGGTGGGCCTGGCTTAGGGGAATTGCTTGGATACTGGACTGCTGTTGCCTCTGCTGATCTTGCTTCTGATCTTGGTGATTTCTGATGGCACCTAGCTGATTCAACGGAAGTGCTGCATTTGACAAATCATTAATAGGTTTCATTTGCTGATGGAGTTTGGGAGGATTAAACTGCATGCTATTCTGTTGTAGTAGATGGTTCTGCATATATAACTGCCTTGCAAGATCGGCAGCGCCAATATTTTGCATCGCAGGGTTACTCGCTGATCGGTAGTACTCGGACTGCATGGCTGTGCTAGCTAATGAGGAGCTCTGCTGCCGGTTCATGTTCATCCACTGAACCAAACTCAGGCCAGGCATTGTAACGCTCTGGGTTTGAGGGTCCTTTATGCATACCTCCTCACCAAGCCAAGGCATTGCTCTCTTCAAAAGACTTTCCATCTCTAATGACTCATCATCTGTTAATTCAAATTTAGAAGAGCATGAAGCATGCAAATTATCAGACATGATATGGTAATATGGTTAGCATTCTCCAATTTTAAGAACAGTGGCATCCATTTACTGACACATTTCAGTTCAATCTACTGTTTGCAAGACAACATACTTGATTATCTGTTGGTATGTTAAGATATGCAGACAGGTTATCTGTATGGCACATAAACTACGGTAAAATCTATATTCACATGCTTCTTTTGATGCACTTTATGTGCTGGAAGACTAAGAAACATAGTATATTCTCTTCCAGAAAAGAAGATAAAAAGTACCAAAAGCAGTCAATCACCACTCCACCAAGTAGTCTTTATGTATCTTTGCAATTAAGATCTTTACCCCCATACATGCAGTTAACATAGTGATTTGAAGAAATTCACCATTTTTTTACTGCAAGAATTCACAGTCTTTGTCATACTTATACCAGACGTACCTAATTGCCTAGGGCGCTTCACACCGAAGAATGGCTGGGGACATATGAAAAAAGGAGCAGCAAGCGGTTCAATCTCCCATATTGAAACTCTGTTCCTTCTTTCTCCTGCAGCCGACTCGTCCCACCCAACCTATCAGAGAAAATCAAATCAGTGAATCAGAAAGAATAACACAGTGCAAGAGCTGCAATTAGGATGGCGTTTGTAAATCCAACCTGTAAGCTGCGCCACTGGGAATTTTTCCATCTCACTGGATCTAGATCACTTATTCCAGTTATCGTACCCATGTACCTGAAAAGTATTAGATATGTCAGCACTATTTGGAGCTTCAGAGGTAAGAGTTTGTATGGGTAACTTGACATACCGTCTTGTTCCTAGTTCCTCCATCTCGCACATCATGCGGAAGCGCATCCCTAAAGAGATCTGATTACTGTACATTGCCTTCTGGTATTTGGCAAACGGGATAACAAATTCAGTAGGACTGGCCCTGAAAGTCCACAGTTCATAACATAGTCATGATAGCTACTGAATCTACGTAGAAACTTTTAGGTAATTAGCATGGTTATTGAAACTAAACCGCAGATTTAGAAGCTCACCTAGGGTTATAAAATATGGTAAATGGGCTGGTGTTGGCAGAAGCATGTGCAGCTGCGGCAAGGACACCTATGTGCATACTGTCGCTTGAAAGTACCGAAGACGATATGTTCGTGGGCTGTCGGTTAGCGCGCCTGATTCCCAGTAGAAGTTGCTGCTTTTCATCTCTGGAATGTAGCAAATAAAACGAAAATGTGGCATTTACATTTCCAGTTCTGTTCTCTATTTCAAATAATCTGCTGCTAAAATTGGAACTCTAGGATGAACCGATATATGCTTAAAGAAGATGGACGGAAGCATGGGCATTTACCTAACAAATATGACAGAATCACCAGCAAATAGCTTCTTGCCACTCACAAAGAGGCTCCAACCAGTAGTAAGTAAATGTCTTTTGGGCTGACCTGGTTATTACCAAGCGCAATTATATTAGTTAAACTCGAATCGTACTCAGTTATTGCAGCAGAAGGAAGCTCTCCTCAATTGTACTACATTTTCTGTACCCCGAAATATATGACGGAATGTCCACACATTGTCATGTATATCCCTGGCCTGCAACTCTTGGCACGGAGGCTGCAACGAGAAATCCTACAGAACAGAGTAACGAAATTAAGATGGCACCATGATACTGGTACACGAGCTTTGTCGTGGAAAAGACCTGGAAATCTGATGCCTGCTTACCAGGGAAGGGAATATCTTCTCCGCGGCACGGCGAGGCACGGAGAAGCCTCCGTGCGTGCTCGTATCGCTAGCGGTGAGCGTCTTGCAGAAGAACTCCATCTGTGGCCTCGCTTGTCTCAGCGCAAGCTCTGACAGCTGCAACGCCTCTTTTGCATACTGATAAAAACACATGATCAGGAGCAACACAAGGATTAAGGGATTGGAAACATGCAGAGAAATTCTTGGGGAAAACCTGCAGAATTCAGATGCTTACTGTATTCACTGGCTGAAGAGTCATCTGTGCATACACCTCATCAGTATCCGGGTCTGCCTGAAAAAAAATCAAGAGACAACATCTTTCAGAGCTTGCAATAGCGGGCATGCCGTGTTTGTCGAACAGTAGGGGCAGTGGTCTGTTAGATTACTTGCAAAGTGACGCTGTGCAGAAGACATATCAACTTCGATGGAAGGTTGGGGTAGCTCGGCACGTGTGCTTCGACATCCTTTTGCATAGAAGCTGCAACCTGAACCAGACACATACCAAGTCCAAGTAAGTTCCTTTTTCTATTTTGATTTGAAGATAAAGAGAAGTTCACTCGGAAAAGAAAAAAAGATAAAGAGAAGTGACTATTATTATTGAATAAAGATGCAACACAGCGTTTTCATCCATACAAAAAGTAAGAAATTCAGGCGGCTAAACCAAGTACCAGGTATTTTGGACAAGGGTTTTCCAAAAACAAATCCAGCTGTTTTCTGTACACGTATGCACTGTTATCCTACCAATCATACATTGCTAAAACTTTCCGTTGTAAAACATGAATTATCTCATGGAATGATTAAGGAAGTACAAGCATTCAAACATGCTTCCCTTTTTATACGCCAACTTTCTGCGGCTTCCCTAAAAAATTAGGAGAAAAGTAATTTTGAAGTGCAGAAAGTGCAGCCTCATGAGTGAACTCCTTTTAGATGAACTCTGCATGCATAGGTACACTGCTAAAGTGTTCCCCCCACATATCATCATGGGCAACACAGCCGAATGTCCCACATACATTAAAAAAAACTTATTTTTCTTGCTGAACTTTTTAAAAGGGGAGCACAGTTGCAGAATTAGGGATTGATCTTTTACAGAATCTATCAAGAACACCGTAGCATATCAGCTGAAAATCTTTCTGAAAGCAGGCTGTTTTTCCAGTGCAGAATCAGTGGAAGGTGCAACAGAAATCAGGACCATAAATGCAAGCAATGCAAAGCTATACATCGATGGATGTTGCATGTACCAAACTTGATAACAAGAAAACAGTACTCCTATGCTCTACAAGGCACCAAAAGCCAACAGAAGGAAAGGAAGCAAGTAGGCCCAAAGCTCCCAACCACTCCTCCAATAACCCAAGAATACCACTGGCTTGAGATAGCAATTAGTAGCAAGCAAGTATAGTCCCCCAATCACAACTACTGAAAATGCAACATGTTTGATAGCATCTTTTTTCGCCCTAAGAAGACCATGTTAGGAACCCTCTTGAACTTCAAAGGATTCTCCCATGGTAGATTAAATCATAAAAAAAACATAAATAAAAAACAAATGCTTACTCTAAAAGAAGTATAGAGCAGGGAATCGATTTAGTTGGCTAGAGGCGCAAAAAAGGAGGGGAGATAATCATTCTTCAAGAACAGAACCAGTGGGAGCATAGAACGAACACTGCGGAAATGGCACTCGCCAGTAGATAGGTCTCACTCACTCACCTGCTCGCTGTGGCCTTGGGGGAAGTAGACGACGAGGCTGCCCACCGGCGGCAGCGACACCAGCGGGCCGGCGCAGGCGTGCCACAGCTCCCCGTTGATCGCCGGCGCCTTCCGCTCCCCTGCGCCCACCACCGCGTCAGCGACCAAGAAAAGGAGAGACCCCTCCTTCCTTTTCTAGCTGTACCACCTCCGCCTCGTCGAAGCGCGGGGAGGGGCCGGAGAAATGCGCGAAAAGCAAGAAAGAA
Organism: Triticum dicoccoides; assembly: GCF_002162155.2. NCBI lineage: Eukaryota > Viridiplantae > Streptophyta > Magnoliopsida > Poales > Poaceae > Triticum > Triticum dicoccoides. The sequence goes on from NC_041391.1 coordinate 153,715,499, forward strand.
GCAGCAAGTACCTTCGCAAGGAGCCGGCGCGGCGACGGCGGAGCTCGCCGGCGACTGCGCCATGGCCGCCTCCTCACACGCGGAAGCTAGCTAGCTTCGAAGGCTCCCGCGCATGAGTCACAGAGGAGCGCACGCGGCGCCGAGTTCTTCTTTTTCGCTCCTTTTCGCGGTATGGGTCCCGGTCACCGGCTGGCTCGCCGGCCGGGCTCTTCCAGAAAGCTGCCGTGCCCCAGCGAGCGGCGGCGGCGCCTCCGTCCCGACAAGCTAGACCAGAAGCAGCAGCAACACGGAGACCAAGGACCCCGTCTAGTCCTACCACTAGAGAGAGAGAAAGGGAGCTAGAGAGAGAGAGAGAGGGATGAGTGTTGTGAGCTTGCTGCCGCTGAGGCAGGCCTCTGGGCTTTGCTGTCGCTGGTTGGTGCGTCGTGTGTGCTGCTGCCTGTCGGGAGTTAAAACCGAGACGCTTCTTCTCTCTCTCTCTCTCTCCTCTTCGAGTTCTTTTTTATACTCCGTTTTTAGTGAAGTGAGAATCGCACCCGAGGGAGCTCCGTCCGAGCTCATCTACGCTTCAGCTCAGCTCGCGGCTTTTCGGGAGGCCATTTCGTGCCTTTTTCTAGTGTTTCAGGAATTATCCCTTCTTTTCAGAAAAGGGGCAATAATACCAACCCCCATTTGTGGGCCTTTTTGGTTTAACAGATTTCTAAGGGAATTTTGGTGTATTTGAAAATTTTCATCAACTCGAACCTCATGCGAAGAATTCTACGCCCATAAATATCATGCGAACTAAAACCATGACAATAATTTTTAAACGGATGAGTAGTAGCATCGAAGATGGCATGCCGCTATTTTTTGTATTTTTATATTCTTGTGTTTTACAAATTTATACTAATCAAAGAAGCCAAAAGGAAGGAAATTGCACGACTGGCATTGCGAGAGGCCGGTTAGTACAAAAGGAATAAATATTTTTCATGCGCGTGTAAACTGAGAAATCAGTCTTCCTAGTTTTTTCCGAGAAAACTTCTGATCTATTCATCTTTCATCATGACAGTATAACCAGAAATAATAAAAATTACATCCAAATTCATAGACCGTCTAGTGACGACTACAAACACTGAAGCGAGTCGAAGGCGCATCGCCGGGCATAGTAGACAATCGGGAAGTCGTTGTGCTAAGGCCCTATGGGACCAGCGCATCAGAACAACAACCGTCGCCATTGAACAGTAGCGTGGATCAGAAGTATCCAACCTGAAGATACAGGAACATAGACGAAATACGGCCAGATCCGAGCAAATCCACCAAGGTCGGATCCATCGGAAACACCTCCACACGGGCCACCTGGCGTTGGTGGTGGCACCTCAGGTGGGAGGTTATAAGTTCACCAAGGTACTCATGGATGGAGGGAGCAGTATCAACATTCTCTATTATGAAACCTTCCGTCGCATGGGGTTGACAGACAAGAGTCTTAAACCGTCCAATACCGTTTTCCATGGTGTGGTACCAGGTAAATCGGCATATCCTGTTGGCAAGATCGCTTTGGAAGTTGTGTTTGGTGATGAACACGATTAGACATTAACATTTGAGGTGGTGAGGATCCAGAGCCCGTACCACGCACTGTTTGGGCGACCGGCTTATACAAAGTTCATGGCGAGGCCTTGTTATATTTACTTGCAGCTCAAGATGCCGGGTCATAAAGGGACCATTACGGTTCACGGAAGTCGTAAAATCGCTTTGGATTGCGAGGAAGGTGATGCGGCCTATGCTGAGTCGGTTTGTGCTACAGAGGAGTTGAAGTTTTATAAGGAAAATGTTGATCCGGCAGACATGGCGCCTCTGAAGAAGCCCACGACTGAGCACGACCCAACCCTGCATTTCAAACCGGCTGATGAGACCAAACTTGTTGACTTTGTTCCTGGCGATTCATCCAAGCAGTTCAGCATCAGCACAAATCTAGATCCGAAATAGGAAAGCGCGCTCATCGAATTCATCTGTGAGAACCGGGACATTTTTGCATGGAAGCCTTCTGACATGCCAGGTGTACCGAGGGAACTCGCTGAGCACACTCTCAATATTGATCCCAAGTTTAAACCGGTCAAGCAATTTCTTCGTTGCTTTAACGAGGAAAGACGCAAGGCAATTGGTGAAGAGGTAGCCCGGTTGTTGGCTGCTGGGTTTATCGTTGAAGTGTTTCACCCTGAGTGGTTGGCTAATCCGGTGCTTGTTCTTAAGAAAAACGACACTTGGTGCATGTGTGTGGATTACACCGATTTGAACAAGGCTTGTCCGGCCGATCCTTTTGCTCTCCCGCGTATTGACCAGATCATTGATGCGACGGCGGGATGTGAGCGTTTGAGTTTCTTGGATGCTTACTCAGGCTATCATCAGATCAAAATGGCAGTTAAGGACCAGGAGAAGATCGCCTTCATCACTTCTTTTGGAGCCTTTTGCTATGTTTCTATGCCCTTTGGGCTCAAGAGTGTCCAATCAACTTATCAGCGTTGTGTGCAGAATTATCTTCACACTCAGATTGGGCGCAATGTTCATGCCTATGTTGATGACATTATGGTGAAGTACAGGAAGAAGGAGACATTGATAGATGATCTCAAGGAGACCTTTGACAATCTGCGAGTTTACAAGATGATGCTCAATCCGGATAAGTGTGTCTTTGGTGTTCCGGCAGGCAAGCTTCTAGGCTTTCTGGTGTCTAACAGGGGTATTGAGGCTAATCCGGAGAAGATCAAAGCGATTACATCTTTGGCTAAACCGGCGTGCATCAATGATGTTCAGCGTCTAGCGGGTCGGATTGCCGCACTAAGCCGGTTTATCAGCCGTTTGGGAGAGAAGGCGATCCCTTTATATCAGATGCTGAAGAAAACATACACCTTTGTCTGGAGTGATGCGGCTAATGCGGCGTTTGAAGACTTGAAGCGGCAGTTGGCTGAACCGCCAGTCCTTGCTGCTCTGGTTGACAGGGAGCCCCTATTGTTGTACGTGGCTGCTAATGCCCGTGCCGTCAGTGTGGCAATCATGGTGGAGCGCAAAGAGGCTGGTAAGGAGTGCCCGGTTCAACGGCCGGTTTACTATATCAGTGAGGTTCTTATTGAGTCAAAGCAGCGATTTCCGCATTGGCAGAAACTTGTATATGGGGTTTTTATGGCAAGCCGGAAGCTCAAGCAATATTTCCAAGGCCATCCCATTACAGTGGTCAGTTCAACTCCATTGGGTGATATAATTCAGAACAGGGAGGCAACTAGCCGGGTTGCAAAATGGGCAATTGAGCTTGGCCCACATGGTCTAAAGTATGTGCCTCGAACAGCTATAAAATCTCAGGCACTTGTGGATTTATCAACGATTAGACTGAGTTGCAGGCGCCGGAGGACAAACCGGATAATACATACTGGACTATTCACTTTGATGGGTCCAGGCAATTGGAGGGCTCGGGGGCTGGTGTTGTTCTTATTTTCCCCTCGAGGTGATAAGATTCGTTATGTCCTTCGTTTAATGTTCCCCTGTACTAACAATGCAGCTGAGTATGAGGCTCTGCTTCATGGACTCCGTGTGGCCAAGGAGATGAACTTAAGCCGGGTGTGATGCTTTGGAGACTCTGATCTGGTGGCTCAGCAAGTTTCTGGTACTTGGGATTCTAAGGATCCACTCATGGCGGCTTACAGACGTGAGGTGGATATTGTGGTGGGTTACTTCAAAGGGTATCAGGTTGAGCATATCGACCGGCGCAAAAACGAAGCAGCAGATGCATTGAGCCGGCTTGGATCTCAGCGTAAACCGGTGCCTCCCAATACCTTTCTAGATATCTTGCATAACCCGCTGTTAAGCTGCCTACAGAGGAGGATTTGGTTGTTCCTGATCCGGAGGCTCAGTTAGTGGCCGCCTTGCACGTTGTGCCGGATTGGACAGTTCCGTATCTGGCGTATATGAACCGGGGCGAGTTACCAGATGATGAAGTCCTGGCTCGGCAGATTGTTCGGCGGTCCAAATCCATGGTTATTCACAATGATGAGTTATACCGCTGCAGCGTTTCAGGCGTATTTCAGCGTTGTGTTTCCCTGAAAAAGGCCAAGAAATCCTAAGGGAAATTCATGAAGGGGATTGTGGTCATCATGCCGGTTCAAAGTCCTTGGTTGCAAAGGCTTTCCATCATGGGTTTTACTGGTTGACAGCTCATGCTGATGCGGAGGATCTGGTAAAGTGGTGTGATGCTTGTCAAAAGTTTTCACGCAGGGCTCATGTTCCGGCTCAAGAATTACGGATCATTTACATCACTTGGCCGTTTGCCACATGGGGGCTTGACATGGTGGGACCTTTTAAACGCTCCAAGGATAAGAAGACTCACCTGCTGGTGGCGGTTGACAAATTTACCAAGTGGGTTGAAGCGGAGCCTGTCAGCAAGTGTGATGCGGCTACGGCGGTTCAATTTCTCAAAAAAATTATCTTCCGCTTTGGTTTTCCACACAACATCATCACGGATAATGGCACGAACCTCTCTAAAGGTGAGATGGAAGATTTTTGTCAGAGAGAACACATCCGGCTTGACTTAGCATTTGTGGCGCACCCCCAGACCAATGGTCAAGCAGAAAGAGCTAATCAAGAAATCTTTAAGGGTATTAAACCCCGGCTTATGGTTCCTTTAAAACGGACGCCGGGTTGTTGGGTGGAAGAATTACCTTCTGTGTTATGGAGCATCAACACCACTCCCAACCGATCGACGGGTTACACGCCTTTCTTCATGGTGTACGGGGCAAAGGCGGTCTTACCAAGTGATATTCGTCACGATTCACCCCGGGTTGCTAATTATGTTGAAGCGGACAATGAGCAAGCACGCCAGAAGGCGTTGGACCTGTTGGATGAGAAACGAGATATGACTTTAGCCCGTTCGGCGGTTTACCAGCAAGACTTGCGGCGTTATCATAGCCGTCGGGTTAGAACAAGAACCTTTCAAGAAGGCGATTTGGTGCTCCGTCTCATCCAGGATCAGACCGACATGCACAAGTTATCCCTACCTTGGGAAGGACCCTTTGTGGTCAGCAAAAATCTACACAACGGATCATACTACCTCATTGACGTTCGAGACAACTCACGTACTTCTGAGGAGGAGACCCGGCGGCCGTGGAACATAGCTCTCCTACGGCCTTACTATACTTGAGCCGTAGGCTTTTCTTATGTACATATTTTGACAATGTATATATTATGATCAATAAAATAAACTAGCATCCTTGCTGTAAGCAGTGCCTTTGCTGTTTTTTTCTCTCAAAATATCTTTGAGTTGCATGGGGGCTTCAGCTGTCAAAGCGGAGTACTACCTATTAAACCGGCTATTATGCCACAATACAGCTCGGGAGCTTCACACCCGAAGAGCCAAAGAGAGTCTGGATGCTATGCACAGCTCAAACACAGGCACCTAATGAGCACAACTCATCATGTTACTTGGGGGCTCCTTGTGTCAAATACTCAGGAGTTTGAATGGACCCTTGTAGCTGGGTATCGCCCCACGGTTTGGAAGCCTGGTATATTTACCTAAAACCCCGCGTTAACCTGCCTTCATCAAGTAAGCCACTCCTATCCAGGTCATCCTGGCACGACCCTCCGAACGTTTGACAGTTACTCTCATTGAGACCCTGCACTTGTCAAAGTTAAAACGGTGACTGGTTAGTTGGAGGGCCATCTTAAAAGGCTTTGTCAAATGGTTTAACTCAGCGGCCTGGCAGCCCATGAAAAGCCTCGAATTTGGGCCTGGCAGCCCTTGAAAAGCCTCGACTACACGGTCTTGTTTGCACTTGTTTCTTTTTGCTGAATTTTGTGTTAAACCGGCATCTTCGATCTAGTATGGCTTTTCAAGTCATCATTTTAACCCGGTGTTTGTTAACCCGGCTTGGGTCTCAACTAAAAGTTGACGAACCTTATTAAATCGGAGTTTATTAACCTGGCCTGGCTTTGACTACTTGTCGCCAGTTTTTGATCATCTGGTGTTCATCGTAGCCTGGCATGACTTCTTATACACCATCAGTACAAGGTGAAGTTGTACAAAAGCTTCAAGATTTGGGTCTTCACTCTTATTACAGTCAAAAGTTGGTAAACCAACTAACGTGATATCACATCACAGGTATGAGTTATTTCATATTTCGTCAAGTTTGATTATCAATCAGGCTTTGTTTTGGGCATTATGACCCGTCTAGCGGTAAAACGCCAGGACACTTCTTTTATGCAGACATAGGGATTGCATCTTATGATATATGAGCCAACATTGAAATTTTAATGACGAATCACATAAAGTATTTCCCACTGCACGATGGCAACAGATCAAAGTATTTTTGCTACCCTATTACAAGGCACTTAAGCAGCCCAAAATATGGAATAGTTTTTGTGCAAAATCAACCGGATTGCCGGATCAAACATCATCACCATGTTGACGTGAGGTAGATGAATCATCTGGCGTCGGTTCAACCTCCTCATCCTCCTCCAAGGGTTGGAAATCAGCGGTGGTCCAGTCAATCCGGGTTAAGGCCTGAAAGACAGCCTCTTCACTTATAAGATCAGTCGGATCAACATCAGGGGCGTAAGTATGCTTACGGATTGGCGGAATAAGATTTTGCACTTCCGGAATGACAGCCTCAACCCGTTTGTTGTCAGCATCATAGAAGGACCGGTGAACTGTCAAGTTTGCTTCTTCTGCCAGTTGACTCGCCAGAGGACGCATCTCTCTTGTCACACGTTTGAGGGTATCATTGTCAAACACTGCCCCATTTTCCTATTCACTAGGAAAGCCCTTGGCGATATCGACCGGATCAAGGTCAGCTATCCATGCCTTGGCTCGGGTCAGTGCTAACAAAGCGCCAGCTCTGGCAGCGGACCGCTTCACCTCTTCTATCTCTGCTGGCGTTGTAGATAACTTCAAGTGGAAGAAATCCCGGAACAACTCCACAGATGGCTCTTCTTGGAGGTAAACTTCGCAGAAGACTTGAAAGTTGCATATATTGGACACGGAGTTCGGTCCAATGTCTTGTGGATGGAGCTGGAAGCTTGCGAGGACATTCCGGAATTTTTTTGATCCGGGCGGGCTGAATCCCCGATCTAAGTGTTGCAACAAAACAGTCACTTCTCCATCTTGAGGCTCAGGAGAGCATTCAAAATCCGGAACACGCCAATGAAGGACCCTTTTGGAGGCTAAAGCGCCAGTGGTGACATATCCATTGATTTGAGTTTCCGTGATCTTGGATGGAACCCAATTACAGGCAGAGAATTGTTTGGCCATTCCGGAGGAAATAGCTGAAAAGAAAAATAAATGCTGGTTTACAATTTAAGCGGTTTAAGTGTATTTTTCACTGTTAAACTGGCAAGTTGCTGATTAAGATCGGTTGGCGGTTTAAGAGAGGGCTAATGGTATATAGCGGATTGGTCATCAAAAGTTAAACCGCCCGTATAAGGGTGTTAAGCAGAGCAGAAAAGTTCATGCGTTCTATCAAGAGAGTCTATACAAAGAGGAAGACCTACTAAGTACTAAATTGGATGCGGAGCAACTACCGCACGGGATATATGCTACAGTTGAGTCCAAAAAGCTATGGCAGAAGTGAATACGAAGAGACTAGGGATGAGCACCTATGAAACGCAGATGAAAACAGGAGCCCTAAGAGATAGATCTAGGGTTATGAGGGAGAAGGTTTACCGGATGCGCAGGACAGCGGAGGAACGCCGAAGGTCTCTGGTACAACCAGGTTGATGCAGCGGCCTCTGTTGATGCAGCGTTCGAAGGTCGAGGGCGGCGGCGGAGCTTCAGAGCTGAGCCGTCGCGAAGAAGAAGAAGAAGTACGGAAGGGGAAGAAAAGAAAGGGCCCCGGGGTCTATTTATAAGGAAAATGAATAAAGACCGGCGCGAAAATCAAGGAGTCAAAAGCGGCGAGTGGCATAGCTGTCGCCTCGATTTCTGGGATGGCATTAATAAGAGGAATCTTTTTATTCGTTTTTTATAGAGATGACGTCATGATGATCTGTTGTTGTGTCCATAGGATGACGTCACGGCGGTTTAACAAGATCTCAAGGAAGACATCATGGCGGTTTACAAGAAATGATGAAAGATGTTCACATGATTTTTCTAAAGTGCTGAAGATTGACATGAACAAGTTCAAACCAATCTGGGGCCTAATGTTGGGGATATAACTACTGAGTGTAAACCGCCCAGGAGGGGCGGGTTCACTCTCAAGTATATTGAAGCCTCACGAAGACTCAGGAGATGGCGCTTTACTATGAAGCTTAGAGGCCCGGAGCCCAAGGGCGGATTAGGGCCCATAGTGGTAAACCGCCATAGTCATGTAACTTGTGTTGTAAGATGAGGAAAGGAGAGACCGAGCCGAACACTTGTATGAGTCGGCCTCGGGACTCTGTAGACCGGCCGGGAGTCAACCCGTGTATATAAGGGGACGACCCGGCGGCGGTTCAAGGACAAGAAACACAACTCGGTAGCCAGACATAGCTTGTTTAGCCCCCTGGTTAGCGAGACCCCAATAATCCCATCACAACTAGACGTAGGCTTTCACCTTCATCGAAGGGGCCGAACTAGTATAAAATCCCTCGTGTCCTTAGTCCGATTTAACCCCTTTAAGCTAACCCGTCGCGATGGCTCCACGACTAAGTCCTTACACGAGGACATCTGACGTGATATTTCCACGACACCCACCGACGATGCTGGACGCATCACTAGGACGGGTGCTAGGTAGGAAGAACCTTATTTCATCTTCAGGGAGTCGCTGTTGTCTCTTCTTTTTGAGCATGACACAAATCCTAACAAAACTCAAAGGAACATCTAAAATACGAAGCCCTCTCTCCGGCAAGGGTCGGAATCCACCACACCGCTAGTTCTTGGCTACTTCTCCATGCAACTAAACTTTACATTACAGTACTCCCTCCAGTCTTTCTTAGTCTGCATACAAGTTTTGTCTGAAGTCAATGTATCTCTACTTTGACCAAATTTATAGAAAAAAGCATCAACATTTACTATGTCAAATTAATATTTTTATATTCATTATAAAATGTAGTTTCATAGTATATATATTTGATATTGTAGCTGTTCATTTTTTTAATATAAATTTGGTCAAATTTTATAAAATTTGACTTGACATAAATCTAATACGCGGAGTAAAAAGGACCGGAGAGAGTATCGACATGTCAACTTTACTAGGAAATATTGCTGCAGTATCACCGTTACGCAGACAAGCATCGGTGATCGGAGACTGGGCGATAGATGATCGGACACAGTCGCTGGTGTAAACACCACTGGCGGGCAGAAACTTAGGTCCTCACTGATGACTTTGACACATAGACGTGCTGAGAAAAAGAAAACTTGTTACCGCGGATGGGTATGGACTAGTGACGGGACGGAAACGGCTTGTTACAATGCGTGGGGACCTCGCAGCGTGAGGATCACGAGTGAAGAGCTCAATTTGGAGAGTAAGATATATCGGTGGGTGTACGGACTTCCATAACAAACATTGTTTTGTGTCTTTTTTTTCTTATCGTATCTTTTTGCAATCCATATATTATTACTTGTGCAAGTTTTTATTTCTTTTTTGCGATGGTACTTGTGCAATTATCTCGGAAAGAAATTGCATTATTTGCTTGTCTTCATAGAATTTCTTTAGCTTTGCATATCTTGTCTTGTTGGCACAACTAGTTGACCCTAGTCGATTTAGGCTTTGAACTTGTGAAAGAAAAAACGTCTAGTTATATTCTGCAATTAAATTAGGCCTAAATTGTGACAAGAATAAATTAAAATGCCTATTCACACCCCCATCCCATTCATAGGCAATATCCAAGGTCTCTCTTGCTTTGGCTTTACCGGCTGGAAGCAAAGATTGATAGCTAGTGGTTTAGCGTATCGAGACACATTTCGCTATTATAGTACTCCCGCTGTTTCTTTTTACTCCGCGTATAAGTTTTGATCAGAGTCAAACTACACAAAGTTTGACCAAATTTATATTAAAAAATATGAACATCTACAATACTTAAACTATATAATATGAAAATACATTTTATGGTGCATCTGAAAATGTTGATTTCATATTATGAATGTTGATATTTTTTAATATAAAGTTAGTCAAATTATGCAAAGTTTGACTTTGACCAAACCTTATATGCAGACTAAAAAATCCGGAGGAAGTATAAATAAACCATTACATGCTTCATAATTTTCGGGACAAGGTCTAAATATAGAGTAAAAAAAATGTAGGTGCAGGTTTTCCCCTATGAAGGATTCCCAAAGTCCCTCTTGAGGTAGTGGAAATCGCCATAGCCATGCCCAAACTGCTAATGCTATTTTCGGTGCTTTGAGGGATCTAGTGTTTGAGTCGATCATGCCCCTCGATAATGTCCGTGAGGTTTCGACAAAGCTTAAAACTAGATTCGATGTTTCCAAGATTTACGAGGATGATCACTTGTTTTCATGGTCATTGATTGAGGATTACTCGACGACTTTCACCTCCGACCATGAGGAATTTCCTCAACCGTGTCCACTTCGCCAACATGTGACCAACATGTGTATGCAATGTATGTCTGGATCAGATTTGTTACATATTTGTGTAATGTGCTTCCTTACCACAAACCGCCTCGCTACGTGCAGAGACTAATGCCTTCTCTTGTGACGAAATAGTTCTTGAATCTGAAATCTGTTCAACCTCTAACCTGTGACAATTAATCAAATGCTCGCAGTTGAATCCACCCTTTTGCTATAGAAAAGGCCGGGTTTTGTTAGTCCTGCTAAGCAAGCGACCTTGGACGTCATCCCCTAGGCGGCTCCTTACAAATATTAATAGAGCTACTGACAGGTAAGATTGAAAGTGTTAATACTCTTACCCAAGCTAGGAGTAGCTAGGATATAAAACGCTCCCACATGGAATTTGAGGGATATCCATTCCCGTGCAAGACCCAAGAAAGGAGGGAGGAAGAACACCGAAGTCTTCGACCCACATTTGTATATACATCATGATCGATGTCACTATGACTAAACTATCCATGCAGCCGGACCTATAGGTATTACAATAATTGTACCGATTGTGCACCAAAAACACACTACCACTGCATCAGTACATATTATATTTCTTAGTTCTCCCTCTTTGCGAATGGGAGGCTGATTGATTAAGCATGCTTAATTAGTATGACCATATTAAGTTTAGTTTTCCAAAGTGTACTGTGGCCGGTGAGCTTACGTCCTAACTCGATGCTCATAAGAAAGATTCATAAACATTTGTGTATTGTTTGACATTTTAATACATTTGACTCCTGAAATACATGAAACGCAATGAAAGCAACACTTACCTTACAATTGTGGATACGTCTATTGTGTTTTTCTGTTTACCACGATGGATATTGTACTATTTACTCCCTTCGTCTTGGTTTATGTAGCATCATGTATTTTGAGGCTTAAGTTTGACTATCAGCTTGACAAACAAAACAAGAGTTATGTGCCATAGATAATGGTATATAAAATTTTATGATACACGACTCATATACTCCATCCGTTTCAAAATAGATGACCCAACTTTGTACTAACTTTAGTACTCCCTCCGTCCGAAAATACTTGTCATCAAAATGGACAAAAAAGGATGTATCTACAACTAAAATACATCTAAATACATCCCCTTTTATTCATTTTGATGACAAATATTTTCGGACGGAGGGAGTATAAAGTTAGTACAAAGTTGAGTCATCTATTTTAGAATGGAGGGAGTAGGGAGTATTATTTTGTCAATTCGATAACCTTTTTTTTGCGGAATACTAACTGGCAATCAAAGTTAAAACATGAAATTCAGGGGCGCTATATAATTGTATAAATGTAGATAGAAACAGAAGAAGTAGTTTATAAAAACTGAACAGAAAACATGTAAAGCAGACACGCGGACATAATTATCATAATCCAATCCAATAATCCAAAGAGGTATTTGGACTCTCAACCAGTGGAACTTCCGGCGAAAATGATATAGAAATCCACACAACCAGCCCACCAAATACTCCCACGTAATTGTCTAATCAGTGTGGGGGGCGTCATTAGCCACAGAGGGAGACGAGGTGCAACACTGCTATAGGCCGGCAGTTGGACGCGAGATCTTGCAGTTGGCTAACCATCCAATTAGTTAAGCTGTCCAAATTAAGGAATCGCACGCAACGAAAATACGGGCCGATCGGTCGAGCTTGACGTATGCGTCCAATCCAGCTAATGATCCAGCTGGCTCGTACTACCAGCTGATTTGCTAGGTAGGACGCACAGTGACACAGGTACGCATGTACTAGCTTCTTGTGCGTGTCCGTACGTCCTCAGCAACCGCCGTTCTTCCTTGTGTTCACATGCGTGCTGCTAACAATGTTTTTTTCTTTGCGATGGGTGCTACGAACAGTGTTGATAACTTGATACTCCATCCGTTTTCATAATGTAGTGCGTCTACGCTTTTTGAGATTTAACTTTGATTATAAATTTAACCAACATGGACGATTGCGGCGGAAGCATGACAAATACCTTTGAATTCGTATTCGAAAGAAGTTTTCAAATGTATAAGTTTTCAGCAAAATGATTTATATATTATTGGTCTAATTTATGGTCACAATTGAATCTCCAAAAAGGTTGACGCACTATAGAATGGAGGAAGTATGATTTTTCACGTATTAGTACAGAAATTCGAAGAGGCGCGTGAGTGCGGGGGCACTCACCTGGCAAGCCCTGTCGCCACTTGATATGTCTCGCGATTCATGAAGCAGTTGAATCACGTAGGAGGGCACAGTAAAAAGGAAAATCTCTCAAAAGGCTTTCAGTTTCAATGATGAAATTTATGGTTTTGCAACTAAAAATGCCACGTTTCAGATATATTATTTAAAGCAAATTTTCCAGTCGGTTGTAGACATAAAATATTTTATTTTTACCGATCACTCATACTAAGTTTCAACATTGAAACTTGACATATTTTTTAAAAGTTGTCAAAATATATTCAAAATAGATCTTATTTCAAAGCGTTGGTCACGAGAAACACAAATATGAAAACATAACTTAATTTGGAATTTTCAATTTAAGATATAAAATTTTGAAAATCGAAAGCCAAAATAAAAATTGGCATCAGGGACCTGAATGCCCCCGCACTTGCGTGCCGCAAATCCTTTTTCTGTGTTACTATGGGTTAACTGCTGCTACAGGACTTCAGAAATGTCGCCATCCTATGGATTTTCTTAAGAATTGCCATCCAATGCTAATTAGGTACCACTACCCATTTCGGTGGTATCTTGATTTTCTAACCATACTGGGCCATAGCAACATGCCTACATTGATATGCATGGAAATGGTATGCATGGTTGGAGGTTAGCTCTAAAGTAACCATCAAAGTTCCTCCTTTTTGGGGAAACCTGTCATCATGGCTTCATATGTACGGAAATAAGTATAGATATTTTTATTACTATGGACACAGCACCACAGAAAGCTAAAATAGAAAGAGAAAGAAACGCGTGATTAAAATGTCATAACCTTGGTGTATAGATGAAAACCAAATAAAGGCATAGCCTATTGTCTTATACGGAAATATTACACCAACCTGAAGTGGGAAGGTGTGTCAAACATGCAAATAAATTATTTCGTCGGATGTACTCCCTCTGTTCCATAATATAAAAACATTTTTACACTACGCTAGTGTCAAAAACGTTCTTATATTATGGAACGGAGGGAGTAACATCTTACTAGTTAGGGCAACTCCAACGCCGTACCTCAGATCATTGCTAAACGTTCGGAATTCACCATACCTTAAATGTCCGCAAAGGCGTCCGGGTGTCTGAAATCTCATAAACCGGTTGCAAAGTTGAGCAAGATTTATGGGCATCCAGACCTCCGTCACGTAGGCCTCCGACATCCCTAGCCCACCCAAAAACTCCACCAGGACCCCCTGTTTTCCCCCTCCGTCCCTCCTCCCTCTTCTGCATCCACTCCTTCCCAGTCCAACGCTGCTATTGTGCCACCCAACCGCCGTTCAGGCCTTAGCGGACCTCAACCACTACACCACGGTGTCAGACCCACTCTGCCAACGTCGATGGTCTACCCCTAATCCGACCGCTGCCCAGCTACCCTCCGCCCTGTAGATGACGCCCATTGCGGACACGACGCCTAGCAAATGTTCGACCAAATGCCATAGCCAAAAAAATTGACTTTTTTTTCTTACTTTGAAGAAAACACGATGCATTCAGACATGGAGTACTTCTCTGGGAATTTCATGGGTTCGTGTTCGTTAGATGAGAACTGAGGATTCTGTAAAGGAACTAATGCAGATAAGGTTCAAGATAGCGAGACATCCCTGTTGCTCTCCAAAAAAGCTGATAAAAATTATCTTGACGATAGTGAGACAACCCAAAAGTTCTGTCTTGACGTAGTGTTCGAGTTACTGGCCACTACTGCTGGCACAAGCTCTTTGAACTCGCTGCCCGAATCAGTTCGTCTTCTTGAGTCTCAATTTCAAGTTGAAATACATCGATCAGATGTGTTGCGACATGAAGCCGAAGGACTGAGGAAGTCGCTGCAGAATTCAGATGCATACTTTCTGGTGCAACAACAAGCGTTGGAGGATTAAGCGCCAAACAAGAGAAAGTTAATAAGCTTTCTAAGCATCTTTCCAGCATTATGGGTACCCAGGATATTGTTTCTTGAACTCTTCTGAAGTGGTTTCAGTTCTGGATTTGTTTTGCTACGGCATTTATTTACACTGGTCACCAACTTTGACGACCAGTGTATGTGATATGCTGTTTTGTTTACTATATTTGGACTAGTGGCGAACTTTGATGCCCAGTGGATGTAATATGTGTAATAATCGTGAATCCGTGATAGCCTAGCGTAAGTTGCTTGTTTATTTATTTCTTTGTTGTCTTGTTTATTTGTTTGCTTTTGGTCAGTGCAGTTCTTTTTCCATGGTTTGCTAGTGGCCGCAATAACCTATTTTTTAAGACTAGGTCACAATAACCTATTTTTTAAAACTAGGCCACAATAACCATGGGCTACATATTTACTGTAGTGACCATGGGCCTCCTACGGGTCGTACAAACAATGGGCCTTTTACGGGCCGTAGAAAAATGGGCCTTCTAGGGGCCGTAGAAACAATGGGCATTATACGGGCCATAGCATCAATGGGCCTTATGCGAGTCGTATGATCAATTGGTCAAACATCGGCCAATAACAGACCGCATTATGGGCCGTAAATGGGCTAGAGTAGGAATCATCCGTTCATGAGCCGGCCGTAACGGGCCGTCGTTAATGGGCCATATTTGATGACGCTATGAAAACGACCAAACGGATTAACGAGCCACAAATGGGCCGACTGTAACCACGGGCCAAATTTGGCCCACAAGCAGAAAGGGCCAGTAACGGGCCGTAAGTAACCGAATGCTGGAAATGAGCCCAAAAATAGATGCATCCTGAGAAGGCCGGAAGATAACATCGGCTAAAAATAGCCCAATGAAATAATGGGCCATTAATGGGTATAAAGCAATACACTGTTCATTACGGGCCAGATTCACCACAGGCCGTTACTGGGCCAAGAGTTACAAAGGGCTTCAGATGGGCCGAAAGACGTAATGGGCCATACATGGGCCTTCAGTGACAATGGGCTGGAATCATATTGGACGGCCCAGATAACGCTATTGGGCCTAATTCAGATAGGCCGTAATGGGTCGTGACTTAGCGGGCTGTAAATGGGCTATATGCGAACAAGTCGTTAACAGGCTTTCCTTTTCACCGGAATGGGCCTCTGTTGGGTTGTGAAACATTACAATGTATCATAGGCGCCTTCGGTCCAATGAGTGGATGACATCTGTCCTAATGGTGAGCCGACACGTGGTTCCTCTGGCCATTGAGAATTTTACACGTGGAAAATCATCATTGGTCGGGGCTGTTAACTGATGACCCGCAAGTATACGGGATAATTGTAGCCTTTTTCGATAAGTCAGAGTGTCGAACCCAACGAGAAGCTAAAGGTAGAACAAATACTCTCTCAAGCCCTATCTACCACTGATACGACTCTATGCATGCTTAGTGTTCGCTTTACCTAGAACAAGTATGACACTAGAAGTACTTTGTAGGTGTGATAGGATAGGTTTGCAAGATAATAAAGAACGCGTAAATAAAAAGTAGGGGCTGTTTAGATAAAGAAGCAATAATGTAAATATAACGAGTGTGGAAAAGTGGTGGTAGGAGTTGTGGAATTGTCCCTAAGCAATTGACTACGTTACTAGACTGGTAATCACTATTGCAATTCTATTTGAGGGAGAGGCATAAGCTAACATACTTTCTCTTCTTGGATCATATGCACTTATTATTGGAACTCTAGCAAGCATCCGCAACTATTAAAGATCATTAAGATAAAACCCAACCATAGCATTAAAGCATCAAGTCTCCTTTATCCCATACGCAAACAACCTACTTACCCGGGTCTGTGCTTCTATCACTCACGCCACCCACCACAAGCAAATCATAAACATATTGCAAACTCTACGGCGGGAATCCCTCAAGCTTGTGCGACAGGAAGGGCACAATAGGACAGCACCAATAATAAAACATGCAATTCAAACCAATCATAGCAATTCATCAATCACCGATAGGACAATGAAAATCTACTCAGACATCATAGGATGGCAACACATCATTGGATAATAATATGAAGCATAAAGTACCATGTTCAAATAGAGGGTACAACGGGTTGCGGGAGAGTGGACCGCTGAATATAGAAGGGGGAAGGTGATGGAGGTGTTGGTGAAGATGGCAGAGGTGTTGGTGAAGATCACGGTGATGATGATGGCCCCCGACGGCGTTCCGGCACCACCAAAAGCAAGGGGGAGAGAGCCCCCCCTTCTTCTTCTTCTTCTTCCTTGACCTTCTCCCTAGATGGGAGAAGGGTTTCCCCTCTGGTCCTTGGCTCCCATGGTTTGGGAGGGGCGAGAGCCCCTCCGAGATTGGATCTATCTCTCTGTCTCTCTCTGTTTCTGCGTTCCCTGATCCTTCCCCTTCACCGTTTCTTTTATATCCGGAGATCCGTAACTTCGATTGGGGTGAATCTTTCACCCAGATTTTTCTCATAAAATTATCTTTCTTGCGGCAAAAGAAGAGCATCAACCGCCTTACGGGGTTCCCAAGAGAGTCCAGGGAGCGCCTGCCTCCCTGGGGCGCGCTCCCCTGTCTCCTGGCCCCCTCAGGCACCATCTCGCGTTGATTTTAATTCCCAAAAATCATAAATATACCAAAATAATTCTCCGCCCGTTTTTACCCCGTTTGGACTCCGTTTGATATGGGTTTTCTGTGAAACATAAAACATGCAACAAACAGGAACTGACACTAGGCACTAGATCAATATGTTAGTCCCAAAAAATAGTATAAAAAGTTGCCAAAAGTATATGAAAGTTGAATAATATTGGCATGGAACAATCAAAAATTATAGATACGACGGAGACGTATCAGCATCCCCAAACTTAATTCCTGTTCGTCCTCGAGTAGGTAAATAATAAAAAAGATAATTTTTGATGTGGAATGCTACCTAGCATAATCTTGATCATATGTCTAATCATGGCATGAATATTAAAACACGAGTGATTAAAAGCAATAGTCTATCATTTGACATAAAAACAATAATACTTAGGGCATCCCAACAAACAATCATGTCTTCCAAAATATCAATGCTTCCAGAACGTTATCCCTACAAAATCATATAGTCTTCTATGCTCCCTTTTCTTAACACAAGGTACCCCTCAGGCCTATCCCGGTGTCAGCCAAGCAATTGTTTCATACTTCAGTATTCTCAAACTTTTTCAACTCTCACGCAATACATGAGCGTGAGCCATGGATATAGCACTATGAGTGGAATAGAATATGATGGTGGAGGTTATGTGGAGAAGACAAAATGGAAGAAAGTATCACATCAACGCAGCTAATCAACGGGCTATGGAGATGCCCATCAATTGATGTCAATGCGAGGAGCAGGGATTGCCATGCAATGGATGCACTAAGAGCTATAAGTGTATGAAAGCTCAAACTGAAAACTAAGTGGGTGTGCATCCAACTTGCTTGCTCATGAAGACCTAGGGCATTTGAGGAAGCCCATCGTTGGAATATACAAGCCAAGTTCTCTAATGAAAATTCCCACTAGTATATGAAAGTGACAATATAGGAGACTCTCTATATGAAGAACATGGTGCTACTTTGAAGCACAAATGTGGAAAAAGGATAGTAACATTGCCCCTTTTCTTTTCTTCTTTTTTTTTCTTTTTTTGGGTGGGCTTCTTTGGCCCCTTTTATTTAGGCTTCTTTGGCCTTTTTTTTTCTTTTTTTTCATGGGGCAACACTCTATAATGATGATCATCACACTTTTATTTACTTACAACTCAATATTACAACTCGGTACTAGAACAAAGATATGACTATATATGAATGCTTCCGGTGGTGTACCGGGATGTGCAATGATCTAGTGTAGCAATGACATAAAAAACGTACAAGCCATGAAAACATCATGCTAGCTATCTTACGATCATGCAAAGCAATATGACAATAAATGCTCAAGTCATGTATATGATGATGATGGAAGTTGCATGGCAATATATCTCGGAATGGATATGGAAATGCCATGATGGGTAGGTATGGTGGCTGTTTTGAGGAAGATATAAGGAGGCTTATGTGTGATAGAGCGTATCGTATCACAAGGTTTGGATGCTCCGGCGAAGTTTGCACCAACTCTCGAGGTGAGAAAGGGCAATGCACGGTACCGAAGAGGCTAGCAATGATGGAAGGGTGAGAGTGCATATAATCCATGGACTCAACATTGGTCATAAAGAACTCACATACATATTGCAAAAATTTATTAGTCCTTGAAACAAAGTACTACGCGCATGCTCCTAGGGGGGAGGTTGGTAGGAGTTAACCATCACGCGCCCCCGACCTTCACGCAAAGATAAACAATCAAAATACAATGCGCGCCAATTTGGTTACATAGTTAGTAGACCGTATGTGCATGCTTCGGGAATCACAAACCTTAAAACCAACATCCTTACTAAACACAACCATCTACTAGTACCTCCCACATATTATCATCTCTATATCACAAAACTATTGCAAGGAATCAAACATATCGTATTCAGTGATCCACAAGTTTATGTAGGATTTTATGACTAACCATGTGATTGACCAATTCCTGTCATCTCTCTAAATTGATATAACTGAAGCAAGAGAGTTTAATTCTTTCTACGAAAGATATGCCCACGCTCTAACAAATATAAGTGAAGCAAAAGAGCATTCTACAAATGGCGGTTTTCTATGTGAAGAGAAACAGGCAATCCAGACTTCAAATGATATAAGTGAAGCACATGAAGCATTCTATAAAGCCATACTCAAAAGATTTAAGTGAAGTGCAATGAGCATTCTATAAATCAACCAAGGACTATCTCATACCAGCATGGTGCATAAAAGAAAAGTGAAAACTAAATGCAAAAGACGCTCCAAGACCTGCACATATCGCATGAACGAAACGAATCCGAAAGCATACCGATACTTGTTGAAGAAAGAGGGGATGCCTTCCGGGGCATCCCCAAGCTTAGACGCTTGAGTCTCCTTGAATATTTACTTGGGGTGCCTCGGGCATCCCCAAGCTTGAGCTCTTGCCTCTCTTCCTTTTCTTCATATCGAGACATCCTCGATTAGACACTTCATCCACAGGAAACTTCAACAGAAAACTCGGTAAGATCCTTTAGTATAATAAAGCAAATCACTACTCTCAGTACTGTTGCAAACCAATTCATATTTTGTTTTTTCATTGTGTCTACTGTAATATAACTTTTTCATGGCTTAAATGCACTGATATAAATTCATAGATTCATCAAAACAAGCAAACTATATGCATCAAAAACAGAATCTATCAAAAAACAGAACAGTCTGTAGCAATCTAAACATTCACCACACTTCTGGTACCCCAAAAATTCTATAAAAATTAGTAACAATTCGTACAGAAAGACGGTGCAAAAAGAATCAAAACCGTTTGACATTCCAGTTAAAAATGTAAAATTGCGCACTACAACCAAAGTTTCTGTCCTGCACCGTACAAACCAACAAGCATTGTGAACATCCTATAGGCAAACCTTAGCACATTATTTTTATAATACAATGGAATTATACAAGGGGATAATTATTTTTGATGAAAAGTTTATGTAATCAAGATTCACAAAGTTTCCGTGAGCATGAAGAAAGTTCAAGGCTAGCTCCCACTTCAACAATGCTTGTCTTTCTCACTTTCACTTTCCTTTTTGAAAAGGTTTTAGGTTCCCCTCTTTATTTTTGTGTTTTTAGACTATATAAAAGCATTCAACAGAAGTAAATGACTCTCTAAAACTTCCGGGTTGTCTCCCTGGCAGCGCTTTCTTTAAAGCCATTAAGCTAGGCATATAGTGCTCAAGTAATGGATCCACCCGGATCCCACGGTATATCAAAGCCAATTTTAATTAACAATGATTTGTAATTTAGTAGTGAGCACAAAGTAACATATATCATGCAACAACGAAGTCTAACTCTCTTCCTATGCATCAGCATGTGATAAAAGAACAATTCATGCACACATAGTAAAGGCCAATGCATAGTGTAAACGGTTTCTTGCAATTCTATCGTGTTGGAAACATAAAGAGGTGGAGATGTAGTTCCTCTCTCATAATAATTGCAAGTAGGAGCAGCAAGCACATGCATATTATATTCATCAAAATCATTATGTGCAACGGTAAAAGGCAACCCATCAATATAATCCTTAGTAAGCACAAACTTCTCCGATATAGTGTAGTTGGGAGAATTCAAAAAGATAATAGTGTTGGGGAACGTAGTAATTTCAAAAAAATTCCTACGCACACGCAAGATCATGGTGATGGCATAGCAACGAGAGGGGAGAGTGTTGTCCACATACCCTCGTAGACCGTAAGCGGAAGCGTTAGCACAACATGGTTGATGTAGTCGTACGTCTTCACGATCCGACCGATCCAAGAACCGAACGTACGACACCTTCGAGTTCAGCACACGTTCAGCTCGATGACGATCCCCGGACTCCGATCCAGCAAAGCTTTGGGATGAGTTCCGTCAGCACGACGGCGTGGTGACGATGATGATGTTCTACCGGCGCAGGGCTTCGCCTAAACTCCGCGACGATATGACCGAGGTGGAATATGGTGGAGGGGGGCACCGCACACGGCTAAGGAACGATTCGTAGATCAACTTGTGTTGTTCTAGGGTGCCCCCCTACCCCCGTATATAAAGGAGCCAAGGGGGAGGGGGCGGCCGGTCAAGGAGGGCGCGCCAAGGGGGAGTCCTACTCCCATCGGGAGTAGGACTCCCTTCTTTCCTAGTTGGAGTAGGAGAAGGGGGAAGGAGGAGGAAGAGGGGAATGAAAGGGGGGGCGCCGCCCCCCTCTCCTTGTCCTATTCGGACTAGGGAGGGGAGGGGGTGCAGCCCACCTCTTGCCTCCTCTCCTCTTCTCCCTTAGGGCCCATGAAGGCCCAATAACCCCCGGGAGGGTTCCGGTAACCCCCCGGTACTCCGGTAAAATGCCGATTTCACCCGGAACACTTCCGATGTCCAAACATAGGCTTCCAATATATCAATCTTTATGTCTCGGCCATTTCGAGACTCCTCGTCATGTCCGTGATCACATCCGAGACTCCGAACAAACATCGGTACATCAAAACTTATAAACTCATAATAAAATTGTCATTGTAACTTTAAGCGTGCGGACCCTACGGGTTTGAGAACTATGTAGACATGACCTAGAACTATTCTCGGTCAATAACCAATAGCGGAACCTGGATGCCCATATTGGTTCCTACATATTCTACGAAGATCTTTATCGGTCAAACCGCATAACAACATACGTTGTTCCCTTTGTCATCGGTATGTTACTTGCCCGAGATTTGATCGTCGGTATCCAATACCTAGTTCAATCTCGTTACCGACAAGTCCCTTTACTCGTTACGTAATGCATCATCCTGTAACCAACTCATTGGTCACATTGCTTGCAAGGCTTATAGTGATGTGCATTACCAAGAGGGCCCAGAGATACCTCTCCGACAATCGGAGTGACAAAGCCTAATCTCGAAATACGCCAACCCAACATGTACCTTTGGAGACACCTGTAGTACTCCTTTATAATCACCCAGTTATGTTGTGACATTTGGTAGCACCCAAAGTGTTCCTCCGGTAAACGGGAGTTGCATAATATCATAGTTACAGGAACATGTATAAGTCATGAAGAAAGCAATAACAATATACTAAACGATCAAGTGCTAGGCTAACGGAATGGGTCAAGTCAATCACATCATTCTCCTAATGATGTGATCCCGTTAATCAAATGACAACTCTTTTGTCCATGGTTAGGAAACATAACCATCTTTGATAAACGAGCTAGTCAAGTAGAGGCATACTAGTGACACTATGTTTGTCTATGTATTCACACATGTATTATGTTTCCAGTTAATACAATTCTAGCATGAATAATAAACATTTATCATGATATAAGGAAATAAATAATAACTTTATTATTGCCTCTAGGGCATATTTACTTCAGTCTCCCACTTGCACTAGAGTCAATAATCTAGTTCACATCATCATGTGATTCAACACCAATATTCACATCTGTATGTGATTAACACCCATAGTTCACATCGTCATGTGACCAACACCCAAAGGGTTTACTAGAGACAATAATCTAGTTCACATAGCTATGTGGCTAACACCCAAAGAGTACTAAGGTGTGATCATGTTTTGCTCGTGAGAGAAGCTTAGTCAATGGGTCTGTCACATTCAGAGCCGTATGTATTTTGCATATATTCTATGTCTACAATGCTCTGTATGGAGCTACTCTAGCTAATTGCTCCCACTTTCAATATGTATCCAGATTGAGACTTAGAGTCATCTGGATCAATATAAAAGTTTGCATCGATGTAACTTTTACGACGAACTCTTTTATCACCTCCATAATCGAGAAACATATCCTTATTCTACTAAGGATAATTTTGACCAATGTCCAGTGCTCTACTCCTAGATCACTATTGTACTCCCTTGCCAAACCAGGGCAGAGTATACAATAGGTCTGGTCCATAGCATGGCATACTTTTATAGAACCTATGACTGATGCATAGGGAATGACTTTCATTCTCTTTCTATTTTCTGTCGTGGTCGGGTCTTGAGTCTTAGTCAATTTCACACATTTGCAACACAGGCAAGAACTCTTTCTTTAACTGTTCTATTTTGAACTATTTCAAAATCTTGACAAGGTATGTACTTATTGAAAAACTTATCAAGCGTCTTGATCTATCTCAATAGATCTTGATGCTCAATACGTAAGTAGCTTTACTGAGGTCTTTTTTTTAAAGAACTCCTTTCAAATACTCCTTTATGCTTTCCAGAAAAATTCTACATCATTTCTGGTCAACAATATGTTACTCACATATATTTATCAGAAAGGCGATAGTGCTCCCACTCACTTTATTGTAAATACAGGCTTCACCGTAAGTCTGTATAGAACTATATGCTTTGAGCAACTTATCAAAGCATATATTCCAACTCTGAGATGCTTGCACCAGTCCATAGATGGATCGCTGGAGCTTGCACATTTTGTTAGCACCATTAGGATTGACAAAACCTTCTGGTTGCATCATATACAACTCTTCTTTAATATATCCATTAAAGAATGTAGTTTTGACATCCATTTGCCAGATTTCATAACATGTGACAATTGCTAACATGATTCAGACAGACTTAAGCATCGCTACAGTTGAGAAAATCTCATTGTAGTCAACACCTTGAACTTGTCGAAAACCTTTTTGTGACAAGTCGAGCTTTGTAGATAGTAACACTACTATCAGTGTCCGTCTTCCTCTTGAAGATCCATTTATTTAACATGGCTTGCTGATCATCGAGCAAGTCAATCAAAGTCCATACTTTGTTCTCATACATGGATCCTATCTCAGATTTCATGGACTCAAGCCATTTCACGGAATCTGGGCTCATCATCGCTTCCTCATAGTTCGTAGGTTCATCATGGTCTAGTAACATGACTTCTAGAACGGGATTACCGTACCATTTTGGTGCAGATCTTATTCTGGAAGACCTACGAGGTTCGGTAGTAACTTGATCTGAAGCTTCATGATCATCATCATTAACTTCCTCACTAATCGGTGTAGGCATCACTGGAACTGATTTCTGTGATGAACTACTTTCCAATTTGGGAGAAGGTACAATTACCTTATCAAGTTCTACTTTCCTCCCACTCACTTCTTTCGAGAGAAACTCCTTCTCTAGAGAGGATCCATCTTAGCAACGAATCTTGCTTTCGGATCTGTGATAGAAGGTGTACCCAATAGTTACCTTTGGGTATTCTATGAAGACACACTTCTCCGATTTGGGTTCGAGCTTATCAGGTGAAAACTTTTTCACATAAGCATTGCAGCCCCAAACTTTAAAAAATGACAACTTTGGTTTCTCGCCAAACCACAGTTCATAAGGCGTCGTCTCAACGGATTTTGATGGTGCCCTTTTTTAAAGTGAATGCAACTGTCTCTAATGCATAACCCCAAAACGATAGTGGTAAATTGGTAAGATACATCATAGATCGCATTATATCCAATAAAGTACTGTTATGACGTTCGGACACACCATTAAGCTGTGGTGTTCCAGGTGGCATGAGTTTGTGAAACTATTCCACACTGTTTTAATTGAAGACCAAACTCGTAACTCAAATATTTGTCTCCGCGATCAAATTGCAGAAACTTTATTTTCTTGTTACGATCATTCTCCACTTCACTCTGAAATTCTTTGAACTTTCCAAATGTTTCAGACTTGTGCTTCATTAAGTAGATATACTCATATCTGCTCAAATCATCTTGTGAAGGTCAGAAAATAACGATACCCGCCACGAGCATCAACACTCATTGGACCATATACATCGGTATGTATTATTTCCATCAAGTCAGTAGCTCGTTCCATTGTTCCGGAGAACGGAGTTTGAGTCATCTTGCCCAAAAGGCACGGTTCGCAAGCATCAAATGATTCATAACCAAGAGATTCCAAAAATCCATCTTTATGGAGTTTCTTCATGCGCTTTACACCGATATGACCCAAACGGCAGTGCCACAAATAAGTTGCACTATCATTATCAACTTTGCATCTTTTGGCATCAATATAATGAATATGTGTATTACTACGATCGAGATCCAACAAACTATTTTCATTGGGTGTATGACCATCGAAGGTTTTATTCATGTAAATAGAACAACAATTATTCTTTGACTTTAAATGAATAACCGTATCACAATAAACATGATCAAATCATATTCATGCTCAACGCAAACGCCAAATAACATTTATTTAGTTTTAACACTAATCTCGAAAGTATAGGGAGTGTGCGATGATGATCATATCAATCTTGGAACCACTTCCAACACACATCGTCACTTCACCTCAACTAGTCTCTTTTTATTCTGTAACTCCTGTTTCGAGTTACTAATATTTAGCAACCGAACAAGTATCAAATACTTAGGGGCTACTATAAACACTAGTAAGGTACACATCAATAACCTGTATATCAAATATACCCTTGTTCACTTTGCCATCCTTCTTATCCACCAAATATTCAGGGCATTTCCACTTCCAGTGACCATTTCCTTTGCAGTATAATCATTCAGTTTCAGGGTTTGGTCCAGCTTTGGGCTTCTTCGCGGGAGTGACAACTTGCTTGTCATTCTACTTGAAGTTTCCCTTTCTTTCCCTTTGCCCTTTTCTTGAAACTAGTGATCTTGTCAACCATCAACACTTGATGCTCTTTCTTGATTTCTACCTTCGTCGATTTCAACATTACGAAGAGCTCGGGAATCGTTTTCGTCATCCCTTGCATACTATAGTTCATCACAAAGTTCTAGTAACTTAGTGATGGTGACTAGAGAATTCTGTCAATCACTATCTTATCTGGAAGACTAACTCCCACTTGATTCAAGTGATTGTAGTACCCAGACAATCTGAGCACATGCTCACTAGTTGAGCGATTCTCCTCCATCTTTTAGCCATAGAACTTGTTGGAGACTTCATATCTCTCAACTCAGGTATTTGCTTGAAATATTAACTTCAACTCCTGGAACATCTGATATGGTCCATGACGTTCAAAACATCTTTGAAGTCCCGATTCTAAGCCGTAAAGCATGGTGCACAAAACTATCAAGTAGTCATCATATTGAGCTGGCCAAACATTCATAACGTCTGCATCTGCTCCTGCAATAGTTCTGTCACCTAGCGGTGCATCAAGGACATAATTCTTCTGTGCAGCAATGAGGATAAACCTCAGATCAGGGATCCAATCCGCATCATTGCTACTAACATCTTTCAACACAATTTTCTCTAGGAACATATAAAAATAAACATATGAAAGCAACAACGCAAGCTATTGATCTACAACATAATTTGCAAAATACTACCAGGACTAAGTTCATGATAAATTAAAGTTCAATTAATCATATTACTTAAGAACTCCCACTTAGAAAGACATCCCTCTTATCCTCTAAGTGATTACGTGATCCATATCAACTACACCATGTCCGATCATCACGTGAGATGGAGTAGTTTCAACGGTGAACATCATTATGTTGATCATATCTACTATATGATTCACGCTTGACCTTTCGGTCTCCGTGTTCTGAGGCCATATCTGTATATGCAAGGCTCGTCAAGTTTAATCCGAGTATTCCGCGTGTGCAACTGTTTTGCACCCGTTGTATTTGAACGTAGAGCCTATCACACCCGATCATCACGTGGTGTCTCAGCACGAAGAACTTTCACAATGGTGCATACTCAGGGAGAACACTTCTTGATAATTAGTGAGAGATCATCTTAAAATGCTACCGTCAATCAAAGCAAGATAAGATGCATAAACGATAAACATCACATGCAATCAATATAAGTGATATGATATGGCCATCATCATCTTGTGCTTGTGATCTCCATCTTCGAAGCACCATCATGATCACCATCGTCACCACCGCGACACCTTGATCTCCATCGTAGCATCGTTGTCATTACGCCATCTATTGCTTCTACGACTATCGCTACCGCTTAGTGATAAAGTAAAACAATTACAGGGCGTTTGCATTTCATACAATAAAGCGACAACCATATGGCTCCTGCCAGTTGCCGATAACTTCGGTTACAAAACATGATCATCTCATACAATAAAATATAGCATCATCGTCTTGACCATATCACATCACAACATGCCCTGCAAAAACAAGTTAGACGTCCTCTACTTTGTTGTTGCAAATTTTACGTGGCTGCTACGGGCTTAGCAAGAACCGTTCTTACCTACGCATCAAAACCACAATGATAGTTCGTCAAGTTAGTGCTGTTTTAACCTTCGCAAGGACCGGGCGTAGCCACACTCGATTCAGCTAAAGTGAGAGAGACAGACACCCGCCAGCCACCTTTAAGCATAAGTGCTCGTAACGGTGAAACCAGTCTCGCGTAAGCGTACGCGTAATGTCGGTCCGGGACGCTTCATCTCACAATACCGCCGAACCAAAGTATGACATGATGGTAAGCAGTATGACTTGTATCGCCCACAACTCACTTGTGTTCTACTCGTGCATATAACATCAACGCATAAAACCTAGGCTCGGATGCCACTGTTGGGGAACGTAGTAATTTCAAAAAAATTCCTACGCACACGCAAGATCATGGTGATGGCATAGCAACGAGAGGGGAGAGTGTTGTCCATGTACCCTCGTAGACCGTAAGCAGAAGCGTTAGCACAACGCGGTTGATGTAGTCGTACGTCTTCACGATCCGACCGATCCAAGCACCGAACGTACGGCACCTCCGAGTTCAGCACACGTTCAGCTCGATGACGATCCCCGGACTCCGATCCAGCAAAGCTTCGGGGATGAGTTCCATCAGCACGACGGCGTGGTGACAATGATGATGTTCTACCGGCGCAGGGTTTCGCCTAAACTCCGTGACGATATGACCGAGGTGGAATATGGTGGAGGGGGGCACCGCACACGGCTAAGGAACGATCCGTAGATCAACTTGTGTTGTTCTAGGGTGCCCCCCTACCCCCGTATATAAAGGAGCCAAGGGGGAGGGGGCGGCCGGTCAAGGAGGGCGCGCCAAGGGGGAGTCCTACTCCCACCGGGAGTAGGACTCCCTTCTTTCCTAGTTGGAGTAGGAGAAGGGGGAAGGAGGAGGAAGAGGGGAATGAAAGGGGGGGCGCCGCCCCCCTCTCCTTGTCCTATTCGGACTAGGGAGGGGAGGGGGCGCAGCCCACCTCTTGCCTCCTCTCCTCTTCTCCCTTAGGGCCCATGAAGGCCCAATAACCCCCGGGAGGGTTCCGGTAACCCCCCGGTACTCCGGTAAAATGCCGATTTCACCCGGAACACTTCCGATGTCCAAACATAGGCTTCCAATATATCAATCTTTATGTCTCGACCATTCCGAGACTCCTCGTCATGTCCGTGATCACATCCGGGACTCCGAAAAAACTTCGGTACATCAAAACTTATAAACTCATAATAAAACTGTCATCGTAACTTTAAGCGTGCGGACCCTACGGGTTCGAGAACTATGTAGACATGACCTAGAACTATTCTCGGGCAATAACAAATAGCGGAACCTGGATGCCCATATTGGTTCCTACATATTCTACGAAGATCTTTATCGGTCAAACCGCATAACAACATACGTTGTTCCCTTTGTCATCGGTATGTTACTTGCCCGAGATTTGATCGTTGGTATCCAATACCTAGTTCAATCTCATTACCGACAAGTCTCTTTACTCTTTACGTAATGCATCATCCCGTAACCAACTCATTGGTCACATTGCTTGCAAGGCTTATAGTGATATGCATTACCGAGAGGGCCCAGAGATACCTCTCCGACAATCGGAGTGACAAAACCTAATCTTGAAATACGCCAACCCAACATGTACCTTTGGAGACACCTGTAGTACTCCTTTATAATCACCCAGTTACGT
This sequence comes from Triticum dicoccoides, assembly GCF_002162155.2. Taxonomy (NCBI): domain Eukaryota; kingdom Viridiplantae; phylum Streptophyta; class Magnoliopsida; order Poales; family Poaceae; genus Triticum; species Triticum dicoccoides. The sequence continues at coordinate 153,744,535 of NC_041391.1, forward strand.
TGTGACGTTTGGTAGCACCCAAAGTGTTCCTCGGTAAACGGGAGTTGCATAATCTCATAGTTACAGGAACATGTATAAGTCATGAAGAAAGCAATAGCAATATACTAAACGATCAAGTGCTAGGCTAACGGAATGGGTCAAGTCAATCACATCATTCTCCTAATGATGTGATCTCGTTAATCAAATGACAACTCTTTTGTCCATGGTTAGGAAACATAACCATCTTTGATAAACGAGCTAGTCAAGTAGAGGCATACTAGTGACACTATGTTTGTCTATGTATTCACACATGTATTATGTTTCCGGTTAATACAATTCTAGCATGAATAATAAACATTTATCATGATATAAGGAAATAAATAATAACTTTATTATTGCCTCTAGGGCATATTTCCTTCAAATAGAACTATCATGCATGGGTGCAATAGCAACAATTTCATGTTTAACATAAGGAACTATAGCAAGTTCATCTCCATAAGCATAATTCGTATTGGCATCTTGGCCACAAGCATAGCAAGCATAATCAAAAAGGGGTAATTCAAGAGAATCAACGGGATCATAACAATCATCATAGCAATCATCCTTCGGTAAGTACGTAGGGAAAGTAAACAATGTATGAGTTGAAGAGTTACTCTCATTAGAAGGTGGGCACGGGTAGCTAATCTGCTCTTCCTCCTTTTGTTCTTCGCTCTCCTCATCTTTTTCATCCAATGAGCTAACAGTTTCATCAATTTCTTCTTCCATAGACTCCTGCAAAATATTAGTCTCTTCTTAGACAGCAGAGACTTTCTCAATAAATGCATCAATATTGTAATTGTATTCATAATTCTTATAACAATATTTAAGTATAGCAAAATTTTCAGGTCTATAAACTGAGTCATCAAAATCATCAAACTCTTTAAACATAGATTCAGTCTCATAGGCACCCATAAAAGCAACAAATTCTTCTATTTGTTCCACATCATAGTAATCATATACACCATTAGCATAAGAAGCTAAGGTTTTATTATCATTGAATTTGCATGAAAAAGGAAGGTGTGGAGCCTCCATCCTAGAGCAACAAGTATAACTATATCTCAAGCATAGTTCCTGAGCATACCAATATAATATATAAATTTGATCCCATAATAGTTTCCCTTTTTGTGTCAAGCGATAATCCCTAAAGTATTCACGTTGATCCAACGTGTCTCCCATAACAAAATTGAATGGGTTTTTCTCAGGATTATCAAAGTAGTACATAATTTCTTTCACATAACGAGCATCAAGGGTTTTAGGAGGTTCCCCATCTCCATGAGTAGCGAGTACACCTAAAATTTTGGTATTTCGTGTTCCATATCCATAACTAAAGATAAAGAACATTAGGAACAACAAATAAAAATTACTTAGTGATAAAACAAACAAGCACACACGAGAATAATCACCCCACCTATGACTCCCCGGCAACGGCGCCAGAAAAAGGTCTTGATGACCCGCAAGTATACGAGATAATTGTAGCCTCTTTCGACAAGTAAGAGTGTCGAACCCAACGAGCAGCTAAAGATAGAACAAATACTCTCTCAAGCCTATCCGCCACTGATACGACTCTACGCACACTTAGTGTTCGCTTTACCTAGAACGAGTATGAAACTAGAAGTACTTCGTAGGTGTGATAGGATAGGTTTGCAAGATAATAAACAACGCGTAAATAAAAAGTAGGGGCTGTTTAGATTAAGAAGCAATAAAGTAAATATAGTGAGTGTGGAAAAGTGGTGGTAGGAGTTGTGGAATTGTCCCTAAGCAATGGACTACGTTACTAGACCGGTAATCACTATTGCAATTCTATTTGAGGGAGAGGCATAAGCTAACATACTTTCTCTTCTTGGATCATATGCACTTATGATTGGAACTCTAGCAAGCATCTGCAACTACTAAAGATCATTAAGGTAAAACCCAACCATAGCATTAAAGCATCAAGTCCTCTTTATCCCATACGCAAACAACCTACTTACTCGGGTCTGTGCTTCTATCAGTCACGTCAACCACCATAAGCAAATCATAAACATATTGCAAACCCTACAGCGGGAATCCCTCACGCTTGTGCGACATGGAGGGCACAATAGGACAGCACCAATAATAAAACATGCAATTCAAACCAATCATATCAATTCATCAATCACCGATAGGACAACGAAAATCTACTCAGACATCATAGGATGGCAACACATCATTGGATAATAATATGAAGCATAAAGCACCATGTTCAAATAGAGGGTACAGCGGGTTGCGAGAGAGTGGACCGCTGAATATAGAAGGGGGAAGGTTATGGAGGTGTTGGTGAAGATGGCGGAGGTGTTGGTGAAGATCGCGGTGATGATGATGGCCCCAAGTGGCGTTCCGGCACCACCGGAAGCAAGGGGGAGAGAGACCCCCTTCTTCTTCTTCTTCTTCCTTGACCTTCTCCCTAGATGGGAGAAGGGTTTCCCCTCTGGTCCTTGGCTCCCATGGCTTGGGAGGGGCGAGAGCCACTCCGAGATTGGATCTATCTCTCTGTCTCTCTTTGTTTCTGTGTTCCCTGATCCTTCCCCTTCACCGTTTCTTTTATATTTGGAGATCCGTAACTCTGATTGGGGTGAATCTTTTGCCCAGATTTTTCTCATAAATTTAGCTTTCTTGCGGCAAACGAAGAGCGCCAACCGCCTTACGGGATGCCCAGGAGAGTCCAGGGCGCGCCCCCTGTCTCCTGGCCCCCTCGGGCACCGTTTCGCGTTGATTTTACTTCCCAAAAATCATAAATATTCCAAAATAATTCCCTGTCCGTTTTTATCCCATTTGGACTCCGTTTGATATGGGTTTTCTGCAAAACATAAAACATGCAACAAACAAGAACTGGCACTAGGCACTGGATCAATATGTTAGTCCCAAAATATAGTATAAAAGGTTGTCAAAAGTATATGAAAGTTGAATAATATTGGCATGGAACAAACAAAAATTATAGATACGACAGAGACGTATCAGCAATCCCCAAGCTTAATTCCTGCTCGTCCTCGAGTAGGTAAATGATAAAAAAGATAATTTTTGATGTGGAATGCTACCTAGCATAATCTTGATCATATGTCTAATCATGGCATGAATATTAGGACACGAGTGATTCAAAGCAATAGTCTATTATTTGACATAAAAAAAATAATACTTAGGGCATCCCAACAAACAATCATGTCTTTCAAAATATTAATGCTTCCATAACGTTATCCCTACAAAATCTTATAGTCTTGTATGCTCCCTTTTCTTAACACAAGGTACCCCTCATGCCTATCCCGGTGTCAGCCAAGCAATTGTTTCATACTTTAGTATTCTCAAACTTTTTCAACTCTCACGCAATACATGAGCGTGAGCCATGGATATATCACTATGGGTGGAATAGAATATGATGGTGGAGGTTATGTGGAGAAGACAAAAAGGAAGAAAGTCTCACATCAACGCGGCTAATCAACGGGCTATGGAGATGCTCATCAATTGATGTCAATGCGAGGAGTAGGGATTGCCATGCAACGGATGCACCAAGAGCTATAAGTATATGAAAGCTCAAACTGAAAATTAAGTGGGTGTGCATCCAACTTGCTTGCTCATGAAGACCTAGGGCATTTGAGGAAGCCCATCGTTGGAATATACAAGCCAAATTCTATAATGAAAATTCCCACTAGTATATGAAAGTGACAATATAGGAGACTCTCTATATGAAGAACATGGTGCTACTTTGAAGCACAAGTGTGGAAAAAGGATAGTAACATGGCCCCTTTTCTTATCTTCTTTTTTTCTATTTTTTCTTTTTTTGGGTGGGCTTCTTTGGCCTCTCTTTTTTTGTTTTTTTTCATGGGGCAATGCTCTGTAATGATGATCATCACACTTTTATTTACTTACAACTCAATATTACAACTCGATACTAGAACAAAGATATGACTCTATATGAATGCTTCCGACGGTGTACCGGGATGTGCAATGATCTAGCGTAGCAATGACATCAAAAACGGACAAGCCATGAAAACATCATGCTAGCTATCTTATGATCATGCAAAGCAATATGACAATGAATGCTCAAGTCATGTATATGATGATGATGGAAGTTGCATGGCAATATATCTCGGAATGGCTATGGAAATGCCATCATAGGTAGGTATGGTGGCTGTTTTTAGGAAGATATAAGGAGGCTTATGTGTGATAGAGCATATCGTATCATGGGGTTTGGATGCACCGGCGAAGTTTGCACCAACTCTCGAGGTGAGAAAGGGCAATGCACGGTACCGAAGAGGCTAGCAATGATGGAAGGGTGAGAGTGTGTATAATCCATGGACTCGACATTAGTCATAAAGAACTCACATACTTATTGCAAAAATTTATTAGCCCTTGAAACAAAGTACTACTCGCATGCTCCTATGGGGGAGGTTGGTAGGAGTTAACCATCGCGCGCCCCCGATCTTCACGCAAAGATAAACAATCAAAATACAATGCGCGCCAATTTGGTTACATAGTTAGTAGACCATACGTGCATGCTTCGGGAATCACAAACCTTAACACCAACATACTTACTAAACACAACCATCTACTAGTACCTCCCACATATTATCACCTCTATATCGCAAAACTATTGCAAGGAATCAAACATATCATATTCAGTGATCCACAAGTTTATGTAGGAGCTTATGACTAACCATGTGATTGACCAATTCCGGTCATCTCTCTTAATTGATATAAGTGAAGCAAGAGAGTTTAACTCTTTCTACAAAAGATATGCCAACACTCTAACAAATATAAATGAAGCAAAAGAGCATTCTACAAATGGCGGTTTTCTATGTGAAGAGAAACAGGCAATCCAGACTTCAAATGATATAAGTGAAGCACATGAAGCATTCTATAAAGCCATACTCAAAAGATTTAAGTGAAGTGCAATGAGAATTCTATAAATCAACCAAGGACTATCTCATACCAGCATGGCGCATAAAATAAAAGTGTAAACTAAACGCAAAAGACGCTCTAAGACCTGCACATATCGCATGAACGAAACGAATCCGAAAACATACCGATACTTGTTGAAGAAAGAGGGGATGCCTTCCGGGGCATCCCCAAGTTTAGATGCTTGAGTCTCCTTGAATATTTACTTGGGGTGCCTCAGGCATCCCCAAGCTTGAGCTCTTGCCTCTCTTCCTTTTCCTCATATCGAGACATCCTCGATTAGAAACTTCATCCACACAAAACTTCAACAGAAAACTCGGTAAGATCCGTTAGTATAATAAAGCAAATCACTACTCTAAGTACTGTTGCAAACCAATTCATATTTTGTTTTTGCATTGTGTCTACTGTAATACAATTTTTTCATGGCTTAAATCCACTGATATAAATTGATAGATTAAAGTGCGTTATGTCGACTAGAAGGGGGGTGAATAGGCGATTTTTATGAATTCTTCACTGAGGAATTTGCCGGTGAGGAAATTCCTTAGTGAAGAATTATTAGCAGCGGAATAAGTACTCAGAAGTAAGCATAACAGAATACAAGCATGGTCATCATGATGAAATGAAGACTAGCACAGAGTACAGAAAGCGTAATCATAGGATAACACAAGATGAAGACAAACAGACTGAAGAAATTGAACTGAGGAAATAGAGAAAGTCTTCAGTCAAAGTCTTCAAACACAGATATGAACAAACACTCAACACAGTAATGAGGAAATGAAAGGGTTGAGGAAATAGAACCAATTAGTTTGGTGAAGACAATGATTTGGTAGACCAGTTCCAACTGCTGTCTCAGTTGTACGTCTGGTTGGAGCGGCTGAGTATTTAAACTCGAGGACACGCAGTCCCGGACACTCAGTCTCTAAGCACGCAGCTCAGGACACCCAGTCCTCACCGTATTCTCCTTGAACTAAGATCACGTAGATCTCGTCCAATCACTCGTGGTAAGTCTTCAGGCGACTTCCAAACCTTCACAGACTTGGTCACTCGGCAATCCACAATTCCTCTTGGATGCTCTAGACCTTGACGCCTAACCGTCTGGAAGAAGCACAGTCTTCAAAGGTAACAAGCGTCGGATCCACACAGGATCAATTTCTTCAGTGATGCTCAATCACTTTGGGTTTGTAGGGGTTTGGTTTTGGGTTTCCTCACTTGATGATTTTTGCTCAAAGTCCTCGGAGGATGGGTTGCTCTCAAATGACAAGTGTCAAGTTCTCTCGGAGCAGCCAACCAGCTAGTGGTTGTAGGGGGCGGCTATTTATAGCCTAGGGAGCAGCCCGACATGATAAGACATAAATGCCCCTCAATGATATGACCGTTAGGTGGATAAGATATTTTGGGACAGCTGGCGCGCAGCACAGCAACGGTCGGAAATTTGACTCTCAAATTCCTCAGGGCTATCATCTTCCTCATTGTGTAGGTAATTCGCACTGACGAATTCCTAACTCCTCAGTCAGAACAAATTCATTAGTGACCAGAAGAACTTCGTCTCTGTCACTGAAGAAAGTGACTGAACTGTATGAGATTTCCAAAGGCTTCACTCGAAGGGATTGGTAGGTGTAGGATTTTGAGTTGAGCATCACATGGAAATTTTTCCTTAGTATTTCCTCGACCCCCTTTAACAGTATGGTGTTTCCTATGACTCAAGAAAGAGAAAATGAAACTACAAAAACAAAAGTGTTCACGCATCATGTTCCACAAATGAATACCAAGTCTTCAAGGTCACACCAATTTCTTCACTTTCAAAGTCTTCAGAAAGTCTTCAGAATATCAAAGTCTTCAGTTGAAGAACTTCATTTTTAGGGGTCGACTTTCTCTGTAAATATCAAACTCCTCATAGACTTATAGACCTGTGTATACTCACAAACGCATTAGTCCCTTAACCTATAAGTCTTCAATACACCAAAATCACTAAGGGGAACTAGATGCACTTACAATCTCCCCCTTTTTGGTGATTGATGACAACATAGGTTAAGTTTTCAACGGGGATAAACATATGAAGTGTATACACTGATATTGAGGAATTTGGTACAAGATATAGTAGAACTCCCCCTGAAGATGTGCATAGTGAGGAATTTGCTTTTGAGGCAATGCACATTTGAAGAGTTGAATCATGGAGATCTCCCCCTATATCTTGTAATTCATACACACATTTGATATATAATATGAAGAATTTGAAATGCATGATGAAATATGGTGCCTGATGAGATTCAGCATGCGTGCAATGTCATTAACGAGGAATAAGCATGCAAAGCATAACGCAACAAAAGTATCAGCGCACCATCGGGTTTAAGATTACAACTCGATCCAAATAAAAGTTTCAGAAGAACGAGAGTTGTAACTTAAAAAAATGCCCTTAATATAGATCCGCTTGAAGACTAACTCAGATTTCTCCCCCTTTGTCATCGAATGACCAAAAGGATTGAAACTGAGGACTAACGCCCCTGAAGAATTTCAAATCGATGGAGGAGCGCCAGCGTTGTCGGGGTTGTTTGTTGTAGCAGGGCGTGCCGCAGTGTCGTCCAAATCTTCATACTCATCAGTGTCACGCGATGAAGAATAAGAGCTGGCCACCAGTGGAGGAATTTTGACCTTCTTGAATTTCTTCGGAGGAGGTGCAGACCAGTCAAATTCTTCCTTGAGACCCATAGTCTTTAGTTCTTCAGCGCTGTAGACATGACTGAGGACAGCCCAGGTGCGGTTGAAGGTTTCATGAAGGTAGTATTGGTTCTTCTTCACTGCATTGTGTGTTGAGGTCATATTGTGAAGAAGTGCACCAAACTGACGCTTTACCCATTTGTGATTGCGATCAACCTTCTGATGAAGACTGAGGAGTAACTCACAGTCAGTCATCACCCTGGGTGCTGTGGCTTGAGGATTTTGCTTGGCTGAGGTATTTGCGTCAGAGTCATGTGTGGCAGAATCGTCATTGGTAGAGTAAGATGCAGCCTTGCGAAATTGACCATCCAATGGAAGAATGCCTTCATCGATCACAGCAGTGGCCTTGCCTTTATCATCATCTGATGAAACTGTCCGTTTGAGGACTTCAATGGGAGGCAAGTAGCTACCATGGTTCAGAGTGTCAGCTTTGTAATTCAGTGAAGATCTTGCCCTGATGAATCTCATAATCCAAGGAGTATAGGGCTTCAGCTCGAATGGTGACAGCAATATTGGCCAGAGTCCTCATGAAGAAATCATGGAAGTTGACGGGAACACCATGAATGATGTTGAAAAGCATATTCTTCATGATGCCAACGACTTCTTCATCATTTGAGTCGTGGCCTTTGATGGGACTCATTGTATTTGTCAGAATTTGATAGACAGCCCGAGGCACATAGAGTAATTCCTTGACGAGGAATTTGGTTCGTGGGGCCTGCCTTGGCTTCAAAGGCTTCATCAGCACTTGCATATAGTGATCGGAAAGTTCTGGTTCATTGTAGATACAACGAGCATCATCAAGTGGAGGACTGAGTGGTAGAGCACGAAGCAATTCAGTTGGTGGTGCCTTGTAGTGAGTATTTCAGACATCCAGTCTAATACCCATGAGTTCATGTCTTCAGCGTCTCCGGTGATGTGCAGAGTTGCATAGAATTGAAGAATGAGTTCTTCATTCCACTCACAGATATCAATGCAGAAATTTAGAAGTCCTGCATCGTGAAGAACACTGAGGACTGGTTCAAAGCCGGGCAGAGACTCCATGTCCACATGAGGAATATGTGCATGATCGAAGACTTTGTCTTTGTCGAAGAGCACTGAGGAATAGGAATTTACTTGGCTGGCAGTCCAGAAACGCCTCTTCCTTATGCGAGCAGAATCATATGGATTATAATCAGTGAAGAATACGTGCTCGGCAAAGAAATCTTCAGCCTTGAACTTCTGTTTGCTTGAGAATGGATTCTTTGGCTTTGGCAGAGGGGTGTCAGTGAGTTGCATCACCACCTCAGGAATCGCGAGCTCAGGTTCTTCAGGCTGAGGAATTTCTTGTTCCTCAATAGGTGCAGTCAGAGGATCAACAGCAGCAGGTTCATCAGCACTAGTGGCTGGAATTTCTTCATGGACAGATGGAGTGGGATGAGTTTCTTTAGAGCCCATTTGAACTGTTGGTGCAGGGGACTGAGGTATCTGTTGGAGTGGGGTGAAGAGTGGAGAATTTGGATGCTGACTTTCCCAAAAGTTATCGTTCATCACTGGCGTTGTGCTTCCAATATCCACATCTTCTTCAAGTTCCTCAACACCGGCCTCTTCAGCTGTGAACTGAGGCATAGGCGAGGAAATGATTGGGGTTGAAGGGATTGCGTCCACTTCAATTTCTTCATCAATCTGCTCTGACGAAGCAGCAGAATGATTTTCTTCATCAGATCCGATTGGGATCTCATAGTCTTCTCCAAAAGGAACAAGGTCCTTTGATGGCATGGAGGAAATCGGAACAGTATCAATTGGATTTTCGAGTGAGCTGGTCGTTGGCTTCATTTTCTTCGCAGCCGAAGAGTTTGACGCAGCTGATGCCTTCCTTTTTATTCACTGCAGCTCGCTCTGCAGCCTTGGTCTTCTTCACATTGAATGCACATGGAAGAATTGGAGTTGGTGTAGGCGCAGATGGAGCTGAGGAATTTGGTTGATTTTCTTCAGGCGCAACTGATGCAGTTGCCTAACTTCTTCAGTTTCTTCAGGCGCACCACTAGTGGATGCCCTGGCAATTTCTTCAGCGGCTGGAATTTCTTCACCAGCCCTGGAACGAGCATGTTCTTCAGTAGGCTGAAAGTCATCAGCGGTGCTAGCATGTTCTTCAGCAGGCTGAGCAGAGTCTGCAGCCTGAAGATTTTCTTGTTGCGATGGGGCTGCAACATTTGTGAATTTCTTCGTCAGATTGACGAATCTTACTTTAGCTCCTTGCCAATCAGCATAGTAGGCATCAAAGTCTTTGTTGAGGGCTTGAATTTCATACTGAGCCTGGAGAAGTTCCTCAGGTGTCATTCTGACAACGTTTTTCTTCAGGAGCTTCTCCTTTTTGTATTGAGCTTTCTTGATCTCTCTTGCCTTCTCAAACTTCCATTTCTCTTCAGTGATGAAATGGGACAACATATGACTCTGTCCAGGGGTCAGATGAAAATCAGGCATTGGGGTGTTTGGATCCTTGTGCCAGAGATCAATGTAATCGAGGGTTTTCCTCGGATCCAACAGCAGTGATATAGATGTGCCTTTGGCTCTAGCGGCCTTCACCTGTCTGTCTCTGATGATTTCTGCAAGTTCATCATCAGAAGGCACATGGAATGCAACCTGTTTCTTCTTTGGACTTGGCCGAGGACCTCGTCCAGCTGTTACTTTGGTCTTCAACAGTGTGGGGCCAGATGATGAAATTGGTGCAGCTGAGGAACTTGCTGAAACACCAGAGGCAATCGAGAAACCAGCAGTCCTTTGACATGTAGCCAGATGCACAGGAGCTGAGGACTTTGAAGGAGCTGTTGAGGACTTTGGTGGAGCTGTGGCAGTGCGAGGATTTGTCGTGAGGGCATTGCTGAGGAACTTGGCCGTGAGGGCGCTATTGGTGAAGCACTTGGCTTACGAGCAGGCTTCTTTGGCATGGATTTCCTCGGTTTGACCGAGGCCTCAGTAGCAGTAGCAGTGGAAGAATCCTCATTGAATTTCTTCACTGCCTCCTTGGCTTGTCTTGCCAATTTAGCTTGGCGCTTAGCCCATTCTTCAGGAAAGTCCTCACCACGTTTGATGCTTGTGGGGTCAGCTACTTGGCCAGGTGCCAATGGAGCTCTTGGGCATGGAGGATTGAGGGCGAATTTCTTCATGTACTTTGGAGTCACATATCTGTATTCCCTCCATTCCCTTGCCCATCTCCGTTCAATCTTCTGAATGCGCACCTTGCGCTGATTTTTGTTTTCTTTGCCAAATTTTGCTTCATCAGGTGTGCAATAGTCAGCATAAATTTCCTCAGGGATTTCAAACGCAGTCATAACCTCAGGTTTCTTTCCTCCTTTCTATGGCTTCTTACCATCTGTCATATTCTTCAGTTGAGGAATTTGAACAATTGAGTTCTCTGAAGAAGTATGCAGTTTTTCTTCGAGGAACGCTGCAAATGAGTTAAGTTGATGAGAATCTAGTGATTCAGCAGCAGACATGAGTACCTGTGAACAGAGTACAGGTGCGAGGAATTTGGAGAGGTCATATGCGTTCTGAGAAGATTTTTCGAAAAGAACAAGTTTTTGAGGAATTTGACCAGATGAGCCTTGAGGAATTTCACTAAGCGTTTTTGCCTTAGGTTCCAGAGTTGTACAGATCGAAGATCCACACAATTGAGGAATCTTGAAGGAAAAAGATGCTTAGAGAAACTAATCAAGAGCATATAACGTGTGAGGTGTTCATATGTGTGAAGATTTGAAGAATAAACACCTTTGAAGATTTTCAGGAAAGTTTGAGAATCAAAGCGAGTAATAAAAGTAACTTTTAATTACCCGAAGTGAAGAACACGACGAACTGAGAAGAACAGATGAGACGTTCATTAGGTTAGATCTTCCACGCCCTAACTTGGCAGAGGAAGACAGCTACAGCGGCGACAGAATGAAGATTTCCGCGATCGGCGTGAGTACGACAGCGACGAGATCGAGGCAGCGAAGCTCTTCCTCACTGGCGACGATGGAGTAGCGGCGGCGCTAGGGTTTGAGGAGCTCGAGCGAGAGAGAGAGAACGATCGAGCGGAGTAAATGAAGTGAGGAAGGGGAGAGGGGTATTTATAGACACGGTGAAAAACTGTTCGCCCGAAGATTTAGGACGAACGTGCCCCTGCCCTTTCTCCTTCTCACGACATGTGTCACCCACGTACTGTGTAGTGGAGATCGTGTACGATCGTGGGTGAATGGAATAATGCATTTGAGATGCGGAACTGTTTGAGCGGCAAAAACCAAAAATTAGGATAAGATTTGTTTTAAAGTTTCGTTCGCAATTTCTTCAGCTGACAAGGACTCAGTGAAGATTTTGAACGAGTTTCAAATAGAACGCATATGAAGAATTTGTGAATAGATTGGGTTGAGTATAGCATAGAGGGGGAAGGGTCCGATCACATTCACTTAGCAGAAGACGCAACTTGAAGAAATAGCTATAAGTGAATGCTGTAGAGGACATAAACTCTTATATATATAGCCAATGAAGAAAAACGAAGGAAACAGTGAAGATTTTGAAAAGTTGAAGAATTTGAAAAACTGAAGAATTTCAAAACTGAAAAAAAACTCAAATTGAAGATTTTCAACTTTTTGTGGTGGCGTGACCCACCGTATAAGAATGATGGTTTCAGACACCGCGTACAATTGTCGTAGGGTTCTGAGAATCAAATTATTCATTAATTTCTTCACACTTAGAATGTTATTCTTCATTAATTGAATAAAAACGTTTCTTCATATGTTGCACATCTAAGTCATCAATTTTGCATAAGTGTTAGGATGTGTGTCCTTTTCAAAGAACATTCGAAGATTCTAAGATATTTAGCTCACACCGCAACTTGCTAAATCTCTTCTCATCCAAGGGCTTAGTGAAGATATCAGCTAGCTGTTCTTCAGTCTTCACGTGCTCGATGGAGATGTCGCCCTTCAACACATGATCACGAAGAAAATGATGACGAATCTGAATGTGCTTTGTCTTCGAGTGTTGAACTGGGTTGTGAGCAATCTTGATGGCACTCTCATTGTCGCAGAGGAGAGGCACATTCTTCACGTTGACGCCATAGTCCTTGAGTGTTTGCTTCATCCAAAGCAGCTGAGCACAGCAAGAGCCAGCAGCAATGTATTCAGCTTTCGCAGTGGACAGTGATACGCAATTCTGTTTCTTCGAGGACCAACAGACCAAAGATCGTCCGAGGAAATGACAAGTGCCAGAAGTTAACTTGCGGTCCACACGATCACCAGCATAGTCAGAGTCAGAATATCCAATGAGATCAAAAGCAGAGCCCTTGGGGTACCATAATCCTAGTGTTGGTGTGTGAGCTAGATATCGAAGAATATGCTTCACAGCCTTATGGTGTGATTCCTTTGGTGCAGCTTGAAATCGGGCACACATGCAAACACTAAGCATTATATCTGGCCTAGATGCACATAAGTACAATAAAGAACCAATCATGGAGCGGTATACCTTGTGATCGAAGTCAATACCATTTTCATCAGTGCATAGATGGCCATTTGTGGGCATAGGAATTTTGACGCCTTTGCAATCTTGCATGCCGAATTTCCTCAGTACATCTTTGAGGTATTTCTCCTGAGATATGAATATGCCATTGCGCTGCTGACGAATTTGAAGACCTAAGAAGAATTTCAACACTCCCATCATAGATATTTGATATTCTTCACTCATCATATATGCAAATTCATCACTATAATGTTGGTTAGTATAGCCAAAGATAATATCATCAACATATATTTGGCACACAAACAGTTCACCATCATAAGATTTAGTAAAGAGAGTAGGGTCGAGTGAACCGGGTGTGAAGCCATTCTTCACGAAGAATTCCTTCAATGTATCATACCACGCCCGAGGGGCTTGCTTGAGGCCATAGAGGGCCTTATTGAGTCTGAAGACTTTGTCAGGATTCTTTGGATCTTCAAAACCTGGGGGTTGAGCAACATATACTTCTTCCTCAAGCTTACCATTGAGGAATGCACTTTTTACATCCATTTGATATAAGATGGTATCATGATGGTTAGCATAAGCAAGTAATATGCGAATAGCCTCAAGTCTAGCAACAGGTGCAAAAGTTTCATCAAAATCAATTCCTTCAACCTGTGTGTAGCGTTGAGCTACCAGTTGTGCCTTATTCCTCACCACAAGGCCATTTTCATCTTGCTTGTTGCGGTAGATCCACTTTGTGCCAATGATATTATGCTTGCAAGGATCTGGACGTTTGACCAGTTCCCAGACATTGTTGAGCTCGAACTGATGTAATTCTTCTTGCATAGCCTGAATCCACTCCGGCTCCAGAAATGCTTCATCTACCTTAGTGGGCTCTGTGATAGAGACAAAAGCATAGTGCCCACAGAAGTTAGATAAATGTGAAGCTTTTGAGCATGTGAGAGGACCTGGTGCTCTAATGTCATCGATGATCTTCTCCACTTGCACTTCTTTTGCAACGCGAGGATGAGCTGGTGGTCGCTGAGGAGTTTGGTCAGCATTTTCTTCAACACCATTTTCCTCAGCATTTTCTTCAGGTGCATTAGCTCGACGTTCTTCGCGTACTGGAATAAATTCTTCAGCAAATTCTTCAGTAGGAATGACATCCTCAGTTGCCTTAAACTTGATAGAACCCTCAGGTGCTGGTTCATCTAACACAGAAGGTAGGTGCTCTCTTTGCGAGCCATTAGTTTCATTGAACCGCACATCTACAGTTTCAACAACCTTGTGAAGAGCATTGTTGAAGACTCTGTAGGTGTGCGAGTCCTTTCCGTAACCAAGCATAAAACCTTCATGTGCTTTCGGTGCAAATTTAGAATTGTGGTGAGGATCTCTAATCCAACATTTAGCTCCGAAGACTTTGAAATAACTCACATTGGGTTTCTTGTCAGTGAGGAGTTCATAGGCCGTCTTCTTGAAGAATTTGTGAAGATATACTCTGTTGATGATGTGGCACGCAGTATCAATTGCATCAATCCAAAAATGATGAGGCGTTTTGTATTCATCAAGCATAGTGCGAGCCATCTCAACAAGAGTTCTGTTCTTGCGCTCCACGACGCCATTTTGCTGAGGAGTATAGGGAGCAGATAACTCATGAGTAATACCAAGTTCATCAAGATAGTCATCAAGACCGGAATTCTTGAACTCAGTTCCATTGTCACTTCTGATGTGCTTGATCTTCACACCAAAGTTGGTTGAAGCCCTCGAGGAAAAACATTTGAAGACTTCCTGCACTTCATGTTTGTAAGTAACAATGTGTACCCATGTATATCGAGAGTAATCATCAACAATGACAAAACCATATAGAGATGCAGCATTAGTGACTGCTGAGTAATGATTAGGTCCGAAGAGGTCCATGTGAAGCAATTCGAATGGACGAGTAGTGGTCATGATAGTCTTCGCTGGATGCTTGGCCTTGGTCATTTTTCCAGCTTCACAGGCTCCGCATAAGTGCTCCTTAAGGAATTTGACATTCTCAATGCCAATGACATGCTTCTTCTTCGCAAGCCTGTGCAAATTCCTCATGCCTGCGTGACCAAGTTGTCGATGCCATAGCCAGCCTTCTGAAGCTTTTGCAAGTAGACACACGGCTGGTTGTGGTCCTGTAGAGAAATCAACAATATACAAATCTCCTCTCCTAAAGCCTTCGAAGACTTTGGAATTGTCAGCTTCCATAATCACAACACAGCGATACTTGCCAAATACAACAACCATATCAAGATCACAAAGCATTGAGACTGACATGAGGTTGTATCCTAAGGACTCAACAAGCATGACTTTGTCCATGTGTTTATCCTTAGAGATCGCAACCTTACCAAGACCCAATACCTGACTTTTGCCTTTGTCAGCAAAGATGATGTGCTTCAGATGTGACGGTGATAAGGGAGCACCCATCAAAAGATTCTTGTCACCAGTCATGTGATTTGTGCATCCACTATCGAGGACCCATTCAGTGGTTTTGGGTTGATCATCTTGCAGATGAATTAGTGTAACTTACAATCTCATATGCTTCATCAATGAAGAATATGATATCAAGTTCATCAGATGAATTTCATCAAGCAGTAAATAGATATAGCACTAGGAGGACGTGTGAAATGGAAGTTCATTTCATCATGATTAGCCTGCGTCCTTTCAGGCAATTTTGTCAGGTCCCCAGCAAATTCTTCAGACGTTAAGGCACGTCTGGAGACCTGACCCTGCAGAAGAGATTGGTTCTTTTTCTTCACCACCCACATCTGAAGGGGTGGCAAAGAGTCCATCACTCTGCGAGCACCATATGAGAATTGTGCCATAGAAGCCAAACCATTTCGTTTCACATAAGAGGGGTTAGGGTAAGCATATGAATAAGCAGAGAAATTCTTCGAGGACTTATGAACATAATGATTTGAAGAATAATGTGCATATTCATAGCCCTTAGCTCTACCCTGCGAAACAGAGTTGTTATCACGATGATAATCATATGAGGACTTTGATCCATTTGAGGAATTTGATCCACGTGAGGAATTTGGTCCATATGAGGACTTGGATCCATATGAAGAATTAGGTCCATATGAAGAGTTTGATCTGGGGTTCCTATTCTTCACAGGTGGTGTCATGAGGACATTCACCTGAAGACTTTCAACATAACTTTTGGGAACCTAGATTTTCTTCATAGGGGAACCGTTCCTGCAGTTAGTCCCAACATATCTAGCAAATACTTCACCATTCTGATTTTTGAACAGTTTATAGTTGGAGTCAAATGACTCATCAGAAGAATGAGGAGATTCACATGTAAAGCCAGATAAGTTAGATGGATCAACTGGAGGTCCCTTTGCAGCAACCCATGAGGTTTTGGGGTACTGCTTAGGTTTCCAATATGTTCCATCAGCATTGAGTTTCCTCTCAAAAGCAATACCCTCTTTCCTAGGGTTTCTGTTGAGGATCTGCTTTTTGAGCACATCACAAAGAATCTGATGCCCTTTGAGGCTTTTGTACATGCCTGTTGTGTACAATTCCTTCAGCCCTGCATCGTTAGTGATACTAGCAATGTCCTCAGATGAGGAATTAGTGATAGCAAAGGCAGGTGAAGAATTTGTAACAGTTGAAGCATTTGAACATTCAGGTGAAGAATTAGCAGATTCACGTTCAATGCACTTTAAGCATGGAGGAACAAATTCTTCTTGAGTAGCGCTGATTTGTTGAGCTAGTAATGAATCGCTCTCCTTCTCAAGATCTTCATAACTCACTCTTAGGTTCTCAAGATCTTGCTTTCTTTGAAGAAATTCATAAGAAAGTTTCTCATGATCAGATAAGAGAGTGTTATGATGACTTTGAAGGTTATCAAACCTAGACTGAAGTCTCCGAAGATTTTCAGTCAGGGCTTTAGTGCGATCCATTTCTTCACCTAACATATCATCACTTTTGTCTAGCATGTTTTGAACCTTTTCAAAAGCCCTTTGTTGTTTTACAGCAATCTTAGCAAGTTTAGAGTAGTTGGGCTTGAGATTCTCATCAGATTCATTTTCACTAGATTCAGAGGAGGTGTGAGTACCTTTGCACCTTTTGCCATGAAGCAATAGGTGGGAGCGTAGTCATCATTATCTTCATCAGGCTTGTCGGTGGGGTCAGTTTCTTCAGTGTTGAAGTTGGACTTGCTAACGAAAGCAGTAGCGAAGGCCAGACTCGCCACACCAGATTCGGATTCTTCACACGCCTCCTCTTCCTCATTTTCCTCAGATTCAGCTTCAGAGTCCATTTCCTTGCCAATGAATGCCCGAGCCTTCTTGGAGCTGCTCTTCTTGTGAGATGAAGATTTCGAGGATTTTGATGACGAAGATTTTGACGATTTCTTCTTCTTCTTCGCATCATTAGAACTGTAATCCTTGTATTTCTTCTTCTTCAATTCCTTTTCCCACTGAGGACAATCATGAATATAATGACCAGGTTTCTTGCATTTGTGGCACAGCCTTCTCTTATAGTCACTTGATGAGGAATCACTGCTTCTTGAGGATTTTCCAAAGCGACCACGTCTTGAGAACTTCTGGAATTTCTTCATGAGCAGTGCTAGCTCCTGGCTCAATTCTTCAGGATCACCAAGGCTACTACCAGAGTCCTCACATTCAGACTCAGACACAACCTTGGCCTTTAGGGCACGTGGTTTGCCATAGCACGAACATAGAGATCTCTCTTTTTAGCAAGCTGGAACTCGTGAGTATTTAGCCTTTCGAGGATATCGGCAGGATCAAGAGACTTGTAGTCAGCCCGTTCTTGTATCATCGGACCCAGAGTATCAAATGAGGAATCAAGTGATCTCAACAGTTTCTTCACCACCTCATGGTCAGTGATGTCAGTGGCACCGAGGGCTTGAAGCTCATTTGAGATGTCAGTGAGGCGATCAAAGGTTTGTTGGACATTTTCATTGTCGAGTCTTTTGAAGCGGTTGAAGAGATTCTGAAGAACATCAACTCGAGAGTCGCACTGAGTTGAGACTCCTTCATTCACTTTGGACAGCCTATCCCAGATAAGCTTAGCAGTTTCCAAAGCACTCACTCTTCCATACTGTCCTTTACTCAGATGGCCACATATGATATTCTTCGCTTGAGAATCGAGTTGCTTGAATCTCTTCACATCGGTAGCGTTCAGTGAGGGTGTAACAGAGGGAACACCATTTTCCACAACATACCAGAGATCGTTGTCAATTGCCTCGAGATGCATTCGCATCTTGTTTTTCCAGTAGGGGTAGTCCGTCCCATCAAAGGTAGGACACCCAGCCAAGACCTTGATCATACCTGCGGTCGACATAACTAAAACTCCAGGCGGTTAAACCAAAATCACACAGAATAAGGGAGTACCTTGCTCTGATACCAATTTAAAGTGCGTTATGTCGACTAGAGGGGGGTGAATAGGTGATTTTTATGAATTCTTCACTGAGGAATTTGCCGGTGAGGAAATTCCTTAGCGAAGAACTATTAGCAGCGGAATAAGTACTCAGAAGTAAGCATAACAGAATACAAGCATGGTCATCATGATGAAATGAAGACTAGCACAGAGTACAGAAAGCGTAATCACAGGATAACACAAGATGAAGACAAACAGACTGAAGAAATTGAACTGAGGAAATTGAGAAAGTCTTCAGTCAAAGTCTTCAAACACAGATATGAACAAACACTCAACACAGTAATGAGGAAATGAAAGGGTTGAGGAAATAGAACCAATTAGGTTGGTGAAGACAATAATTTGGTAGACCAGTTCCAACTGCTGTCTCAGTTGTACGTCTGGTTAGAGCGGCTGAGTATTTAAACTCGAGGACACGCAGTCCCGGACACCCAGTCTCTGAGCACGCAGCTCAAGACACCCAGTCCTCACCGTATTCTCCTTGAACTAAGATCACGCAGATCTCGTCCAATCACTCGTGGTAAGTCTTCAGGCGACTTCCAAACCTTCACAGACTTGGTCACTCGGCAATCCACAATTCCTCTTGGATGCTCTAGACCTTGACGCCTAACCATCTGGAAGAAGCACAGTCTTCAAAAGTAACAAGCGTCGGATCCACGCAGGATCAATTTCTTCAGTGATGCTCAATCACTTTGGGTTTGTAGGGGTTTGGTTTTGGGTTTCCTCACTTGATGATTTTCGCTCAAAGTCCTCGGAGGATGGGTTGCTCTCAAATGACAAGTGTCAAGTTCTCTCGGAGCAGCCAACCAGCTAGTGGTTGTAGGGGGCGGCTATTTACAGCCTAGGGAGCAGCCCAACATGATAAGACATAAATGCCCCTCAATGATATGACCGTTAGGTGGATAAGATATTTTGGGACAGCTGGCGCGCAGCACAGCAACAGTCGGAAATTTGACTCTCAAATTCCTCAGGGCTATCATGTTCCTCACTATGTAGGTAATTCGCACTGACGAATTCCTAACTCCTCAGTCAGAACAAATTCATCAGTGACCAGAAGAACTTCGTCTCTGTCACTGAAGAAAGTGACTGAACTGTATAAGATTTCCAAAGGCTTCACTCGAAGGGATTGGTAGGTGTAGGATTTTGAGTTGAGCATCACATGGAATTTTTTTCTTAGTATTTCCTCGACCCCCTTTAACAGTACGGTGTTTCCTATGACTCAAGAAAGAGAAAATGAAACTACGAAAACAAAAGTCTTCACGCTTCATGTTCCACAAATGAATACCAAGTCTTCAAGGTCACACCAATTTCTTCACTTTCAAAGTCTTCAGAAAGTCTTCAGAATATCAAAGTCTTCAATTGAAGAACTTCATTTTTAAGGGTCGACTTTCTCTGTAAATATCAAACTCCTCATAGACTTATAGACCTATGTATACTCACAAACGCATTAGTCCCTTAACCTATAAGTCTTCAATACACCAAAATCACTAAGGGGCACTAGATGCACTTACAATAGATTCATCAAAACAAGCAAACTATATGCATCAAAAACAGAATCTGTCAAACAAACAGAACAATTTGTAGCAATCTGAACATTCACCATACTTAGGGTAACCCAGAAATTCTACCAAAATTAGGAAAAATAAACAATTTCTACGGCAAGACAGTGCAACAATAACTAGAACTGTTTGAGGTTCCAGTAAAAAATGTAAAATCACGCACTACAACCAAAGTTTCTGTCCTGCACCGTACAAACCAACAAGCATTGTAAACATCCTAAAGGAAAACCTTAGCACATTATTTTTATAATACAATGGAATTATACAAGGGGATAATTATTTTTGATGATAAGTAATCAAGATTCACAAAGTTTCCATGAGCATGAACAAAGTTCAAGGCTAGCTCCCACTTCAACAATGCTTGTCTTTCTCACTTTCACTTTCCTTTTTGAAAAGGTTTTAGGTCCCCATCTTTATTTTTGTGTTTTTAGACTATATAAAAGCACTCAACACAAATAAATGACTCTCTAAAACTTCCGGGTTGTCTCCCTGGCAGCGCTTTCTTTAAAGCCATTAAGCTAGGCATATAGTGCTCAAGTAATGGATCCACCCGGATCCTACGGTATATCGAAGCCAATTTTAATTAACAATGATTTGTAATTTAGTAGTGAGCACAAAGTAACATATATCATGCAACAATGAAGTCTAACTCTCTTCCTATGCATCGGCATGTCATAAAAGAACAATTCATGCACACATAGTAAAGGCCAATGCATAGTGTAAACAGTTTCTTGCAATTCTATTGTGTTGGAAACATAAAGAGGTGGAGATGTAGTTCCTCTCTCATAATAATTGCAAGTAGGAGAAGCAAGCACATGCATATTATATTCATCAAAATCATCATGTGCAACGGTAAAAGGCAACCCATCAATATAATCCTTAGTAAGCACAAACTTCTCCGATATAGTGTAGTTGGGAGAATTCAAAAAGATAATAGAACTATCATGCGTGGGTGCAATAGCAACAATTTTATGTTTAACATAAGGAACTATAGCAAGTTCATCTCCATAAGCATAATTCATATTGGCATCTTGGCCACAAGCATAGCAAGCATCATCAAAAAGGGGTAATTCAAGAGAATCAACGGGATCATAACAATCATCATAGCAATCATCCTCGGTAAGCACTAAGGGAAATTAAACAATGTATGAGTTGAAGAGTTACTCTCATTATAAGGTGGGCACGGGTAGCTAATCCGCTCTTCCTCCTTTTGTTCTTCGCTCTCCTCATCATTTTTTTCATCCAATGAGCTCACAGTTTCTCCATAGACTCCTGCAAAATATTAGTCTCTTCTTGGACAGCAGAGACTTTCTCAATAAATGCATCAATATTGTAATTGTATTCATAATGCTTATAACAATATTTAAGTATAGCAAAATTTTCAGGTCCATAAACTGAGTCATCAAAATCATCAAACTCTTTAAACATATATTCAATCTCATAAGCACCCATAAAAGCAACAAATTCTTCTATTTGCTCCACATCATAGTAATCATATACACCATTAGCATAAGAAGCTAAGGTTTTATTATCATTGAATTTGCATGAAAAAGGAAGGCGTGGAGCCTCCATCCTAGAGCAACAAGTATAATTATATCTCAAGCATAGTTCCCGAGCATACCAATATAACATATAAATTTGATCCTATCATAGTTTCCCTTTTTGTGTCAAGCAATAATCCCTAAAGTATTCACGTTGATCCAACGTGTCTCCCATAACAAAATTGAATGGGGTTTTCTCATGATTATCAAAGTAGTACATAATTTCTTTCACATAACGAGCATCGAGGGTTTTAGGAGGTTCCCCATCTCCATGAGTAGCAAGTACACCTAAATTTTTTGGTATTTCGTGTTCCATATCCATAACTAAAGATAAAGAACAAGTAGGAACATCAAATAAAAATTACTTAGTGATAAAGCAAACAAGCACACGATAGAATATTCACCCGACGCTATGACTCCCCAGCAATGGCTCAGAAAAAGGTCTTGATGACCCGCAAGTATACGGGATAATTGTAGCCTCTTTCGATAAGTAAGAGTGTCGAACCCAATGAGGAGCTAAAGGTAGAACAAATACTCTCTCAATCCCTATCTACCACTGATATGACTCTACACACGCTTAGTGTTCACTTTACCTAGAACAAGTATGAAAATAGAAGTTCTTTGTAGGTGCGGTAGGATAGGTTTGCAAGATAATAAAGAACGCGTAAATAAAAAGTAGGGGCATTTTAGATAAAGAAGCAATAAAGTAAATATAGCGAGTGTGGAAAAGTGGTGGTAGGAGTTATGGAATTGTCCCTAAGCAATTGACTACATTACTAGATCGGTAATCATTATTGCAATTCTATTTGAGGGAGAGGCATAAGCTAACATACTTTCTCTTCTTGGATCATATGCACTTATGATTGGAACTCTAGCAAGCATCTGCAACTACTAAAGATCATTAAGGTAAAACCCAACCATAGCATTAAAGCATCAAGTCCCCTTTATCCCGTACGCAAACAACCTACTTACTCGGGTCTGTGCTTCTGTCACTCACGCCACCCACCATAAGCAAATCAGAAACATATTGCAAACCCTACAATGGGAATCCCTCACGCTTGCATGACACGGAGGGCACAATAGGACAGCACCAATAATAAAACATGCAATTCAAACCAATCAGAGCAATTCATCAATCACCGATAGGACAACGAAAATCTACTCAGACATCATAGGATGGCAACACATCATTGGATAATAATATGAAGCATAAAGCACCATGTTCAAATAGAGGGTACAACGGGTTGCGGGAGAGTGGACCGCTGAATATAGAAGGGGGAAGGTGATATAGATATTGGTGAAGATGGCGGAGGTGTTGGTGAAGATTGCGGTGAAGATGATGGCGCCACCGGAAGCAAGGGGGAGAGATCCCTCCTTCTTCTTCTTCTTCTTCCTTGACCTTCTCCCTAGATGGGAGAAGGTTTTCCCCTCTGGTCCTGGGCTCCCATGGCTTGGGAGGGGCGAGAGCCCCTCTGAGATTGGATCTATCTCTCTGTCTCTCTTTGTTTTTGCGTTCCCTGATCCTTCCCGTTCACCATTTCTTTTATATCCGGAGATCCTTAACTCCGATTGGGGTGAATCTTTCGCCCAGATTTTTCTCATAAAATTAGATTTCTTGCGGTAAAAGAAGAGCGTCAACCGCCTTACGGGGTGCCCAGGAGAGTCCAGGGCGCACCTGCCTCCCTGGGGTGCGCCCCTGTCTCCTGGCTCCCTCGGGCACCGTTTCGCGTTGATTTTATTTCCCAAAAATCGTAAATATTCCAAAATAATTCTCCGTCCGTTTTTATCCCATTTGGACTCCGTTTGATATGGGTTTTCTGCGAAACATAAAACATGCAACAAACAGGAACTGGCACTGGGCACTGGATTAATATGTTAGTCCCAAAAAATAGTATAAAAAGTTGCCAAAAGTATATGAAAGTTGAATAATATTGGCATGGAACAATCAAAAATTATAGATACGACGGATACGTATCATTAACGGGTTATCGGATCCAAACCGGAACCCGATAGCTTAATGACGACTCGTTACGGTGGATGCCACGTGTCCGTCACCCTTGACGAAAGCACTTCTATGACGGGCGATTTATCATCATGGAAGTGGACACTTCCATGATGATAATTTTGGTAATGTCATGGAACACTTCTACGACAGCACAGGTATGACTATCTTGATTCTGTACTAAAATCATCATGGATGTACATGCATGACATAAAACGTGACGTACTGTGACAAACACGTATCATCACGGAAGTGTATCTTTTTGTAGTGTAGGCAAAGGGAATTGCGTATGCTGTCATGACGGTTCGACCGATAAAGATCTTCATAGATTATGTAGGAAACAATATGGGCATCCAGGTTCTGCTATTGGTTATTGACCGGAGAAGTGTCTCGGTCATGTCGACATAGTTCTCGAACCCGTAGGGTTCGCACGCTTAACGTTCGTTGACTATATAGTGTTATATGAGTTATATGATTTGGTGACCGAATGTTGTTCGGAGTCCTGGATGAGATCACAGACATGACGAGGAGCTCCGGAATGGTACGGAGGTAAAAATTGATATATAGGACGATGATATTTGGACACCGAAAGAGTTTCGGGAGGTACCGGGTAGTCACCGGATCACCGGAAGGGGTTCCGGAAGCCCCGGGAGGATGATGGGCCTATTGGGCCAACAGAGGGGAGCACACCAGCCCACAAGTAGCTGGCGCACCCTCCTATGGCAGCCGGCCTATGGGAGAAAGGAAAGAGGGGGATTCGGCCTCCCCCTTCCTCCCGCCCCTTTTCCTTTCCCTCCGGCACAAATAAGGAAGGGGGGCTAGGGGCAGGAGCCCAAGTGGGATTCGGCCCCACTTGCGGCCCCTCCTGGCTGCCTCCCCTCTTGCCCCACCTCCAGATGGCAATGGTTACCCTCTACCCACAAACCCGGTGGGTAAAAACCCTATTAGGGTAAGGGTTTGGGAAAAAATTACACATGGGTTTATAAATGGGACAAAAACTATACCCATCGGGTAAGTAGGATACGGGTATGGGAAGGCAGTACCCATACCCGCATACCCGCGTACCCGTAATATTATTCATTATGACATGTAGGCCCTAAATGTCAGTCAGTAAAAATGTGAAAACCCTAGCTAAACCGAGCCGAAGCGGCAACCAGCGGCCCAGGGGCCCACGTCCACCACTCCACCTCCCCTCGATCCCAATTCCTAAATCCCTACCCAACCTACCCCACGCCATCACTCCAGAAGCCCCCATCTCTCTCTATCGCCACAAACCCTAGAGAGGACCCTAAGCCACAGGCCGTCGCCGCTGCATGCAGCGACACGACCGGCCACCTCCCTCCTCTCCTCCCTCTACCTCCTATCCTCATCTCTTCGTCCTGCATGCGTGACCTGCCAGAGGACCTCCTGGTGCCATGGCGCCTGACCAGGAGGACACCGAGGAGGCGCTTCACTCCAGCGCGGATGCAGCTCCGGTGGACGGCCAAAGATTTGAAGAAGGCACCAGCAGTGGGTCTCGTGCGCCGACGCCTTCTCCTACATCCAAGCCCTTGCGTCTTCAGGCACCATCAATAGGACAGGTTCCCGGGCGCACCTCCTCTGTGACCGGTTGCAAGGTGGGGCTTGGCCGTGGTCGTGGCCGTGGTGGTGCTACACCTGCACTGGGGCGAGAAGGGCAGCAAAGCATCCAATTCGGTGAAGAGTTCCACCTTTTGATTAGATCTGTTGTTGAATGATCAAATGTGTTCATTAGATTTAACCGATCTGTTAATGAATGCTTGAGTATGTTGAATAGTTAATTGATCTGTTGTTGAATGATTGAATGCGTTCATTACATTAACTGATTTGTTATGAATTGGAAAAGTAAGGAATATTTTTGGATGTTTGCTGATATACACTTCCGAATATGTAATTGGAGAAAAAGGAAGGCTCATCCATGAATGCCATCTAGTTTATGCTTGCTGCTATACACTGCTTGTTGCTATACACTTGTGAATATGTACTTGGAAAAAACAAGATAGCTCTTCCATGCATGCCGTCTAGTTAATGCTTGCTGTTATACACTTTTGATTTTTTAAATTAACTAATGTGTATCATACTTGTATTTGGATGCTTATTTTTGTTGTGCAGTGATACAAACAATGGCCAAAGCCAAGAAGATGAGTCCATGCATGACACGAGTCACACAACAACACCAAAAGATGGAGATCATGTTATTGTTTCAGATGATGTGGAAGAGGTGGAGGTGCTACCTTCTAAGCGCCAACTCCACCGCACGACCCCAAATGACGTCCGTTTTGCCTGGATTATGTCCGTTTGGGTAGGGCAATGGGGTCGTGTCCGAGCCATTTCTAGGATACGGTGGTCGTGCGCCCAACGTGCGGACGCATCCCAGCCGCATCCTGCCCACGTACATTTTCTTTGCAAGCCCATAAACTTTTTCATCATTGATTTTTGATACATGGGAATGCATCACCAAATTTTGACTAGAAAAGCAAGACCAAAGAAAACAAGAACCACAAGAATACATTTTAGAAGATATCCAACTTCCATAACTGCTCCTGTAAGTTGGATTAGTGCCTTCTCGATGCACTCATTGTTGATCTGCGGAGGCTCGATCTTGCGTGCTTCTTTCTTCGAGTGTAAAGAAGTCGATGTTGCTTCCTCACATCTAGTCTCGTGTCTAGCCTCTATTCTAGCAACAAGTGCACTAGTATCATCTCTAGCTTCTATGCTAGCTAAAAGTACACGAACATCTACTAAATTGCGCGCTATTAATATAGCGATGTACGTTTCTTCCCAATACCAAAACTTGCATCCACTCTACACAATAGAATGCTAGGTTAGCACAAGTAGTAAAATCCAAGAGCACAACGGAAGCTAAAGTAGCACATACCTGTCGTTTAAGCACTTGATGAACGCCCATCCGGGATGTTCCAGCATTGTAGACACGCGGCGCACGACCTTCATCGGGCAGTCGTCGCACTTAATGAGTGGCAACGGTGCGTCGACGAGCTTTTGGGCTAGCATCGAGCCCGGTCGACCGCCATTCATGTATCTGCCGGCGGACCATCGATGGTGTAGATCCGAGCAGCTAGAGGAGGAGCCACTGCCTGCATGCGGCCCTGTGGCCTTGCCGGGGCCTTCCGGCCCGGTGCCCGGCCAGTCCATGGTGTGGCACGGCCTCCCACAACCGGGCGAGCTCAAGATCGACCGGATCCGCTCCAAATCCGGTCGCAGGGTGCGCTAATTAGGAGGTCGTGGTTGGGTAGCTCAGGGGCATCGAGGGGAAGGGGCTGGGCGAGCGCGCGTCCGGGTTGCT
>NC_041391.1:153771806-153801132 GCF_002162155.2 Triticum dicoccoides
AAGTATGTCTAGAGGGGGGGTGATTAGACTACTTGACCAAATAAAAACTTATCCTTTTCCCAGTTTTAGTCTTTGGCAGATTTTAGCTAACTTAGCACGAGTCAAGCAATCTTAACACAATTCAAGGAAGCATGCAAAGAGTATATGAGCAGCGGAAAGTAAAGCATGCAACTTGCAATAATGTAAAGGGGAGGGTTTAGAGAATTCAAACGCAATTGGAGACACGGATGTTTTTGTCGTGGTTCCAATAGGTGGTGCTATCGTACATCCATGTTGATGGAGACTTCAACCCACGAAGGGTAACGGCTGCACGAGTCCACGGAGGGCTCCACCCAAGAAGGGTCCACGAAGAAGCAACCTTGTCTATCCCACCATGGCCGTCGTCCACGAAGGACTTGCCTCACTAGCGGTAGATCTTCACGAAGTAGGCGATCTCCTTGCCCTTACAAACTCCTTGGTTCAACTCCACAATCTTGTTAGAGGCTCCCAAGTAACACCTAGCCAATCTAGGAGACACCACTCTCCAAGAAGTAACAAATGGTGTGTTGATGATGAACTCCTTGCTCTTGTGCTTCAAATGATAGTCTCCCCAACACTCAACTCTCTCTCACAGGATTTGGATTTGGTGGAAAGAAGATTTGAGTGGAAAGCAACTTGGAGAAGGATAGAGATCAAGATTCATATGGTAGGAATGGAATATCTTGGCCTCAACACAAGTGTAGGTGGTTCTCTCTCAGAAAATGTAAGTTGGAAGTGTTGGTTCATTCTGATGGCTCTCTCCACGAATGAAGAGGAGGTGGAGGGGTATATATAGCCTCCACACAAAAACTAACCGTTACACACAACTTGCCAATCTCGGTGGGACCGAATTAAGAAACTCGGTCGGACCGATTCAGCAAATCTAGTGACCGTTAGGATTTTCGGTGGGACCGACATGCAACTCGGTAGGACCGATATGGTTAGGATTAGGGCATAACGTAATCTCGGTGAGACCGATTACACAAACTCGGTGAGACCGATTTTGGTAATAAGCTAACTAGAGAGTTCGTCAGGTAAACTCGGTGGGACCGGTTCGCTCATTTCGGTGAGACCGAAATGTTACAAAAAGGAAACAGAGAGTTTACATTGCAATCTTGGTGGGACCGATCGCTCATCTCGGTGGTACCGAAACGTTACGAAGGGACACAGAGAGATTACAATCCCATCTTGGTGAAACCGAGATCCCTATTGGTGAGACCGATTTGCCTAGGGTTTGTGGCAGTGGCTATGACATCTGAACTCGGTGGCGCCAGAAAGAAAGAATTGGTGGGGCCGAGTTTGACTTTTGGTTTAGGTCATATGTGGATGTGAGAAAGTAGTTGAGGGCTTTGGAGCATATCACTAAGCATTTTGAGCAAGTAAGCCATTAAACAACACCTCATCCCTCCTTGATAGTATTGGCTTTTCCTATAGACTCAATGTGATCTTGGATCACTAAAATATAAAATGTAGAGTCTCGAGCTTTGAGCTTGAGCCAATCCTTTGGTCCTTAGCATTTTGAGGGATCCACTTTTCTCATCCATGCCATGCCAATCATTGAGCTTTCCTGAAATATTCATCTTGAAATAGCATTAGCTCAATGAGCTATATGTTGTTAGGAATTACCAAAACCACCTAGGGATAGTTGCACTTTCAGGAGGGGAGTGGAGAAGAGCGGACGGGGTGCGGCTGGAGGGGGGCGAATAGAAAAAGGCATCCCTGTGCCACCGACGGGCGGGCCAGGGGAGGACAGGCGCCCGTCCACGTGCTGTCTGTTTCACCCCAAAAGCGGCGCAAACTTGGGCCGGGGATGTGTCGAAAGCGGACAGGAAATGGACAAAAGTCTATTTGCGTCCGCGCGCTGGGTCGCCTAGTTTGTCCGTTTTACCCCAAACGGACGGGTCCAGACGGGATGGGGTCGTGTGCTGGAGTTGGCCTACGGTTTGGTTGGAAATGAAGAAGATGAGGATCAATGGTGAATGGAAGGCCAAGTGCAATTGGTGTCACAAGATACTTACTGCGGGATCAAGGAATGGAACTAAGCATCTTCGTTTGCATCTTGATATTTGCACTCTTAAGAAGTTGAAGACCAAGGGAGGTAAAACTTTGAGTCAATCCTCATTGAAGGTGAGTGTTGAAGCGGATGGGAAAGTGAGCATGGAGACCTATACTTTTGATCAAGATTATGCTAGAGCTGAGCTTGGAAACATGTTGGTGTTGCATGATTATCCCTTGTCTATGGTAGACCATCTTGGTTTTAGGAGATTTGTTGCTGCCCTTCAGCCATTATTCAAGCTTCATACAAGAAATACTATTCGGTAAATATGCTATGTATTTATTTCCTTCTTTTTACTTTTTCATGTTTCTTCTTTGCCATTACTAAATAACATGAATTTGTCTCTTTTCTTTTGTTTTGTAGAGGTGATATTGTGGGAAGATACAAAACAGAAAGGAAGAAGGCCATCGAGTACATGAGTATGATCCAATCAAGGGTTGTTGTCACCACTGATATGTGGATCTCTGACAGCCAAAAGAAGGGATATATGGCTATCACAGCCCATTTCATTGACGGGTCATGGAGGCTAAGGACCATTCTGATGAGGTATATTGTAATGAAAGCATTATATATTGTGTTGTGCCTATTTTTAGCTTTTGCCAACTCTCAAACTATTGTGTATGTGTGCATATTGTAGGTTTATTTATGTTCCTGCACCACATAATGCAGCTGCTATAGCTAGGATGCTTCATGAGTCGTTGGTGGAGTGGAATCTTGATGAGAAGCTCTTGACTGTGACAGTTGATAATTGCAACGTCAACGACAAGGCAGTTGAGGAGATTCTGGGCAAGATTGGGAAAAATAAGTGTCGGTGTCAAAACCGGCGGATCTCGGGTAGGGGTCCCACGCAGTGCGTCTTAGGATCAATGGTAACAGGAGACAAGGGACATGATGTTTTTACCCAGGTTCGGGCCCTCTCGATGGAGGTAAAACCCTACTCCTGCTTGATTAATATTGATGGTATGGGTATTACAAGAGTTGATCTACCACGAGATCAGAGAGGCTAAACCCTAGAAGCTAGCCTATGGTATGATTGTTGTTGTATATACCTATCGACTAGCCTGGCCCCGGTTTATATAATGCACCAGAGGCCTAGGATAACAAGAGTCCTAGCCGAATACGCCGGTGGGGGAGGAGTCCTTGTCTTGATCGCCAAGTCTTGTCGATTCTTCCTTGTATGCGGCAGCTGTCCGGACTGGCCCATGAGTATACGGCCAGGGGGGTCCTCGGCCCAATCCAACTGATCGGGAGACGACGCGTTGAGTACCCCCTAGTCCAGGACACCGTCAGTAGCCCCCTGAACCGGTCTTCAAGTTAGGGACGCTCCTTGATTCTTCCGAACTGTTCTTCATCTCCGGTTGCCGGTCATGAAAACTGGTTCAACAAATCTTCTCATCTTCGATCTTGAGGATCGCCGAAATGCATTAGACGAGTTTACATGTCGGGTATCCAAGGAGCCCCTTTAAGTTTACGACCTTTATCAATGCCTTGTTATTTTTATGCCATGCCTCGGGTTTGAAGTTGTTCCCGGGCGACAACGTCCTCTTGCGTCTGAGCTCCAACGCCAAACTGCATTCGAGGTATCTTTTGCAGCCGAGCACCAATGCCGGACTGCTTCCCGGCTCTAACGCCGAAATGTATCCGAGCTCCAACACCGGACTATATCCGAGCTCCAATGCCGGACTATGTATCCGAGCTCCAACGCCAGACTATGTATCCGAGCTCCAACGCCGGACTGTATCTGAGGTGTCGTAAATCACCTTGGTTCAAAGAAGTTTGAAGGAGTTTAGCCGAGCTTAATGCCGGAAATGCCCTCTATGGAGCCAGCCACTAGCGCCCGAGCTTTATGCCGGACTACTTCCGAGGTGGTGCACCTCCCCGAATGTGGGCCGATTTTTGTCAATATTTTTTATTGATGCAATTTATTCTCTGACGAGATATATAGCCAGTAGCCCTCAAGGTGTGTATTGGTCTAAAACCCGAGATGCACCTGAAGGATGACATAAGACCGCTGATCCCAGTAATCGCTGAGACTCAGGTTGATTTGTAAAATCGGCCTGAGGATCAAGTCCTAGCTCGGCAGAATACTTCGGGACACAAAAAGCGGCGTGCTCAGTCCTCGAGAGTCAGGTTGGGTGCGGCCGACCAACTTGAGGATCAAAATCTCCTCGGAAACTATATTGCACTTCAAATTTTCTGCATAGAACAGGCAATGCAGTAGCCCCCGAGACACTGGTCGGGTGGCAACACCAGATCAGGGCATCGATGTGCCCCTTTAATATTTGTAAATAATAAGCCCGAAGCCCAGTAGCCCCCGAGCCTTAATGCGGGCACGAGAGGCCGAATTAAGGATCGATATCCATAGTAAAATCACAAATTATGTGTAATGACTCTATGTATCCAAGTACTTTACGTCATTAGCTCGGATCCGCATTGTACAAAACTTTGTTGACCGACCATCGGCTTCCACCTCCTCGGCCAATAGCCGAGGAGTGTTTGTCCTACTTTGTAAAGCCTTTATGAGGGCAAAGATTTACAACAAACAAGGCAATCTGGCCATACGGTTTTATAAACAAAGGTACGCGGAGAGACATGTTATATTACTGTTTAACAGAAGAAATGTCTTCCAAAAAAAATAGTGCCGCTATCGGTTTCTTTCTTTGGGTTGTTATGCTAAGCATGATCATGAAACCTCAGCTCCAATGTAAGAGCAAAATATCAAGGATTTAGTTTGGCAGGCCAGTTAATAGCCCCTGGTAGTGTTCGGCGACAGTCGAGGTCAAGCCGTAAACACTTCGGCCATTGTTATGAATGGCCCGTCGTTTAACGCCGTCATCGGATCGCCGACATGTTTACGCTTACTGTGACAGTCAGTTTTCGGCTCTCTCCACTGAGGTGCTTAACCATGTAAGCTGGAAGCACAATCGCAGTGGTTCTCCCTTTGCACACCTAGCCGAACAAAGCGGAACATAGGAGGCAAGGCAGGAGCCGGGCAACCCAACTATTGACCGAAGACACAATTCGAAACCGATGCATATATAGCAATATCCGAGAATGTTTTTGCCGAATCTCTAAAGGTGTCCGGCGCTGCACTGCGAGACTTGTGCTGAAAACACACAAATAGTTTAAAAGTGCCATGGGCTCGAAAAGCCAAAAAACTTATTCAAAAGTTTAATGTCCGAACTAGATCAAGTGTTCGGTGCCAATCCGAAAATTGGACTTTAGAAAAAAAAGGTGCTTCTGCCGTGCTTTAACATGACACATCCTATCTCAAAACTTCAAGCGGGCCAGCCAACGGCTTCAACCTCCTATCCCGAAGGCGGAGTACTTCTTACTAGGTCAGTTTAGCAAACTAAACTCTAGCGGCTTTGAGAGAGAAATTAGGCTCCCCGGCTAGTGACCGCACACTTGTGTCGAAAAAAGGAGTGATAAAGGATAAAAAACTTTGCAACGACTAAGAAGAAAAACACTTATCATAAAACGGCTCATATAAATTTAAGAGCCCCCAAGTGACTTGGGTAAAAGAATGATTGCATGTACCGAAGTACTTATATCATATCTATGTTCAACCGAACTTTAAACGCGTCTTAACCGACTGTCGGCTTCTCCCTCTTCGGTCAAGGACCAAAAAGTGTTATGTACTCCATTTGTCGAGAATATCGACGATGTTTCCAATAACCAGGCAATCAGGCCATAAGGCTGTAACAGACAAAGCGCGCTCGGGGAACTTATGCCATATTACTGCGAAGAGTAAGAAGCATCTTCGAAGAAAATAGTACCCCCACCGATACCTTTCTTCGGTGCTCATTGTTATTATGAGACTTGTGCAATAGATTTTTTGTACTCATGAGTTCCGTTGTGTGCCGACCATGATTAAAAACAATAAGAGCGCTAGCTTTCGGCTTCACCCAGTCTGAGGTCCGGCTCGGGTGACCCGATCGTGACAATCGCAGAGGTGCCCCCTTTACTCCCTAGCCGAACAATCGGGAACGTAGGGGTAAGCACAGGAGCCAGGCAACCCAGCTTGCAAATCGCTTAAGTCAATATGGTGCATATTGTGGCGTAATACACGAACAAGGAACGAAGCCGTACAAGTATAACCATATGCAAGAGGAAAAAGCTTCATGAAGGAAGCCCCCAAGTAAACGGGGTATTTGAATTTGCGCGTCACAAACAAAGTTTGGACAAAGAAAGTTTTACAAGCAACTTTTTTCCAAAAAAGTATAATGCTTGGCCGAGCCGAACACAAGTTAAAAATTTAAAACTTTGAGCATGAAAACAACTTAGCTGGTTAATGTGTTCGGTATTGATGACGCGGTCCGAGCTTGATACGGGACAAGGTTCCATCCCCGAGCCGGTCCCGAGGTGGCGGAGCAAAGAGATCGGCACTCCGAAGTGGTGGCATAGCACGGTCAATGCAGGACGGCAGGGTGATGGCGAAGTCCCCGGCATGGGATAATGAAGTGTTGACGAAGCCCCCCGTCCAGCCAAGGTGACGCCAAAGGATATAGTCCGGCTGGATCATTTTCCTGTGCATAAAAAATAGTGCAAACCAGAGATAATAGTAATAATAAAAAAAATAAAAAAAATCGTTGCATAACAAATAATTTATGCAAAGTGAGTAATAAAAGAAATATGGCCTGGCGCCGAAGTCAATGTCGATGCAGGGTGGCGGCGTGATGTGGTAAAGGCATGGCAAGGCCTGAATTCACAGGTTGGTTCGAGTTCCGGATGCGGCGTTCGCTGGACTATGTACGGAAACTGACCGAACCACCATGCGACCGTCATTAATGCGGCCACCATTTGATAGACCTGCGTACATATGACGGACAAACCAGAGTAATAATTCATTGGAAAAAATGAACCCTAACAAGCAAATAATACTAGGATTAATAGCACCCGGCTTATTTGTTGTAGCAATCCGAAGAAAGGTGATTCCCAAAATTGGGACTCGATCCGCACACCTATCGCCTGATGGGCGATAAAGCAACAGCATGGCAATGCTGGCAAAGGTTGGCTCGCCGAGGCAAAGCCCTCGGTCCAGATAACGTGACGGAGCTGGTCGGCCAGCGACGCCGAAGTCTCCGGAGTAGGTTGATGAAGACATGATGAAGCCCTCGGTCCAGCGATGCAGGTCGTGACGTGGTCGATGTCGGCTTGATGAATGACTGTGTGGCGATGTAGGTGCACCCGCTCTGTGTAATCCGTGGGGCGGCGATGTTGGTGATGATTTATCCTTCGCGATGCCGAACTATTGTTCGGCTGGCCGAGATGATGATCCGAAGAAATTGAGCTCGGATCAACCAAGCGACGACGTGTCTAACGCAGGTCGACCGCCGTGGAGTGATGTTGTCGGGCTGGTTTGACACCGGCGCGACAGTGAAGTTCGTATTGCAAGAATACTTTTAATACTACTGGGATATGTTTGAGAATAAAACACAACACCCCATACGAAAACTTCCTTCAAAAAGGATGTCCGAGATTCCGTTCATAAAGAAGATGAATTTGGGTCGGATTCGTTCTCGCGCAGAAAACAGATCAAAAAAGTGATGCACTAATCGGAAGCTTCCCGGAGTTTGGACGGTCGGATCGAGATGAATTTTTGGCAGGTGGTAGATATGGGAATTCCGCAGCAAATCAACGGTTGGATCCTCCAAAGGACGTCCGAGATAGATGCTGAATACCACGCCCTAAACTCATCCGGATTCTCGTCCAGATTCAACAGAGCTCCGGTATATCGGAGATTGCCGGAGATTCCTCCATCGGAACTCGACGAAATTTTTGCACGGTTGTTGTAGACTTAATTCCGCATAATTCCACCGAAGTAATCGTTTAAGCGACACTCGAGGAGGCGGTGGCGGCGGATACAAGTTTGCTGTCCAGAAAAACAGCACGGTCGCCTGAGGGCAATGTTGACGTTGAGGCCCCAAGCTCCATGGATGACTCCTCCATGATCTTGATAGAGATCGGAGTTGGTGTTGATGAAGGCCTTCATCCGAACATGACCATCGGAGGTAGGGCGCAGTCCTCGGTCAAGCCAAGGTGACCAGTCGAGCTGGTGACGAAGAAGCCGACGTCACAGTTGACCTGCAGTCGAGCCATTGATCCTTTCGCCGATCACACAGCGGAACTCTCAATGAAAGCACCAATGTCGGTGTCAAACCCGACGGATCTCGGGTAGGGGGTCCCAAGCAGTACGTCTTAGGATCAATGGTAACAGGAGACAAGGGACATGATGTTTTTACCCAGGTTCGGGCCCTCTCGATGGAGGTAAACCCTACTCATGCTTGATTAATATTGATGGTATGGGTATTACAAGAGTTGATCTACCACGACATCAGAGAGGCTAAACCCTAGAAGCTAGCCTATGGTATGATTGTTGTTGTATATATCTATCGACTAGCCTGGCCCCGGTTTATATAATGCACCAGAGGCCTAGGATAACAAGAGTCCTAGCCGAATACGCCGGTGGGGGAGGAGTCCTTCTCTTGATTGCCAAGTCTTGTGGATTCTTTCTTGTATGCGGCAGCTGTCCGGACTGGCCCATGAGTATACGGCCATGGGGGTCCTCGGCCCAATCCAACTGATCGGGAGACGACGCGTTGAGTACCCCCTAGTCCAGGACACCGTCAATAAGCTTCTTTGTGAAGGTACTCTACTTCGCACGCGTTGTTCTGCACATATTCTGAATTTGATAGTGAAGGATGGCTTAGATGTCATGAAATCAGCTATAGAAAACATCCGTGAAAGTGTGGCACATTGGACTACCTCACCAAAAATGGTGGAACAATTTGAGGAAATGGCTAAGTATAAGAAAGTTAAAATAACAAGGGGGTTGAAACTTGATTGCAAGACTAGACGGAACTCTACTTTCATAATGCTTGATATTGCTTTATCTTATAGACTTGTGTTTGAACGTGCAAAAGAAAAGGATAAGCAATATGAGTGGCTTCCCAGTGCTGAAGATTGGGCTTTTGCTAAAGAAGTTGTAGGGAGACTTAGATTGTTCTATGAAATAACCGAGCTATTTTCTGGAACCGATTATGTGACTACCAATGTTTACTTCCCTAAGATATGTGAAACTAAAATGAAAATGAGGCAGTGGGAAACTTCTAGCAATGAGATTATCCAAAAAATGACAAAAAGCATGACTGAAAAATTTGATAAGTATTGGAGTGACATCCAAGTTCTAATGGCTATAGCTACCCTTCTTGACCCTCGATACAAGAAGCAAATGCTGGTTGCTTGCTTTGCCATGCTCCATGGAATTGAGCCATCTTCTAATGAATGCATTGAAAAAGTTGATGACATAGTTGCTAGTTCGCATTCATCATTGGAGGAGTATGAAGTGGAAAATGAGGCATGTACACCAGATGATGAATCTATGATGACCACAATGAAAGCTCCTGCGATCATGAGTGTATTTTAGAACATTGTAGCTCAGCAAATGCCTGCAACAGCTAGAATTCAAGGTGAAATAGAGTAGTACTTGACTGATGGTTTAGTGCCTTACATTGAAAAGTTCAATGTGCTAGATTCGTGGAAGGTGGCTGGAACAAGGTATCCGACCTTCAGGAAAGTAGCAAGAGACATATTTGTTATTCCCGTAACAACATTTGCTTCAGAGTCAGCCTTTAGTATAAGTGGCAGGAAGCTCAATGACCATAGAGGCCTACTTACACCTTATATGGTGGAGGTTTTAATGTGCTCGCAAGATTGGCTTCGAAACAAGTACAAAGGTGACAAAATAGTGCACTTCATTAATATTTTCTCTTGCTGAAATGTTGTTGACGTTTTCTACTTTTGTAGATGCTCACATAGCAGAAACTAGCTTCTGGACTTGTCTTCAAGACATTCAAGAAGGGATGCAGGTTAGTACTTAGTAGTATTCAAATCAAACACATCTTGTATTCTTGTTATGATGTATCTTATTACTACTTCAGAATTGCACATCAAAGATATCTTGTATTCATGTTATCTTCTATTCTTGTTATCTTAGTAGTACATAAGAATTGATGCTTTGGAATTGATGCTTGTACTCATTACTCGCAAGTTCTCATGTCTTACAATTTATATGCCCCATACTAGGAATTGATGCTTGTACTCATTACTCTCAAGTTCTCATGTCTTACAATTTATATGCCCCATACTAGGAATTGATGCTTTGAGATGTCAAGGCTCATGAAGTGGAGAGAAGATGGAAGCAGGTCAAGTTGGTTTGGACCGTTCAGTTTCATGTTGGAGATGTTGAACCTATTTGTGTGTTGAGATGTTGAACTTATTTCTTTGTTGAACCTATTTATCATTTGTGCGCTGAACCTATTTGCGGTCTTCGAATTTATTTGTGTGTCGACTTTGTGCTTGAAATGACTGTGTGTGTGCTGAAATACTGAAATTTATTTGCAAGTGATGAAACTTGACATGTCTATGTGCTGAAATTCTGAAACTTAGTTTCAAGTGCTGAAACTTGACATGTTTATGTGCTGAAATGCTGGAATATATGTTCAAATGCTGTAATATACATGCTGAAATGTGGTATACTAATATACATGCTGAACTGTGGTATGTACATGCTGAAAGTACATGGCAATTTTTTTTGAAAGGTGACCTAGATGGGTATGGTTACCCGTGGGTATTACCTATACCCGTCCGGGTACATGTATGGGAAAAATATGAAACCTGGGGTGCGGGCACGGGTACGGGTTTGGGCAAGAAAAAATGGGACGGGTGAGGGTTTGGGCAAGCATTACCCGCACTCGAACCCTACGGGTGCCATGAGAACCCCCACCTATATATATGTGGGAGGGGGCGCCACACATAACCCGGACAATCTCTTAGCCGTGTGGGGCACCTTCTCCACAATTTCGTCTCTCGGTCATATTTTCGTAGTGCTTAGGTGAAGCCCTGCGGAGATAGCATCACCACCATCGTTAGCACACCATCGTGCTGCTGAAACTCATCCACTATTTCGCCCGTCTTGCTGGATCAAAAAGGCGAGGATATCACCGAGCTGAACGTGTGCTGAACGCGGAGATGTCGTATGTTCGGTACTTGATTGGTTGGATCGCAAAGAAATTTCACTACATCAATCGCGCTAATAAACGCTTCCGTTTACGGTCTGCGATGGTACGTAGACACATTCTCTCCTCTCGTTCCTATGCATCTTGATCTTGCGTGTGCATAGAATTTTTTTTGTTTTCCCTGCAAAGTTTCCCAACAATATGTGCATTGGTGGTCGGCCTTTGGGTCCTTGAGGGTGTAGTCGAATCTTGCGAGGAACTAGCGCGTGAGGTCCTTGTACGTCAGGGCGTGAAACGTACTGAACACTCCTATGCGGGCGTTGGTCGCCAAACGCCAACCAAATGAAGTCATCAGAGAATCCTTGTTTGTTCAAGAACGCTTCGCACCTCCACCTTGTGAGCTGCACCTTGTTATTCCGCTCGATGGCATATGACTTGTCGACCCTGGGATCGTCACCCTCGACCATAGGTCCTAGCACCGCCTAGTTATCAATGTATCACCATCTACATTTTGACAGTCTCCGTTATGGCAACCTCCACGGCCGCTTCCTCTGTTTCTCCTTGAAGCTAGAATGAAGCCTCACCATTCAGACATTTTTGGTTTGTAGGAATCTTGTAGAAATTTTATAAATTTGGTTTTCGAAAGAAAAAAATTCTATGGGGCTCTTTGGTTCATAAGAAACGATTTCTATTTCTACGTAGGATAAAAACCAATCCTTCACATTTCAAAGAAAAAAATATTAATCTAGACTCAATGAAAAAATTTCTATCCTATGCATCAAATGACATTTCTTTTTCTATAGAAATTGAGATGCATGTCATCTTACTTATTATGATTTTTCTATTTCTATGATATTCCTATTCTATAAAACAAATGAGGCCTCAAACTTAACCTCCGCTGGAATTTTATTCTATTTTGGACCAGCCCAACAATCAGTTTCAGAATTCCTAATAAATCCTAGAGGCCCACTCAATCAAGTTTTGTCTCACATTACTAGTTTGGTAGGAGTTAGACCTTCTTATAAGGAAGGTTGTTTCCCACATGTATGTGCATGAGAACAAGAGGGACATTCATACGTGCTCCTTCGCCGTGGCCCGCCTTGCCTCGCCTCGTCACGACGCACCGCAGGTTGCGGGTCGTTCCTCTCTAGAGAGACACATCAGAACATCATCTTTGGTTTTTAGGGAGCGCTCTGCGCGACTACTGACCGGTTCATCGCGGACGCTTCAGACACCGACGACCACTTCTCCAACGACGACTTCTTTCTTGACGTAGACAACCTCTTCGACAACATGGCTGGCGAGGACATCGACCCCAAGACCGGTGCTTCTACCGCTACTCCGTACGTCTTCCTGTTCTCTCTGTCTAAAATCATTTTGTTTAAGATCATGCTACAGTTTTTACTCTAGCCTTTCTTGTTCCAGCCTCTGTTCTATATATGTTCGGTTCTAAAATTCATATGTGCAAATGCTATTTGCCTTGTATCTTTTAGATTACATGACTTGTTTCATCTCTTTTATAATAATAATATTTTATTTACTAGTTCTGTGAATAAAATCATATGATAAATTGCTTATATTCAACAGTGTCGTCGTGTTCTCATGTTCCGCGCTCTTCATGCAAATGTCCCATCAAACGACAAGCACCGCAAAAGGTTGACAATTTTTCAAACTTAATTAGATATTCCTCTGTTTTTCCACCCTTTGTATTATACCAACAGTCCGTGTTAGGCCCCTTTCAATGCTCCACCTTGTACAGGTGTTAAGCCTTCCATGTAGACAAAAAATCTGATGTGGCAAATTATTTAAGAAGAGAGAGATGAGTGTGATGACTCAGGAAGAAACAATGCTAAGCGTGTGAATCTAGGCAAAACATTTAAACGAAGGAAGTCCATAAATACATGAAGAGCTTTAATTGCTAAATCATTAAATGAAGCAAGCTTAGGCTGGTCGTAATGGTAAGTATCATGTACTAGTATCATGCATATGATACTATATCCGTAGTGCATAGTGTCATAATTTAGTATTATAGATGACTCCATTTATTACCATGCATGACACATAGTAGCACAACATTTAATATGATATGGTGTCATGATATGATACTCAATCCTCTCCTTCTTCATTTAATTCTATGTCACCTCAACAAATTTACTTAGTTGGCATGCATAATTGTTACGCAATCCCGAGTCCGCTATCACCAGCGTTTTCGACCCACATGCGTCAACCAGGCCCAACCGGAGAGCAACACCGACTTATGACAGGCCTTGGGCCCTCTCCTCCCAAAAGACTAGCCTGTTAGGAGGGGACACCCCCGCCCTTATAAGTCGTGTTATGTCTCCCCCCACAATCAATGTGGGACTAAACCCAACAATCTCCCCCTCACACATCGGTCATCCATGGGCCCGCTAACACCAGCATTTCCAGCCCACCAACCATGACCGACCACCCATGAGTCTACCGAGATTCATTCCGGGCACCTGGGCTCTGATACCACTTGTTACGCAATCCCGGGTCCGCTATCACCAGCGTTTCCGACCCACATGCGTCAACCAGGCCCAACCGGAGAGCAACACCGACTTATGACAGGCCTTGGGCCCTCTCCCCCCAAAAGTCTAGCATGTTAGGAGGGGACACCCCCACCCTTATAAGTCGTGTTATGTCTTCTCCCACAACCGATGTGGGACTAAACCCAACAGTAATACTACCTACTTTCATTATGACCAGCCTTAGCTACCATAATCTAAGCATCTATGCATTGGGGAGTATAGTTGCTAAGCTATTAAATGTGCTTAACACCTCATCTAAGCACAAATGCATTGGCAGCAGCCTTAGGCTCCTCCTAATGCTCCACCTTGTACAGGTGCTAAGATTGCCGACTAAGCAAAAAGTTTGATGTGACATGCTAGTTAAGAAGAAAGAGTAGTATGATGACCACAGAAAGAAACGGTGCTACGTGTACCTAGGTGGAAGCATAATTTTGAGTCTACAACTAATTAAGTGTAGTATGAAGCTTAGCACTCAAAAACTTAACACCTTTACATTAAAGACTTGAGTTGCTAAGACATTTAATATACTTAGCACCTCATCTAAGCATCTTTGCATTGGAGGAGGTCATAGTTTCTTACCGCACCGCCTGGGAAGAGGTAGGATAACTCGTTGAATTTGCCCTTAATTCGCCAGGTCCAAAAAATTTAATGAGCTCGAGACAGTGAGAATACTACAGAAAACGATTGGGAGGGGACACGGGCAGCAGATATGGTTGCCGGGTGTGCGGGGGACACCGGCCCTCAATTTCGGCTTTTCACCGCCACCTCCCTCTTTCCACCACCTCTCTCGTCCGCCGTGCGGGGCAGCGGTGCGACCTGCGTCATCACGCGTGGAGTTCGGATTCCGAGGCGCGCACGCGCAGCCATGCCATGGCATGTCCTGCCTGCCCGCTGTGTCCGGCCTCGGGAGCCGCGCTGGTTGAGCCAGGGCTCGCTCGTCGCCCGAGCTGATGAGCACGGGAGAAGACAACAAACCACTGCTGCCGCGTGAGCGTATACCGCCGGTGGATTTCGAGCACGTGATACGTGAGCGTGGACTGCGAGGACAAAGCCATGGGCAGACGTTTGGTTCAGTCTGCGGTATACCAGTCTGCGTGGTGGTCCACGACGAGGTCCTCTTTAGTGGGAGAAAACCACAGACTTTGACATTTGCAGGGCGAAACCGCGACTCCGCGAGCGACCGGGAGAGCCAAACCGTAGCCTGGCTAGCCACACCACGTCTATGACCCTACAGCGACCACCAACAGTCCAACCCCTCCATCCCCTTTCTTGTTGCAAAGGACATGTTGACTTGGCGTTTAGTTCACATGAATAAGAAGAAAAAAAACACAAGAATTCTAATAAATATGATCAAAATTTAAATAAATAGATATGGTAAAATTAAAGTCCGACGTCATCCAAATGTAGGGCCAGAATGTTATTATGCTACTAAGAGCATCTATAGTCGGCCGCCTCAAACGATCGGGCGCACAACTCGATAGTAAAAAAAAAGACTCAAGCAGGCGCCTCACAACATCTACAGCCGGACATATCCGACCGGGCGCGTTCGTGGACGTTTGAGGGATCATATTTGATATGTCCTTTTTTTGCGGAAAAAAAGGACATATCAAATATGATCCCTCAAACGTCCACGAACGCGCCCGGTCGGTGGCCGGGCGTGTCTGTTTTGAACCCCTATTTATTCGTCCGTGCAGCCACACTCTTCATTTTTCTTCTCATATGTCTGATCACTTGCACGTAATTGGTGAAGATGAAGAAAGAGAAATAAAAGAATGAATAAAGAAAGAGAAAATGTGGTCCGGGATGGGGCCGCGTCCTACATGGCGGAATACCTGAGCGCGTCCGCAAGCCCCCATATCCACTCCATATTTGAGATGTATATGAGGGTTCGTGCACAACCCGGGCATATAGGGGTCCGCTTGGATCATGTTTTTTCTTCTCTCTCCTGTGCGGTCACCGACTGGACGCGTCCGCGGGCGTATGGGGATGGTTTGAGGCGTCCGGTTGTATATGCTCTCAAACTAGCCTCAAACGTCTGTACTGACCGGCGTCCCTCATATCCAGGGCAAATCTGAAATGGATATGGGACGGCCCAGGTGCGACCAGGCGTGTCCGCCACGTCGGAACTGACAGCCCGACCCCAACAAAAAGCGAACCAAATCTCTCCTTCGACCTAATCGATTTCACTTGATCTTCTCCTCACTTCTTCCTCCTCTGCGTCGAACATCTCCTAGCTCCGCCACCATCCTTGCGTCGGACTGCGCCTTGCCGTCTATGTGCACGACACATTTTCCGACTAGGTTTTCTGGTGATTTTTTCGTAGGCAACGATGGATTCCGATATTTCGTCGGACGGGCAGTAGTATGGCCCAGCGGAACTTGATGAAATGATTCAAAAAGAGTTGGGCAGCCATCAATGCTCTCTTTGTGAGGAATATGAACTATCACTATGAATCTTCTCCGCATATAAAATAGGAGTAGATTCATAGTAACAGTCCACATCCTCCAGAAAGGGTGCAATGATGACCGAAACTTATCGTTTTTGTACGACGCGGCTATTTAAGCCGATCGCGTCTCTCCTCGCACTGTGATGTACGAGCAAACTGTTGGAAATATGCTCTAGAGGCAATAATAAAATGGTTATTATTGTATTTCCTTGTTCATAATAATTGTCTATTGCTCATGCTATAATTGTATTAACTGGAAACCGTAATACATGTGTGAATACATAGACCACAACATATTCCTAGTGAGCCTCTAGTTGACTAGCTCGTTGATCAATAGATGGTCATGGTTTCCTGACCATGGACATTAGATGTCATTGATAGCGGGATCACCTCATTAGGAGAATGATGTGATGGACAAGACCCAATCCTAAGCGTAGCACAAAGATCGTGTAGTTCGTTTGCTAAAGTTTTTCTAATGTCAAGTATCATTTCCTTAGACCATGAGATTGTGCAACTCCCGGATACCGTAGGAATGCTTTGGGTGTACCAAACGTCATAAGGTAACTGGGTGGCTACAAAGGTACACTACAGGCATCTCCGAAAGTGTCTGTTGGGTTGGCACGAATCGAGACTAGGATTTGTCACTCCGTATGACGGAGAGTTATCTCTGGGCCCACTCGGTAATGTATCATCATAATGAGCTCAATGTGACTAAGTAGTTAGTCAAGGGATCATGCATTACGGAACGAGTAAAGTGACTTGCCGGTAATGAGATTGAACGAGGTATTGGGATACCGATGATCAAATCTCGGGCAAGTAACATACCGATTGACAAAGGGAATTGTATACGGGATTGATTGAATCCCCGACATCATGGTTCATCCGATGAGATCATCATGGAACATGTGGGAGCCAATATGGGTATCCAGATCCCGCTATTTGGTTATTGGCCGGAGAGATGTCTCAGTCATGTCTGCATGGTTCCCGAACCCGTAGGGTCTACACACTTAAGGTTCGGTGACACTAGAGTTGTTATGGGAAATAGTATGTGGTTACTGAAGGTTGTTCGGAGTCCCGTATGAGATCCCGAACGTGATGAGGAACTCCGAATGGTCCGAAGGTGAAGATCGATTTATTGGACGAAGGGTATTGGAGTCCGGAATTGTTCCGAGGGTACCGGGTGACGACCAGCGTGTCCGAAAAGGGTTTCGGAGGCCCCGACAAGCGTTGAGGGGCCTTATGGGCCAAGGGGAGGGGCACATCAGCCCACTAAGGGGCTGAGCGCTCCTCCCACCCTATCTCACGTAACTTGGAGAGGTGGGGGCGCCTCCCATAGGGCAGCCTCCCCTCCCGGCTTGGGGGGCAAGTTTCCTAGGGGTGGGGGCGCCCAAACCCATCTAGGGTTTTCCCTGTGGCCGCCGCCCTTCCCCCAGGGAACCCTAGGGCGCCTCCTCCTCCCCCCTTCCCCTATATATAGTGAGGGAGAGAAAGGGCAGTCGCACCCCTTCCCTGGCGCAGCCCCTCCCTCCTCCAACACCTCCTCCTCCTCCGTAGAGCTTGGCGAAGCCTGCAGAAATACCACAAGCTCCACCACCACGCCGTCGTGCTGCCGGAGCTCTCCCTCAACTTCTCCTCTCCCCTTGCTGGATCAAGAAGGAGGAGACATCCCCAGGCTGTACGTGTGTTGAACGCGGAGGCGCCGTCCGTTCGGCGCTAGATCGGATCTTGCGCGATTTGAATCGCCGTGAGTACGACTCCCTCATCCGCGTTCTAGTGACGCTTACGCTTAGAGATCTTCAAA
This sequence comes from Triticum dicoccoides, assembly GCF_002162155.2. Classification (NCBI taxonomy): domain Eukaryota; kingdom Viridiplantae; phylum Streptophyta; class Magnoliopsida; order Poales; family Poaceae; genus Triticum; species Triticum dicoccoides. The sequence continues at coordinate 153,789,697 of NC_041391.1, forward strand.
GGTATGAAGATGCTCATCCTCTCCCTCTATTGTTGCTAGAATCTCCATACATTGATGTTGGTGACGCATAGGAAAATTTTGAATTATTGCTACGTTCCCCAACAGTGGCATCATGAGCTAGGTCTATTGCGTAGATTCTATGCACGAGTAGAACACAAGTAGCTGTGGGCGTTGGTTTGTACAATTTGCTTACCGTTACTAGTCCTATCTTGTTTCGGCGGTATTGTGGGATGAAGCGGCCCGGACCGACCTTACACGTACGCTTACGTGAGACAGGTTCCACCGACTGACATGCACTTGTTGCATAAAGGTGGCTAGTGGTTGCCAGTCTCTCCCACTTTAGTCGGATCGGATTCGATGAAAAGAGTCCTTATGAAGGGTAAATAGCAATTGGCATATCAGCTTGTGGATTTTGCGTAGGTAAGAAACGTTCTTGCTAGAAACCCATAGCAGCCACGTAAAACATGCAACAACAATTAGAGGACGTCTAACTTGTTTTTGCAGGGTATGCTATGTGATGTGATATGGCCAAAATAATGTGATGAATGATATGTGATGTATGAGATTGATCATGTCCTTGTAATAGGAATCACGACTTGCATGTCGATGAGTATGACAACCGGCAGGAGCCGTAGGAGTTGTCTTAATTTATTGTATGACCTACGTGTCAATCAGAACACCATGTAATTACTTTACTTTATTGCTAACCGTTAGCCATAGTAGTAGAAGTAATAGTTGGCGAGACAACTTCATAAAGACACGATGATGGATATCATGATGATGGAGATCATGGTGTCATGCCGGTGAAGAAGGTGATCATGTCGCGCCTCGAAGATGGAGATCAAAGGCGCAAGATGATATTGGCCATATCATGTCACTCTATGATTTGCATGTGATGTTTGTCATGTTTACATCTTATTTGCTTAGAAAGACGGTAGCATAAATAAGATGATCCCTCATAAAATTTCAAGAAAGTGTTCCCCCTAACTGTGCACCATTGCGAAAGTCCGTTGTTTCGAAGCACCACGTGATGATCGGGTGTGATAGATTCTAACGTTCGCATACAACGGGTGTAAGCCAGATTTACACATGCAAAACACTTAGGTTGACTTGACGAGCCTAGTATGTACAGACATGGCCTCGGAACACAAGAGACCGAAAGGTCGAACATGAGTTGTATAGTGGATACGATCAACATGAAGATGTTCACCAATGATGACTAGTCTGTCTCACGTGATGATCGGACATGGCCTAGTTGACTCGGATCATGTATCACTTAGATGACTAGAGGGATGTCTATCTGAGTGGGAGTTCATTAAATAATTTGATTAGATGAACTTAATTATCATGAACATAGTCAAAAGGTCTTTGCAAATTATGTCGTAGCTCATGCTTTGGTTTTACTGTTTTAGATATGTTCCTAGAGAAAATTTAGTTGAGAGTTGGCAGTAGCAATTATGCGGACTGGGTCCGTAAACTGAGGATTGTTTGTTGGAAATATGCCCTAGAGGCAATAATAAAAGTATTATTATTATATTTCCTTGTTCATGATAATTGTCTTTTATTCATGCTATAACTGTATTATCCGGAAATCGTAATACACGTGTGAATACATAGACCACAATATGTCCCTAGTGAGCCTCTAGTTGACTAGCTCGTTGTGATCAACAGATAGTCATGGTTTCCTGGCTATGGACATTGGATGTCGTTGATAATGGGATCACATCATTAGGAGAATGATGTGATGGACAAGACCCAATCCTAAGCATAGCACAAAGATCGTGTAGTTCGTTTGCTAGAGCTTTGCCAATGTCAAGTATCTCTTCCTTTGACCATGAGAGCGTGTAACTCCTGGATACCGTAGGAGTGCTTTGGGTGTATCAAACGTCACAACGTAACTGGGTGACTATAAAGGTGCACTACAGGTATCTCCGAAAGTATCTATTGTTTTATGCGGATTGAGACTGGGATTTGTCACTCCGTGTAAACGGAGAGGTATCTCTGGGACCACTCGGTAGGACATCATCATATGCGCAATGTGACCAAGGAGTTGATCACGGGATGATGTGTTACGGAACGAGTAAAGTGACTTGCCGGTAACGAGATTGAACAAGGTATCGGTATACCGACGATCGAATCTCGGGCAAGTAAAATACCGCTAGACAAAGGGAATTGTATACGGGATCGATTGAGTCCTTGACATCGTGGTTCATCCGATGAGATCATCGTGGAACATGTGGGAGCCAACATGGGTATCCAGATCCCGCTGTTGGTTATTGACCGGAGAACGTCTCGGTCATGTCTGCATGTCTCCCGAACCCGTAGGGTCTACACACTTAAGGTTCGATGACGCTAGGGTTATAAAGGAAGCTTGTATGTGGTTACCGAATGTTGTTCGGAGTCCCGGATGAGATCCCGGACGTCACGAGGAGTTCCGGAATGGTTCGGAGGTAAAGATTTATATATAGGAAGTCCTGTTTCGGCCATCGGGACAAGTTTCGGGGTCATCGGTATTGTACCGGGACCACCGGAAGGGTCCCGGGGGCCCACCGGGTGGGGCCACCTGCCCCGGGGGGCCACATGGGCTGTAGGGGGTGCGCCTTGGCCTACATGGGCCAAGGGCACCAGCCCCAAGAGGCCCATGCGCCTAGGGAACCCTAGAGGGAAGAGTCCTCAAGGGGGAAGGCACCTCCGAGGTGCCTTGGGGAGGATGGACTCCTCCCCCCCTCTTGGCCGCACCCCAAAACCCATCTAGGGCTGGCCGCCGCCCCTAGGGGGTGGGAAAACCCTAAAGGGGGCGCAGCCCCCTTCCCCCTATATATATTGAGGCATGGGGCTGCCCATAACACGCGATTTGATCTCTCGTTGGTGCAGCCCTGCCCCTCTCCCTCCTCCTCCTCTCCCATGGTGCTTGGCGAAGCCCTGCTGGATTGCCACGCTCCTTCATCACCACCACGCCGTTGTGCTGCTGTTGGATGGAGTCTTCCTCAACCTCTCCCTCTCTCCTTGCTGGATCAAGGTGTGGGAGACGTCACCGGGCTGTACGTGTGTTGAACGCGGAGGTGTCGTCCGTTCGGCACTTGATCATCGGTGATTTGAATCACGAGGAGTACGACTCCATCAACCCCGTTCACTTGAACGCTTCCGCTTCGCGATCCACAAGGGTATGTAGATGCACTTTCCTTCTACTCGTAGCTGGTTTCTCCATAGATAGATCTTGGTGACGCGTCGGAAAATTTTGAATTTCTGCTACGTTCCCCAACAGTGGCATCATGAGCTAGGTCTATTGCGTAGATTCTTTGCACGAGTAGAACACAAAGTAGTTGTGGGCGTTGATGTTGTTCAATATGCTTACCGTTACTAGTCCAATCTTGTTTCGACGGTATTGTGGGATGAAGCGGCCCGGACCGACCTTACACGTACTCTTACGTGAGACAGGTTCCACCGATTGACATGCACTTGGTGCATAAGGTGGCTAGCGGGTGCCAGTCTCTCCCACTTTAGTCGGAAGATGAAAAGGGTCCTTATGAAGGGTAAATAGCAATTGGCATATCACGTTGTGGTCTTGCGTAGGTAAGAAACGTTCTTGCTAGAAACCCATAGCAGCCACGTAAAACATGCAACAACAATTAGAGGACGTCTAACTTGTTTTTGCAGGGTATGCTATGTGATGTGATATGGCCAAGAAGAATGTGATGAATGATATGTGATGTATGAGATTGATCATGTTCTTGTAATAGGATTCACGACTTGCATGTCAATGAGTATGACAACCGGCAGGAGCCATAGGAGTTGTCTTTATTTTTTGTATGACCTGCGTGTCATTGAAGAACGCCATGTAACTTACTTTACTTTATTGCTAAACGCGTTAGCCATAGAAGTAGAAGTAGTCGTTGGCGTGACAACTTCATGAAGACACGATGATGGAGATCATGATGATGGAGATCATGGTGTCATGCCGGTGACAAGATGATCATGGAGCCCCGAAGATGAAGATCAAAGGAGCTATATGATATTGGCCATATCATGTCACTACTCTATTTGATTGCATGTGATGTTTATCATGTTTATGCATCTTGTTTACTTAGGACGACGGTAGTAAATAAGATGATCCCTTACAAAATTTCAAGAAGTGTTCTCCCCTAACTGTGCACCGTTGCTACAGTTCGTCGCTTCTAAGCACCACGTGATGATTGGGTGTGATGGATTCTTACGTTCACATACAACGGGTGTAAGACAGTTTTACACAGCGAAAACACTTAGGGTTAACTTGACGAGCCTAGCATGTGCAGACATGGCCTCGGAACACGGAGACCGAAAGGTCGAGCATGAGTCGTATGGTAGATACGATCAACATGAAGATGTTCACCGATGATGACTAGTCCGTCTCACGTGATGATCGGACACGGCCTAGTTGACTCGGATCATGTGATCACTTAGATGACCAGAGGGATGTCTATCTGAGTGGGAGTTCATAAGATGAACTCAATTATCCTGAACATAGTCAAAAGACCTTTTGCAAATTATGTCGTAGCTCACGCTATAGTTCTACTGTTTTAGATATGTTCCTAGAGAAAATATAGTTGAAAGTTGAAAGTAGCAATTATGCAGACAGTAGATAGCTTATGTCCTTAATGCACCGCTTAGTGTGCTAAACCCCAAACGTCGTTTGTGGATGTTTCGAACATCGAACATACATGTTTTGATAACTACGTGATAGTTCAGTTAAATGGTTCAAGTAGAGGCACCAAAGACGTTTTCGAAACGTCGCGGAACATATGAGATGTTCCGAGGGCTGAAATTGGGATTTCAGGCTCGTGCCCATGTCAAGAGGTATAAGACCTCCGACGATTTTCTTAGCCTGCAAACTAAGGGAGAAAATCTCAATCGTTGAGCTTGTGCTCAGATTGTCTGAGTACAACAATCACTTGAATCAAGTGGGAGTTGATCTTCCAGATGAAATAGTGATAGTTTCTCCGAAGTCATTACCACCAAGCTGCTAGAGCTTCGTGATGAACTATAATATATCAGGGACATATATGATGATCCTTGAGATATTCGCGATGTTTGACACCGCGAAAGTAGAAATCAAGAAGGAGCATCAATCGTTGATGGTCAGTGAGACCACTAGTTTCAAGAAGGGCAAGGGCAAGAAGGGATACTTCATGAAACGGCAATTCAGCTGCTGCTCTAGTGAAGAAACCCAAGGTTGAACCCAAACCCGAGACTGAGTGCTTCTGTAATAAGGGGAACAGCCACTGGAGCAGAATTACCCTAGATACTTGGTAGATGAGAAGGCTGGCAAGGTCGATAGAAGTATATTGGATATACATTATGTGTACTTTACTAGTACTCCTTGTAGCACCAGGGTATAAGATACCGGTTCGGTTGCTAAGTGTTAGTAACTCGAAATAAAAGCTACGGCATAAACGGAGACTAGCTAAAGGTGAGCTGACGATATGTGTTGGAAGTGTTTCCAATGTTGATGTGATCAAGCATCGCACGCTCCCTGTACCATCGAGATTTGGTGTTTGCGTTGAGCATAGACATGATTGGATTATGTCTATTGCAATACGGTTATTCATTTAAAGAGAATAATGGTTACTCTATTTATTTGAATAATACCTTCAGTGCTCTTGCACCCAAAGGAATGGTTTATTGAATCTTGATCGTAGGGATACACATTTTCATGCCAAAAGATATAAGATAGTAATGATAGTGCCACTTACTTGTGGCGCTGCCATGTAAGTCATAATGGTATAAAACGCATGAAGAAGCTCCATGTTGATGGATCTTTGGACTCACTCATTTTTTGAAAAGTTTGAGACATGCGAACCATGTCTATTGGTGTATATGCATGAAGAAACTCCATGCAAATGGACTGTTTGAACTCACTTGATTTTGAATCACTTGAGACATGCAAATCATACCACATTGGCAAGATGACTGAAAGCCTCGGTTTCAGTAAAATGGAACAAGATAGCAACTTGTTGAAAGTAACACATTTTGATGTGTCCAATCCAATGAGTGCTGAGGCATGCAGTGAATATCATTATGTTCTTACTTCACAGATGATTCGAGTAAATGTTGAGTATATTTACTTGATGAAACACAAGTTTGAATTATTGAATGGTTCAAGTAATTTCAGAGTGAAGTAGCAGATCATTGTGACAAGAGGATAAAATGTCTATGATATGATCATAGAGATGAATATCTGAGTTACGAGTTTTGGCACACAATTAAGACATTGTGGAAATTGTTTCGCAATTAATACCGCCTGGAACACCATAATGTGATGGTGTGTCCGAACATCATAGTTGCGCCCTATTGGATATGGTGCGTACCATGATGTCTCTTATCGAATTACCACTATCGTTCATGGGTTAGGCATTAGAGACAATCACATTCACTTTAAATAGGGCACCACGTAATTCCGATGAGATGACACCGTATGAATTATGGTTTAGAGAAACCTAAGTTGTCGTTTCTTAAAGGTTTGGGGCTGCGACGGTTATGTGAAAAAGTTTCAGGATTAAGCTCGAACCCAAAGCGGATAAAATGCATCTTCATAGGACACCCAAAACAGTTGGGTATACCTCCTAATTCAGATCCGAAAGCAATATGGATTGTTTCTTGAATCGGGTCCTTTCTCGAGGAAAGGTTTCTCTCGAAAGAGTTGAGTGGGAGGATGGTGGAGACTTGATGAGGTTATTGAACCGTCTCTTCAACTAGTGTGTGGAAGGGCACAAGAAGTTGTTCCTGTGGCACCTACACCAATTGAAGTGGAAGCTTATGATATTGATCATGAAACTTCGGATCAAGTCACTACCAAACCTCGTAGGACGACAAGGACACGTACTACTTCGGAGTGGTAAGGTGATCCTGTCTTGAAGGTCATGTTGCTAGACAACAATGAACCTACGAGCTATGGAGAAGCGATGGTGGGCCCGAATTCCGACAAATGGTTAGAAGCCATGAAATCCGAGATAGTATCCATATATCAGAACAAAGCATGGACTTTGATGGACTTGCCCGATGATCGGCAATCCATTGAGATAAATGGATCTTTTAAGAAGAAGACGGACGTGGATGGTAATGTCACCATCTATGAAGCTCGACTTGTGGCGAAGTGTTTTCCGACAAGTTCAAGGAGTTGACTACGATGAGATTTTCTCACTCGTAGCGATGCTTAAAGTCCGTCGGAATCATGTTAGCATTAGCTGCATTTATGAAATCTGGCAGATGGATGTCAAGACAAGTTTCCTTACTAGTTTTCGTAAGGAAAGGTTGTATGCAATACAATCAGAAAAGTTTTGTCGATCCTAAGGATGCTAAAAGGTATGCTAGCTCCAGCGATCCTTTTAAGGACTGGAGTAAGCATCTCGGAGTTGGAATGTACGCTTTGATGAGATGATCAAAGATTTTGGATTTATACAAAGTTTATAAGAAACTTGTATTTCCAAAGAAGTGAGTGGGAGCACTATAGAATTTCTGATGAGTATATGTTGTTGACATATTGATGATCAGAGATGATGTAGAATTTCTAGAAAGCATATAGGGTTATTTGAAAGGTGTTTTTCAATGGAAAGCCTAGATTAAGCTACTTGAACATTGAGCATCAAGATCTATAAGGATAGATCAAAATGCTTAATAATACTTTCAAATGAGCACATACCTTGACATGATCTTGAAGGTGTTCAAGATGGACCAGTCAAAGAAGGAGTTCTTGCCTGAGTTATAAGGTACGAAGTTAAGACTTAAAGCTCGACCACGGCAGAATAGAGAGAAAGGACGAAGGTCGTCCCCTATGCTTAAGACGTAGGATCTTCAGTATGCTATGCTGTGTATCGCACCTGAAGTGTGCCTTGCCATGAGACAGTCAAGGGGTACAAGAGTGATCCAAGAATGGCTCACAGGACAGCGGTCAAAGTTATCCTTAGTAACTAGTGGACTAAGGAATTTTCTCGATTATGGAGGTGGTAAAAGAGTTCGTCGTAAAGGTTACGATGATGCTAGCTTGACATCTATCCGGATAGCTCTGAGTAGAGAGACCGGATACATATAATGGAGCAATAATTTAGGATAGCTCCAAGTAGAACAATTGTTTGGAATAGCTCCAAATAGAGCGTGGTAGCTGCATCTAGGAGATGACATAGAGATTTGTAAAGCACACACGGATCTGAAAGGTTCAGACCCGTTGACTAAAACCTCTCTCACAAGCAACATGATCAAACATAAAACTCATTGAGTGTTAATCACATAGTGATGTGAACTAGACTACTGACTCTAGTAAACTCTTGGGTATTAGTCACATGGCGATGTGACCTGTGAGTGTTAATCACATGGCGATGTGAACTAGATTATTGACTCTAGTGCGAGTGGGAGACTGTTGGAAATATGCCCTAGAGGCAATAATAAAAGTATTATTATTATATTTCCTTGTTCATGATAATTATCTTTTATTCATGCTATAACTGTATTATCCGGAAATCGTAATACACGTGTGAATACATAGACCACAATATGTCCCCAGTGAGCCTCTAGTTGACTAGCTCGTTGTGATCAACAGATAGTCATGGTTTCCTGGCTATGGACATTGGATGTCGTTGATAATGGGATCACATCATTAGGAGAATGATGTGATGGACAAGACCCAATCCTAAGCATAGCACAAAGATCGTGTAGTTCGTTTGCTAGAGCTTTGCCAATGTCAAGTATCTCTTCCTTTGACCATGAGAGTGTGTAACTCCTGGATACCGTAGGAGTGCTTTGGGTGTATCAAACGTCACAACGTAACTGGGTGACTATAAAGGTGCACTACAGGTATCTCCGAAAGTATCTATTGTTTTATGCGGATCGAGACTGGGATTTGTCACTCCGTGTAAACGGAGAGGTATCTCTGGGCCCACTCGGTAGGACATCATCATATGCGCAATGTGACCAAGGAGTTGATCACGGGATGATGTGTTACGGAACGAGTAAAGTGACTTGCCGGTAACGAGATTGAACAAGGTATCGGTATACCGACGATCGAATCTCGGGCAAGTAAAATACCGCTAGACAAAGGGAATTGTATACGGGATCGATTGAGTCCTTGACATCGTGGTTCATCCGATGAGATCATTGTGGAACATGTGGGAGCCAACATGGGTATCCAGATCCCGCTATTGGTTATTGACCGGAGAACGTCTCGGTCATGTCTGCATGTCTCCCGAACCCGTAGGGTCTACACACTTAAGGTTCGATGACGCTAGGGTTATAAAGGAAGCTTGTATGTGGTTACCGAATGTTGTTCGGAGTCCTGGATGAGATCCCGGACGTCACGAGGAGTTCCGGAATGGTCCGGAGGTAAAGATTTATATATAGGAAGTCCTGTTTCGGCCATCGGGACAAGTTTCGGGGTCATCGGTATTGTACCGGGACCACCGGAAGTGTCCCGGGGGCCCATCGGGTGGGGCCACCTGCCCCGGGGGGCCACATGGGCTGTAGGGGGTGCGCCTTGGCCTACATGGGCCAAGGGCACCAGCCCCAAGAGGCCCATGCGCCTAGGGAACCCTAGAGGGAAGAGTCCTCAAGGGGGAAGGCACCTCCGAGGTGCCTTGGGGAGGATGGACTCCTCCCCCCCTCTTGGCCGCACCCCAAAACCCATCTAGGGCTGGCCGCCACCCCTAGGGGTTGGGAAAACCCTAAAGGGGGCGCAGCCCCCTTCCCCCTATATATATTGAGGCATGGGGCTGCCCATAACACGCGATTTGATCTCTCGTTGGTGCAGCCCTGCCCCTCTCCCTCCTCCTCCTCTCCCATGGTGCTTGGCGAAGCCCTGCTGGATTGCCACGCTCCTCCATCACCACCACGCCGTTGTGCTGCTGTTGGATGGAGTCTTCCTCAACCTCTCCCTCTCTCCTTGCTGGATCAAGGTGTGGGAGACGTCACCGGGCTGTACGTGTGTTGAACGCGGAGGTGCCGTCCGTTCGGCACTTGATCATCGGTGATTTGAATCACGACGAGTACGACTCCATCAACCCCGTTCACTTGAACGCTTCCGCTTCGTGATCTACAAGGGTATGTAGATGCACTTTCCTTCTACTCGTAGCTGGTTTCTCCATAGATAGATCTTGGTGACGCGTAGGAAAATTTTGAATTTCTGCTACGTTCCCCAACATTGTCCTCATTGCTGCGCAGAAGGATTATGTCCTTAATGCACTGCTCAGTATGTTGAACCTCGAGCGTCGGTTGTGGATGTTGCAAACATTTGACATACATGTTTTGATGACTACATGATAGTTCAGTGTGTAATGCTAAATGGTTTAGAATTGAGGCGCCAAAGACGTTTTTGAAACATCACAAAACATATGAGATGTTTCGAGGACTGAAATTGGGATTTCGGGCTAGTGCCCATGTCAAGAGGTATGAGACCTCTGACAAGTTTCTTAAGCCTACAAACTAAGGAGAAAAGCTTAATCGTTGAGCATGTGCTCAGATTGTCTGAGTACTACAATCGCTTGAATCGAGTGGGAGTTAATCTTCCAGATGAGATAGTGATGGTTCTCCAAAGTCACTGCCACCAAGCTACTAGAGCTTCATGATGAACTATAATATATCAGGGATAGATATGATGACCCTTGAGCTATTCGCGACACCGCGAAAGTAGAAATCAAATAGGAGCATCAATTGTTGATGGTTGGTAAAACTACTAGTTTCAAGAAGGGCAAGGGCAAGAAGGGATACTTCATGAAACGGCAAATCAGTTACTGCTCTAGTGAAGACACCCAAGGCTGAACCCAAACCCGAGACTAAGTGCTTCTGAAATAAGGGGAACGGTCACTGAAGCAGAACTACCCTAGATACTTGGTAAATAAGAAGACTGGCAAGGTCGACAGAAGTATATTGGATATACATTATGATGTGTACTTTACTAGTACTCCTAGTAGCACCAGGGTATTGAAATACCGATTCAGTTGCTAAGTGTTAGTAACCCGAAATAAAAATCTACGGAATAAACGGAGACTAGCTGAAGGTGAGATGACGATATGTGTTGGAAGTGTTTTCCAAGGTTGATGTGATCAAGCATCGCATGCTCCCTGTACCATCGAGATTGGTGTTAAACCTAAATAATTGTTATTTGGTGTTTGCGTTGAGCATAGACATGATTGGATTATGTTTATCGTAATACGGTTATTCATTTAAGGAGAATAATGGTTACTCTATTTATTTGAATAATACCTTCAATGGTCTTGCACCTAAAATGAGTTTATTGAATCTAGATCGTGGTGATACACATGTTCGTACCAAAAGTAATGATAGTACCACATACTTGTGGCACTGCCATTTGAGTCATATTGGTATAAACGCATGAAGAAGCTCCATGTTGATGGATCATTGGACTCACTCATTTTTTTGAAAAGATTGAGACATGCTGAAAGTGCTAGTATCGAC
>NC_041391.1:153801373-153894616 GCF_002162155.2 Triticum dicoccoides
TAGAAGTTTCGAAGACAAACAACAGAAATGACCTAGTTGATATGCAGCGGAAGATAAACTACCATAAGCAAGCCATAGTCAAATATGCAATGATGTGAAAGTACAGGACTAATAGCAGCAAGTAGTAAGGATCAGGATGGAAGATAGTGTGAAGCCAATCAACAGAAGTAGTCAAGCAATGAAGTCAAACAGATATACAGATAGGCAGTGACTTCACGAAGACAAACTTAAGTAAAGGATGGAAAGGGATAGAACCAGTCGCTTGTTGAAGACACATGATTTGTTGGACCAGTACCAGTTGCTGTGACAACTGTACGTCTGGTTAGGGAGGCTGGGATTTAACTCAGAAGATCGTGTCTTCACCTTATTCCCCTTGAGCTAAGGACACCCAATCCTCGCCCAATCACTCTGGTAAGTCTTCAAGGTAGACTTCCAAACCTTCACAGACTTTGTTCACCCGGCAATCCACAATGACTCTTGGATGCTCAGAACGCGACGCCTAACTGGCTGGAGGATACACAGTCCTCAAGTGTAATAAGTCTTCAGGTCACACATACAGAAAGACTTCAGTGATGCGTAACACTCTTTGGCTCCTGGTGTTTGGGCTTTGTCCTCGCAAGGATTTCTCTCTCTCTCAAATGCTTCAAGGTGGGTTGCTCTCAAACGACAAAAGCCGTGTACTAACTCTGAGCAGCCACCAATTCATGGTGTAGGGGGTGGGCTATTTATAGCCACAAGGCAACCTGACCTGATTTGTCCGAAATGACCCTGGGTCACTAAGGAACTGACACGTGTTCCAACGGTCAGATTTCAAACACACGCGGCAACTTTACTTGGGCTACAAGCAAAGCTAACTCATCCATCTCTGGATAAGATTTGCTCTCTTTGTCTTCACTCGAAGACATAGGATTTGGGTTGAGCATCACTTCAGTCACTCTGACTTAGTTCACTTGGACCCCACTTAACAGTACGGTGATTCCTATGACTCAACAAAGAAGAAAAGGAAACAACGAAACCACACAGTCTTCGCGCTCCATAGTCTTCACGCAATGTCTTCTCATGTCATAGTCTTCAATAAGAATATCTTCTCATACCACCATTGTCTTCAATGTCTTCATACATTTTTAGGGGTCATCTCCGGTAGGTAAACCAAATCAATGAGGGACACTACCTGCGTTATCCTGCAATTCTCACAAACGCATTAGTCCCTCAACCAACTTTGTCGTCAATACTCCAAAACCAACTAGGGGTGACACTAGATGCACTTACAATCTCCCCCTTTTTGGTGATTGATGACAAACTGGTTGAAGTTTTCAACGGGGATAAAGTATGTGAAATTGTAAAGGATAGGAAATTGTCTTCATAAGTAGCAAGGGCTCCCCCTGAAGATGTGCATATAAGTAATTTTGCTTTTGGAATGCAAATGCACATGGCAGGTTGTACTTGTGGAGATCCACTTCAACTTATGAAGATAATTCATCATGCATGAAATGATATAGCAAATAGGATGACATGCATAATGAAAAATGGACGTCTGCAGGATGATCTAAGTGCGGAAGTTATCATCGCACATGCAGAATTTATCATCGCATCACAGTAAAGCAAATAAGTAACAGACGACCATCAAGTTTAGGTGTTACAACTCAAAGAACCAAATGTTTTAAAAAGCAAGAGTTGTAAGCACGAGGCAAAATATAATGCAACCGCCCATATGAACCCGCTTGAAGACTGTCAACTCATACGCTTCTCCCCCTTTTGTCGGTAAGGACCAAAAAGGTTTGAAGACATAGAGCATCTACTCGTCCTCATGAGTAGGTGAAGCAACCGGGTTATCGTCGTTGGTTGGCGGTGCAGACGAACTTGGTGCAGTGTCGATGCATGCAGTAGTAGGAGGTGGTGAAGTAGCATCATCTTTGTCATCGATCACTCTGGCATTGACAGTCGCCGCGGAGGAAGAATATTCAGTCTTCAAGAGATGGAGTGCGACGTAAGACAGCACTCCGTGGAGGAGTGGAGTCAAACTGGAATCTTTCATTGAAGCCATCCTCTTAAAGATCTGCTTCAGCACTAAGCAGGGTCAAGCTCTTCCATGATCGCCAACAAGTTTCATGAGCAACAAAGGCATTCTTGGTGGCAAGGTTACGAATGCGATTGACATCCACCAAGAGGCTTTGCATCTGTCTTTTGAGCCAAAAGTGATGTTTATCCTGTTTCTGATGAAGGGCCACAAGAAGTTCTCGGTCATTGAGAACGCGAGAACGCTTCCGAGGCCTTTGTGCAATGGTGCTTTCAGTGGCTTCAGTAGGTGATGAGGCAGACGAGTATTTCCAGCCAATGGATAGATTCGTGTTGCTGCTTGAACACCTTCAATGGATTGAGTGAAGCTTTGGTGCTTGGCATTCTGAAGACAAAGAGGCTTCTTGGCAGGGTCAGAGTATATGGCTTCAACTGACATATCAACCTCTGGTAAAAAGATCAGATGATTGCGAGCAGATGGTTGATAGTTGACAGATGAGTGTCGCTTGATGAGGCGCATGACCCATGGAGCATAAAACTTCAGACCAAACAGATCAAATCCAGAAGCAGCAAGTTGCCTGATGAAGAAATCATGTGCATTGAAGCTGATGCCATTGAGGATGTAAAAGACCAATGTCTTCATGGCTCCTTCAAGTTTTGCAGCTGATGAATGTCCTTTGATCGGCCATAAAGTCCGCCTGATGATATGATATATTGTGCGTGGCAGATACTCAAGGTCTTCAACAAAGAACTCCTTTGGATATTCAGCATCACGTGGCAAATGCTTCATCATGCTCAACATCTGGCTCATATTGGGTTCAGGCTAATGGAAGATGCTTCCCAGTGCATTGCGGTGTTTTTGACAACCAGGTTCATATAGATCTCCGGGAGTGGATAGGCCTGTAAGCTCAATGACGTCAAGAGCTTTGGCTTCATGGTGAACGTTTCCGGTCATCCATTCGAGGACCCATGTCTTGATATCTCTGTTGTAACCGCGAATGTGTAGAGTAGCATAGAATTGAAGCAATAGCTCTTCATTCCAGTGTTCTTTGTCTGTGACAAAGCTGAGCAGACCAGCATCACAAAAACAATCACGTGCTTCTTCTAAGCACGGCAGTCCAGCAATGGCTTCAGTGTCGAGGCGCATATGAGGGAAAATGCTCCCTTGATCATATAGAACGCAGGAGTAATAGCTTCTCTGCTGATAGCTCCAGAACCGATCTGGTGATATCCTTGGCTTTGAGTAAGGGTTCTTGGCGCTGTCAAAGAAGGTATTGTGGCTTTTGAAGCCATTAGCATTGAAGGACCCTGGTGAGTTTGCAGTACCTGGAAACCTTGACAGTCTTGGCTTGGGCTTCTGGACCTGAGGCCTATGCTCAACATGATAATCAAATTGAGGTCCAGAGGCAGTAGGCAGAGGTACCAGAATGGGCCATCGAACAGTGGTTAGCTGACCATGGCTGTATGCTTGCTCAACTGTATGGGGCCTTGGTGGCGGAACTGGAGCAGGGGCAACAGCTAAGGCTTCAGGCTGCACAACAGGTGCTTCAAGAGCAGTTGCCTCATTAGCTTCAGGTGCAGTGGCCTCATTAGCTTCAGGCACACTGGTTGGTTCAAGCTCCACATTAGCGTCAGCCATGACAACGTCATTGGCTTCATTGTCGTTGGTGGTGGCAGCTTCAACATTTTCAACCTCCTCTTGATGAACAGGAGGGTCGGGCACTGGCACGTTCACATCAGGAGCAGCTTCTTCAATAACTGGGGGAGTAGGTACACGTATGTCTTCTTGATTCTCTTCAGCTGATGCAGCCGGAATGTCTTCAGCAGCTTGGGCTTCAGACATGGAGACATTCACAGTTGGAGTGGGTTCAGAAAATACTTGACGTGCAACAGGTTGGCGTTGCACTTCTCCTTCTAGAACGCTCGACAGAGGGACTTGAGGCCTTTGTCCTTTGCGAAGCCTGCGAAACGCTGGCAATGCCTTTGGAGATGGAGTTGGCTGGGCCTCAAAGTCTTCATCTTCTTCTTGCACGGGTGGTGTAGCTTGTTGTTGTAGTTGGGGAGTACTTGGAGAGTCTTGTTGCTGTGGGTGATCAGCCCACAATGCATGCTGAGCAATTGGCGTCAGAGGACGACCAATGCTGATGAGTTGGCTGTTCATAAGAACAGGTGATGATACCACGTTGTGTTCGATCTAAGGAAGAACTTCATCATCTTCAACATTGTCATCATGACCAATGTCTTCAGCAGCGGTGGGTTCAGCTGCTGGTATATCTTTAGCTTCATGAGCCTCTGTGGAAGCAGGCTCATGAACGATCATCCTTCTTTCTTGATGTTCTGACGCAGGGAGAACCACTGAAATGGGTTCAACAACTAAGGGCTCTGTGGGAGCAGCCCTAGACTTCTTGGTCTTCCGCTTCTTCTTGGAGGGAGCGGCATCAGAGGCTTCAGTATTCTTCCTCTTTCTGGCTTCAGCCTCGGTAGCCCTTGTCTTCTTCTGTTCTGAAGCGGTTGTGATGACCTTTGGCTTCGAGCCAGTCATGCTACTTGGGAAGATAATGCGAGGGGCTTCTTGGCTTGAAGGTGCAGGCTGGTCAGCAGGAAGCTTCTTCTTTTTCTTTGCAGCCATCCTGGGGTCAATGCCAGGACGGCCAAGTGACTTGCGCTTCTCAGCTTCATTGTAGGCAAGCACACACTTATCAGCCAAACTCTTCATGCACTCACGAGAGCCTTGAGCTTCTTGGCGCTTCTTCAGAAAAGCTTCTTTAAGCTCATGCAGCATGACCTTGAAGTTTCTGACGTCTTGAACACTGAGCTTTGCCACATGCTTCTTGAATTGAGCCTTCTCATAATAAATTTTGTTCTTCAGCTCAACGATGCGCTGAGCAAGAGCTAGCTCAGAAACAATGGCGCCATTGAAAGAGACGCCGAGGCCAATGGGAAGCTGCAAATCTTCAAAGCATAGATTGGGCGTGTCGAACCACTCATCAATGAAGTTATGGATGATTGCCACATCAAAGAGAGGCAAATTGTTGAAGATTTCTGCTTCTTCCTTGCTCTTTATCAGTTGCTCAAGGGCATCATCAGCAAGATCTTCATCACTGGACAGATCAATGGGTTCTTCACGCAGAATGGCGGCAGGAGTCAAGGCTTGATCAGTATGCCTGACAAGTTGCTTTTTCTTCTCCGTCTTCTTGGAGATGCGGGATTGATCTTCAGACTGCACACTGGCTTCAGGAGGTTCAGTGGCCAGTGGCTTCACACGAGAAGCTTTTGGAGGTGCTGATTTAGAAGCCTTTAGCTTCTTTTGCTTCTGTGGCTTCGGAGGAGGAGCTGGGGCTTCATCAGAATCAGCCTCATTGTCAGAATGATCCATTTTGGCACCTTGTACCAAGATGTAGGAGGTGAGGCCATCAAGGTTTGCAAAGGGGACAATTCTGTTTTCTTCAGCTTCACGTGTGCCATCATCACGGGGAGCAGAGGGGCCAGGATTGAAGTCTAATCCCCGTGACTTCTTGTTTTCCTTTGCCGAAGCCTTAGAAAACTGGAAGTTGCGCTTGAAGAGATTGTCGTCACGACACCAGAGCAATGATGATGGGTCGGCTTCTTCAGGCTGTGGTCCACGGACCATGCAAGGATAGAAATCTTGTGCAATAGCTTCAGCTCTGTTCTTGGGTTGAAGACCTCGATAGAGAATATCGCCCCAAGGACTCTTGATTGCATTCTTATCTGCATATTCCTTGGTTACGAACTTGTACTTGAACCACTCTTCAGCCCAGTAGCGTCGAATCCATTGGATTCGTGTCATGCGCTGATGCTATGTCTCTTCAGGATCTGTCTTGTAGAGCTCTTCTAGGTCATCAGGCAGATCTTTGGATGTTCCTTCTCGGCGCTGTCTGCCACCCTTCCTTGCTGATTTTTCTGCAGCCATGAACTTCAAACTGAATGGCTTCAATATGTTCAATGGCTTCAGAGACTTTCGCTTGCTGGTCAGACAGGAACTGGCTTCAGGAGAGTCAATGTATTGCTGTAAGAATTCTGCAAACGAATGCAGACTATGAGAACCAAGGGATTCTCCCACGGACATGTACCCGTGACAGCATTAGAGATGCGAGGGAAGGGGAAGAGGTCATATACATTCTCAGAAGATTTTGAAGATAAATCAGTTTGAAGACATTGACCTCATGATGCGAAGACATTCACTTATATGAGGTGAGTTGGTTCCAGATTTGTACCAATCCGTGAATAAGTACAAGTGAGGAATCATACTAGATAGGAAATCTAAGTGAATAGACTAGGCATTATGAGATGCAGACAGAATAGATCTAACATTGAGTAGGTAGAAACCACTTTCGGTAAATAGGATGAATCTATGAAGATCAAAAAGGTGGTAAAAATAGAGTTATAATTACCGCACTAAGAACTGCTAGATGGGTTGAATAGGAGACCGAGCAGTTCAGCCCACCGTGCCCTAACTTGGCGACGGAGGACACCTACGGCGACGGCGGAGAGGGTGATGTCCGCGGCCGGCGTGAGGACGGCGTCGGAGAAGTCGCGGCAGCTAAGCGCTTCGTCGCCGGCATCGTCGAGAGCTAGCGGTGGCGCTAGGGTTTTGACGAGGTGGAGAGGTGGAAGAAGGATTTCTTTACCGCAGGGGACACATATTTATAAGTAGGTGTGTGGCACAGCGCAATTACGCAGGTGCCCCTGTCTGTTCACATCCGTGGGACACGTGGCAAGCATGCAACATATTTAGAATTTTCCCACGTTCCCACGCCCGCCAAGTTTGTCGGATGGTTGTTCCGGCTTCTCCGGATATCGACAATAAATATGAATCATTTAAATAGGACTCGATGTTTGTCTCTGTGTCTTCTGCTGACAAGGATGCAGAGAGGACATTCGACAGTTTCAATAGAATGCATATGATTTGGACAGATAGAGTTTGAGATAGTAAGCATAGAGAGATTAGGGTCCGATCACATTCACTTAGTTCAAAAGATTCAACTTGAAGACATAGCTATAAGTGAATGCTGTAGAGGACAAAATACTAGTATATATATATATGCAATCAAATCATCATAGCGCAGAAAATCATGAAGATAAATTGAAACTGAAGACAAACCAAATGCGAAGTCTTTGCAAAAGTAACGCCATGAGTGAAACACTTCAAACAGAGAAATTTGGTGGTGGCGTTACCCACCGTATAGGAAGTATTAGACCCAGACACGGCGCACAATTATCGTGGCGCTCCGAAGTCAAATTCCATGTTAATGTATTCACACTCAGAGTGTAAGTCTTCATTGATTGAAGATATACATTACTTTGTGTGTTGCACATCTAAGTCATCAACATGCATAAGTGTTACGATGTGTGCCTGATCACAGGACATTAGAGGATTCCAAGATAGTTAGCTCACACCGTAACTTGCAAAACCTTTTCTCATCCAAGGGATTTGTGAAGATATCTGCAAGTCGCTCTTCAGTGTTGACGTGAATGATATCGATATCTTTCTTCATGACATGATCTCTGAGAAAGTGATGACGAATTTCAATGTGCTTTGTCTTCGAGTGTTGGACTGAATTGTTGGCTATCTTGATGGCACTCTCGTTGTCGCAGAAGAGAGGTACTTGTTTCAGGTTGATGCCATAGTCCTTGAGAGTTTTCTTCATCCATAGAAGCTATGCACAACAGGATCCAGCAGCAATGTATTCAAATTCAGCAGTTGAGAGTGATACACAATTCTGCTTCTTTGAAGACTAGCAGACAAGTGATCGACCCAGAAAGTGACATGTGCCTGATGTAGACTTGCGATCCACCTTGTCACCAGCAAAATCATCATCCGAGAATCCAACCAAATCAAATTTTGAGCCCTTGGGATACCATAATCCTAGTGTTGGGGTGTAAGCCAAATATCGAAGAATTCGCTTCACAGCTAAGTGATGCGATTCCTTTGGTGCCGCTTGGAATCGAGCACACATGCAAACTCTAAGCATAATATCTGGCCTAGATGCACATAGATTAAGTAAAGAACCAATCATGGAGCTGTTTTGTAAGTGCATCTAGTGCCACCCCTAGTTGGTTTTGGAGTATTGACAACAAAGTTGGTTGAGGGACTAATGCGTTTGTGAGAATTGCAGGATAACGCAGGTAGTGTCTCTCATTGATTTGGTTTACCTACTGGAGATGACCCCTAAAAATGTATGAAGACATTGAAGACAATGGTGGTATGAGAAGATATTCATATTGAAGACTATGACATGAGAAGACATTGCGTGAAGACTATGGAGCGCGAAGACTGTGTGGATTCGTTGCTTCCTTTTCTTCTTTGTTGAGTCATAGGAACCACCGTACTGTTAAGTGGGGTCCAAGAGAACTAAGTCAGAGTGACTGAAGTGATGCTCAACTCAAATCCTATGTCTTCGAGCGAAGACAAAGAGAGCAAACCTTATCCAGAGCTGGATGAGTCAGCTTTGCTTGTAGCCCAAGTAAAGTTGCCGCGTGTGTTTGAAATCTGACCGTTGGAACACGTGTCAGTTCCTTAGTGACCCAGGGTCATTTTGGACAAATCAGGTCGGGTTGCCTAGTGGCTATAAATAGCCCAACCCCTGCACCATAAATTGGTGGCTGCTCAGAGTTAGTTTACGGCTTTTGTCGTTTTGAGAGCAACCCACCTCGAAGCCTTGGAGAGAGAAATCCTTGCGAGGACAAAGCCCAAACACCCAGAGCCAAAGAGTGTTAGGCATCACTGAAGTCTTTCTGTCTGTGTGACCTGAAGATTTATTACACTTGAGGACTGTGTATCCTCCAGCCGGTTAGGCGTCGCGTTTTGAGCATCCAAGAGTCATTGTGGATTGCCGGGTGAACAAAGTCTGTGAAGGTTCGGAAGTCTACCTTGAAGACTTACCAGAGTGATTGGGCGAGGACTAAGTGTCTTTAGCTCAAGGGGAATAAGGTGAAGACATGGTCTTCTGAGTTGAATCTCAGCCTCCCTAACCAGACGTACAGTTGTCACAGCAACTGGAACTGGTCCAACAAATCCTGTGTCTTCAACAAGTGACTGGTTCTATCTCTTCCCTCCTTTACTTTGAGTTTGTCTTCGTGAAGTCATTGCTTATCTGTCTTATCTGATTGACTTCATTGCTTGACTACTATTGTTGATTGGCTTCATACTATCTTCCTTCCTGATCCTACTACCTACCTGCTATTAGTCTTCATACGTTAACGCTATTGCATACTTGACTATGGCTTGCTTGTTGTAGTCTATCTTCCGCTGCATATCAATTAGGTCATTTCTATTGTTTGTATTCGAAACTTCCACGTTTTGAAGACTTTGATAAAAATCGCCTATTCACCCCCCCTCTAGTCGATAACTAGCACTTTCAGGTATACCTTTTGATCAGAACCCAAGAAAGTTGTTGAAGCTTTTATGGAACCCGAATGGATTCAAGCCATGCAAGAAGAACTTCAACAGTTCAAGCTGAATAATGTTTGGGAACTTGTCAAGCGACCTGACCCTCGCAAGCATAACAATATTGGAACGAAATGGATATATCAAAACAAGCAAGATGAGCGTGGTAAAGTCGTCAGAAACAAAGCACGTCTTGTGGCTCAAGGATATACTCAAGTTGAAGGAATAGACTTCGATGAAACATTTGCTCCTGTTGCTAGGCTTGAAGCCATTAGCATTCTGCTAGCCTATGCTAATCATCACAACATCTTGCTATATCAAATGGATGTGAAGAGTGCATTTCTCAATGGCAAGATTGATGAAGAAGTGTATGTTGCTCAACCACCTGGCTTTGAAGATCCAAAACATCCTGATATGGTGTACAAACTCAACAAAGCACTGTATGGTATCAAACAAGCTCCTCGCGCTTGGTATGATACAATCAAAGACTTCCTAAAGAGCAAGGGCTTCAAACCAGGATCTCTAGATCCCACACTCTTCACGAAGATATATGATGGTGAACTGTTTGTGTGCCAAATATATGTGGATGACATAATCTTCGGCTGCACCAACTAGAAGTATAGTGATGAGTTTGGATACATGATGCAAGAGCAATATCAGATGTCCATGATGGGAGAACTGAAGTTCTTCCTTGGTCTTCAAATTCGTCAGCAAAGCAATGGCATCTTCATATCTCAAGAAAAGTACCTCAAAGATTGTCTGAAGAGGTTTGGAATGGAAGACTGCAAAGGTTATACGATGCCAATGCCAGCCAAACACCATCTTGGTCCCGACGACAATGGTAAAGAGTTCGATCAAAAGGTATACCTGAAAGAGTTCGATCAAAAGGTATACATTCATTCGCGGCAAAGCTTGAAGGAGCTATGAAGACTTTGGTCTTCTATATTCTAAATGGCATCAGCTTCAATGCGCAAGCCTTCTTCACCAGGCAACTGGCTGCATCTGGATCTGATCTGTTTGGTCTGAAGTTTTATGCCCCATGGGTCATGCGCCTCATCAAGCGACACTCATCTGTCAACTATCAACCTTCTACTCGCAATCATGTGATTTTTCTACCAGAGGTTGATATGTCAGTTGAAGCGTATGAGTTGATAGTCTTCAAGCGGGTTCATATGGGCGGTTGCATTATATTTTTGCCTCGTGCTTACAACTCTTGCCTTTTAAAACATTTGGTTCTTTGAGTTGTAACACCTAAACTTGATGGTCATCTACTACTTATTTGCTTTACTGTGATGCGATGATAAATTCCGCATGTGCGAAGATAACTTCCGCACTTAGATCATCCTGCAGACGTCCATTTTTCATTATGCATGTCATTCTATATGCTATATCATTTCATGCATGATGAATTATCTTCATAAGTTGAAGTGGATCTCCACAAGTACAACCTGCCATGTGCATTTGCATTCCAAAAGCAAAATTACTTATATGCACATCTTCAGGGGGAGCCCTTGCTACTTATGAAGACAATTCCTATCCTTTACAATTTCACATACTTTATCCCCGTTGAAAACTTCAACCAGTTTGTCATCAATCACCAAAAAGGGAGAGATTGTAAGTGCATCTAGTGCGACCCCTAGTTGGTTTTGGAGTATTGAGGACAAAGTTGGTTGAGGGACTAATGCATTTGTGAGAATTGCAGGATAACGCAGGTAGTGTCTCTCATTGATTCAGTTTACCTACCGGAGATGACCCCTAAAAATGTATGAAGACATTGAAGACAATGGTGGTATGAGAAGATATTCATATTGAAGACTATGACATGAGAAGACATTGCGTGAAGACTCTGGAGCGCGAAGACTGTGTGGATTCGTTGCTTCCTTTTCTTCTTTGTTGAGTCATAGGAACCACCGTACTATTAAGTGGGGTCCAAGAGAACTAAGTCAGAATGACTGAAGTGATGCTCAACTCAAATCCTATGTCTTCGAGCGAAGACAAAGAGAGCAAACCTTATCCAGAGCTGGATGAGTCAGCTTTGCTTGTAGCCCAAGTAAAGTTGTCGCGTGTGTTTGAAATCTGACCGTTGGAACACGTGTCAGTTCCTTAGTGACCCAGGGCCATTTTGGACAAATCAGGTCGGGTTCCCTAGTGGCTATAAATAGCCCACCCCCTGCACCATAACTTGGTGGCTGCTCAGAGTTAGTTTACGGCTTTTGTCGTTTTGAGAGTAACCCACCTCGAAGCCTTTGAGAGAGAAATCCTTGCGAGGACAAAGCCCAAACACCCAGAGCCAAAGAGTGTTAGGCATCACTGAAGTCTTTCTGTCTGTGTGACCTGAAGATTTATTACACTTGAGGACTGTGTATCCTCCAGCCGGTTAGGCGTCGCGTTCTGAGCATCCAAGAGTCATTGTGGATTGCCGGGTGAACGAAGTCTGTGAAGGTTCGGAAGTCTACCTTGAAGACTTACCAGAGTGATTGGGCGAGGACTAAGTGTCTTTAGCTCAAGGGGAATAAGGTGAAGACACGGTCTTCTGAGTTAAATCTCAGCCTCCCTAACCAGACGTACAGTTGTCACAGCAACTGGAACTGGTCCAACAAATCCTGTGTCTTCAACAAGTGACTGGTTCTATCTCTTCCCTCCTTTACTTTGAGTTTGTCTTCGTGAAGTCATTGCTTATCTGTCTTATCTTATTGACTTCATTGCTTGACTACTATTGTTGATTGTCTTCATACTATCTTCCATCCTGATCCTACTACCTAGCTGCTATTAGTCTTCGTACGTTAATGCTATTGCATACTTGACTATGGTTTGCCTGTTGTAGTCTATCTTCCGCTGCATATCAATTAGGTCATTTCTATTGTTTGTCTTCAAAACTTCCACGTTTTGAAGACTTTGATAAAAATCGCCTATTCACCCCCCCTCTAGTCGATAACTAGCACTTTCAATTGGTATCAGAGTAGGGTACTCCCTTGTTCTGTGTGATTCGGTTTAACCACCTGGAGTTCAGCTATGTTGACTGCAAGATTGAGGAATGTATCTTGCCCCACCTTTGACGGTCATGAGTATTCCTGGTGGAAAGCCATGATGAAGAAGCGACTCATGGCTATGGACAGTGAACTGTGGACCGTCACCGAGATTGGTCTTACCGATCTATGCAAGATGGCGGAGGCTGATGACATTCGCAAGTACACTCTACTGAACCTCACAGCGAAGGATGTCATCTGCTCCTGCCTGTCCCGAAATCAGTTCAGGAACATCATGCACCTCAATCACGCGAAGCTAATCTGGGACCGACTTTCTGAGGTCTATGATAGTCATCTTAATCGTCATGATCCTTGGCTTGATGACTACAAGGAGTCTCTTAAAGAGATGACCTTTCCACCTAAACCGTCTTCATCTTCACCATGCCTCATGGCAGGGGGTGCTAAGGTAACTGAATGCTATCTTTCTGAAACTAGTGATGATGAATCAGGTGATGAATTTCGCCCCACCTATGTCAAACTTGCTTCCCTTGCCACTAAACAACAAAGAGCTTTGGAAAAGATTCAAAACATGCTTAGTAAGAGTGATGATATGTTGGGCGAAGAAATGGATCAGTCAAAAGCTTTGGCTGAGAGCCTTCAGAGACTTCATTCCAAGTTTTACGCCCTTCAAGATCAACATAATGCTCTCTTATCTGATCATGAGAAACTTTCTTCTGAATGTCTTCAAAGAGAGCAAGATCTTGAAAAGATAAGACTGGATTATGAAGTTCTTCTGAAGAAGCACGATTCATTACTTGCGCAACAGATCAGTCCTGCTCAGGATGAATTTGAACCACCATGTTTAAAATGCATTGAGCGTGATAACGCTACATCTGTTGCTGAATGTTCTACTGCTCCTGCTGTTTCATTGTCTTCAACTACTGATGTGGTTACTAACCCCTCTGCGGAGGATACCACTAGTATTGCTGATGAAAATGCTAGGTTGAAGACATTGCTTGAAACAGGGATGTATAAAAGTTTGAAGGGACATCAGACACTCTGCGGTGTCCTCAAAAAGCAGATTCTGAACCGAAACCCTAGGAAAGAGGGTGTTGGGTTCGATAGGAAAATGAATGTTGATGGTTCCTATTGGAAGCCTGAGCAGTATCCCAAAACCACATGGGTTGCTGCAAAGGAACCTTCAGTGGATCCATCCACTTTATCTGGATTTACCTGTGCTAATCTTATTATCATTGATGAATCCTTTGATGCAAACTATAAACTGTTCAAAAATCAGAATGGTGAAGAGTTTGCCAGGTATATTGGTACTAACTGCAGGAACGGACCTCATATGAAGAAGATCTGGGTTCCCAAAAGCTGCCTTGAGAATCTTCCAGTGAATGTCATCATGACACCACCAGGGAAGAAGACAAACCCCAGACCAAAGGCATCATATGGTCCAATGGCTACTTACGAACACATGACTCACTTGAGTCACCCTAACGCCAATGTTTTGCTGGGAAATCACACTCAGACTCATGAATATGAGCATGTGTCTTCAAACCGCTATGTTCATAGAACTAAGAACTTTTCTGCTTATTCACATGAGTATCATTCATTTCCTGCAAGGCTATTTGCTAGGGCTTCAAAGCCGAAATTCTCAGATGCTGCACTTAGACTCATTGCTTCTAAGCCACCCCTGAAAATGTGGGTGGTGAAGAAGAATTAACTCTCGTTTGCAGAATGTGGTCTCCAGCCAGCAATCAATGGCGTCCGATATTATTGTTGGGGACCTAAAACATAAAGGGACGCATGATAAAATGAATTACTATGTATTCCACATATGAATCTCTTATCTGTCATACTGTGTGTTCTAATCTTGATCTATGCTGTGATAATCCTAGTATGCATAAAATGCTTATGCTTCAAAACATACCTTGTGAAGCCTATCCTCCTAACTGCACTATAGGGCATGTCACCAAAAGCTTCAGAATGGATTATTGATAGCGGATGCACTAATCATATGACTGGTGATCGAAGTCTTCTCATGGACTCAACCTTACATCCATCCGACAAGAGTCAAATCACATTTTCTAACACTGGTAAAAGCAAAGTATTGGGTCTAGGTAGAGTTGCAATCTCTAGGGATCAACACATGGATAAAGTGATGCTTGTTGAATCCCTTGTGTTCAACTTAATGTATGTCTCAATGCTTTGTGACTTAAACATGATTGTGCTATTTGGAAAATATCGTTGCCTTGTACTAATGGAATCTGACAAATCTCTAGTCTTTGAAGGATATAGGAAAGATGATCTATACGTGGTAGATTTCTCAGCAGGTCCACAGCTTGCCGTATGTCTTCTCACAAAAGCTTCAGAGTGCTGGCTCTGGCATCGAAGGCTAGGACATGCCGACATGAGGAACGTACACTCACTTGTTAAGAAGAAGCATGTCATTGGCATCGAAGATGTCAAGTTCAAGAAGGATCATCTGTGTGGTGCCTGTGAAGCTGGAAAGATGAGAAGGGCAAAGCACCCCTTGAAGACAATCATGACAACAACTCAACCCTTCGAGCTGTTACACATGGACTTATTTGGACCTACTCACTACTCCACCCTCACAACAACTGCCTGTCTCTATGGCTTCGTCATTGTTTATGACTACTCAAGATACACATGGGTTCATATAATTCTTTACAAGACTGAAGTGCAAGATGTCTTCAGGCGCTTCGCAAATCGAGCAATGAACAATTATGGCGTGAAGATCAAGCATATCAGAAGTGACAATGGCACTGAATTCAAGAACACAGGACTTGATCTGTATCTGGATACAATGGGAATCACTCATGAGTTCTCTGCTCCATACACACCTCAGCAAAATGGCATCGTTGAGCGCAAAAACAGAACCCTCATTGAGATGGCTCGAACAATGCTAGATGAATACAAGACACCAAGAAAGTTCTGGCCTGAAGCTATTGATACAGCCTGTCACATCATCAACCGTATTTACATACACAAGCTTCTGGGCAAAACATCCTATGAGCTCCTTACTGACAAGAAGCCAAATGTCAGCTACTTCAGAGTCTTTGGTGCTAGGTGCTGGATCAAGGATCCCCATCACAAGTCAAAATTTGAACCCAAAGCTCACGAAGGCTTCATGATTGGCTATGGAAAGAATTCGCACTCTTACAGAGTCATCAACCTCTTCCACTACAAAATCGTTGAAACAGTGGATGTGAAATTTGATGAAACCAATGGTTCACAAAGAGAAATTCTGCCAAGTACACTAGATGAAGCTCCTCCAAGCGAATCTATCAAGCTGATGGGAACTGGTGAAACCATGCCTTCTGAAGCACAACCTGAAGAGGAACTTATCATCTCTGCACCAAATCAACCTGAAGACACTGCTCAGACCGAAGACAATCCTCCCAATGATGACAATGATCAACGAGAGCAAAATCTTCGTCATGTTCATCCTCGTGTTGCAAATGAAGTACAAATCGAGAAGATACTTGACAGCATCAACGTGCCTGGTCCGCTTACTCGCTCAAGAGCAACACAGCTAGCAAACTTCTGTGGGCACTTTTCATTTGTGTCAATATCAAAACCCAAGAAAGTTGCTGAAGCTTTTGTGGAACCCTAATGGATTCAAGCCATGCAAGAAGAACTTCAACAGTTCAAGCTGAATAATGTTTGGGAACTTGTCAAGCGACCTGACCCTCACAAGCATAACATTATTGGAACGAAATGGATATATCGAAACAAGCAAGATGAGCATGGTCAAGTCGTCAGAAACAAAGCACGTCTTGTGGCTCAAGGATATACTCAAGTTGAAGGAATAGACTTCGATGAAACATTTGCTCCTGTTACTAGGCTTGAAGCCATTCGCATTCTGCTAGCCTATGCTAATCATCACAACATCTTGCTATATCAAATGGATGTGAAGAGTGCATTTCTCAATGGCAAGATTGAAGAAGAAGTGTATGTTGCTCAACCACCTGGCTTTGAAGATCCAAAACATCCTGATATGGTGTACAAACTCAACAAAGCACTGTATGGTCTCAAACAAGCTCCTCGCGTTTGGTATGATACAATCAAAGACTTCCTAAAGAGAAGGGCTTCAAACCAGGATCTCTAGATCCCACACTCTTCACGAAGACATATGATGGTGAACTGTTTGTGTGCCAAATATATGTGGATGACATAATCTTCGGCTGCACCAACCAGAAGTATAGTGATGAGTTTGGATACATGATGCAAGAGCAATATCAGATGTCCATGATGGGAGAACTGAAGTTCTTCCTTGGTCTTCAAATTCGTTAGCAAAGCAATGGCATCTTCATATCTCAAGAAAAGTACCTCAAAGATTGTCTGAAGAGGTTTGGAATGGAAGACTGCAAAGGTTATACGATGCCAATGCCAGCCAAACACCATCTTGGTCCCGACGACAATGGTAAAGAGTTCGATCAAAAGGTATACCTGAAAGAGTTCGATCAAAAGGTATACATTCATCAGCGGCAAAGCTTGAAGGAGCTATGAAGACTTTGGTCTTCTATATTCTCAATGACATCAGCTTCAATGCGCAAGCCTTCTTCATCAGGCAACTGGCTGCATCTGGATCTGATCTGTTTGGTCTGAAGTTTTATGCCCCATGGGTCATGCGCCTCATCAAGCGACACTCATCTGTCAACTATCAACTTTCTGCTCGCAATCATGTGATTTTTCTACCAGAGGTTGATATGTCAGTTGAAGCGTATGAGTTGATAGTCTTCAAGCGGGTTCATATGGGCGGTTGCATTATATTTTTGCCTCGTGCTTACAACTCTTGCCTTTTAAAACATTTGGTTCTTTGAGTTGTAACACCTAAACTTGATGGTCGTCTGCTACTTATTTGCTTTACTGTGATGCGATGATAAATTCCGCATGTGCGATGATAACTTCCGCACTTAGATCATCCTGCAGACGTCCATTTTTCATTATGCATGTCATTCTATATGCTATATCATTTCATGCATGATGAATTATCTTCATAAGTTGAAGTGGATCTCCACAAGTACAACCTGCCATGTGCATTTGCATTCCAAAAGCAAAATTACTTATATGCACATCTTCACGGGGAGCCCTTGCTACTTATGAAGACAATTCCTATCCTTTACAATTTCACATACTTTATCCCCGTTGAAAACTTCAACCAGTTTGTCATCAATCACCAAAAAGGGGGAGATTGTAAGTGCATCTAGTGCCACCCCTAGTTGGTTTTGGAGTATTGACGACAAAGTTGGTTGAGGGACTAATGCGTTTGTGAGAATTGCAGGATAATGCAGGTAGTGTCTCTCATTGATTCGGTTTACCTACCGGAGATGACCCCTAACAATGTATGAAGACATTGAAGACAATGGTGGTATGAGAAGATATTCATATTGAAGACTATGACATGAGAAGACATTGCGTGAAGACTATGGAGCGCGAAGACTGTGTGGATTCGTTGCTTCCTTTTCTTCTTTGTTGAGTCATAGGAACCACCGTACTGTTAAGTGGGGTCCAAGAGAACTAAGTCAGAGTGACTGAAGTGATGCTCAACTCAAATCCTATGTCTTCGAGCGAAGACAAAGAGAGCAAATCTTATCCAGAGCTGGATGAGTCAGCTTTGCTTGTAGCCCAAGTAAAGTTGCCGCGTGTGTTTGAAATCTGACCGTTGGAACACGTGTCAGTTCCTTAGTGACCCAGGGTCATTTTGGACAAATCAGGTCGGGTTGCCTAGTGGCTATAAATAGCCCACCCCCTACACCATAAATTGGTGGCTGCTCAGAGTTAGTTTACGGCTTTTGTCGTTTTGAGAGCAACCCACCTCGAAGCCTTTGAGAGAGAAATCCTTGCCAGGACAAAGCCAAAACACCCAGAGCCAAAGAGTGTTAGGCAACACTGAAGTCTTTCTGTCTGTGTGACCTGAAGATTTATTACACTTGAGGACTGTGTATCCTCCAGCCGGTTAGGCGTCGCGTTCTGAGCATCCAAGAGTCATTGTGGATTGCCGGGTGAACAAAGTCTGTGAAGGTTCGGAAGTCTACCTTGAAGACTTACCAGAGTGATTGGGTGGGGACTAAGTGTCTTTAGCTCAAGGGGAATAAGGTGAAGACACGGTCTTCTGAGTTGAATCTCAGCCTCCCTAACCAGACGTACAATTGTCACAGCAACTGGAACTGGTCCAACAAATCCTGTGTCTTCAACAAGTGACTGGTTCTATCTCTTCCCTCCTTTACTTTGAGTTTGTCTTCGTGAAGTCATTGCTTATCTGTCTTATCTGATTGACTTCATTGCTTGACTACTATTGTTGATTGGCTTCATACTATCTTCCATCCTGATCCTACTACCTAGCTGCTATTAGTCTTCGTACGTTAACGCTATTGCATACTTGACTATGGCTTGCTTGTTGTAGTCTATCTTCCGCTGCATATCAATTAGGTCATTTCTATTGTTTGTCTTTGAAACTTCCACGTTTTGAAGACTTTGATAAAAATCGCCTATTCACCCCCCTCTAGTCGATAACTAGCACTTTCAGGTATACCTTTTGATCGAACTCTTTACCATTGTCGTTGGGACCAAGGTGGTGTTTGGCTGGCATTGGCGTTGTATAACCTTTGCAGTCTTCCCTTCCAAACTTCTTCAGACAATCTTTGAGGTATTTTTCTTGAGATATGAAGATGCCATTGCTTTGCTGACGAATTTGAAGACCAAGGAAGAACTTCAGTTCTCCCATCATGGACATCTGATATTGCTCTTGCATCATGTATCCAAACTCGTCACTATACTTCTGGTTGGTGCAGCGAAGATAATGTCATCCACATATATTTGGCACACAAACAGTTCGCCATCATATGTCTTCGTGAAGGGTGTGGGATCGAGGGATCCTGGTTTGAAGCCTTTGCTCTTTAGGAAGTCTTTGATCGTATCTTACCATGCGTGAGGAGCTTGTTTGAGGCCATACAGTGCTTTGTTTAGCTTGTACACCATATCAGGATGTTTTGGATCTTCAATGCCAGGTGGTTGAGCGACATATACTTCTCCAATCTTGCCATTGAGAAATGCACTCTTCACATCCATTTGATATAGCAAGATGTTGTGATGATTAGCATAGGCTAGCAGTATGCGAATTGCTTCAAGCCTAGCAACAGGAGCAAATGTTTCATCGAAGTTAATTCCTTCAACTTGAGTATATCCTTGAGCCACAAGACGTGCTTTGTTTCTGACGACTAGACCATGCTCATCTTGCTTGTTTCGATATATCCATTTCGTTCCAATAATGTTATGCTTGCGAGGGTCAGGTCGCTTGACAAGTTCCCAAACATTATTCAGCTTGAACTGTTGAAGTTCTTCTTGCATGGCTTGAATCCATTCAGGTTCCATAAAAGCTTCAGCAACTTTCTTGGGTTCAGATATTGATACAAATGAAAAATGCCCACAGAAATTTGCTAACTGTGTTGCTTTTGATCGAGTAAGCGGACCAGGTGCATTGATGCTATCAATTATCTTCTCAATTTGTAATTCATTTGCAACACGAGGATGAACTGGACGAAGACCTTGCTCATGCTGATCATTGTCATCATTGGAATGATTGTCTTCGGTCTGAGTATTGTCTTCAGGTTGGTTTGGTGCAGAAATGATAAGTTCCTCTTCAGGCTGTGCTTCAGAGGGCATGATTTCACCAGTTCCCATCAGCTTGATAGATTCACTGGAAGGAGCTTCATCTAGTGTGCTTGGCAGGAGCTCTCATTGTGAACCATTGGTTTCATCAAATCGCACATACACTGTTTCAACGATTTTGTAGTGGAAGAAGTTGAAGACTCTGTAGGAGTGCGAACCCTTTCCATAGCCAAGCATGAAGCCTTCGTGAGCTTTGGGTTCAAATTTTGACTTGTGATGGGGATCCTTGATCCAGCTCCTAGCACCAAAAACTCTGAAGTAGCTGACATTTGGCTTCTTGCCATTAAGGAGCTCATAGGATGTTTTTCCCAGAAGCTTGTGAATGTAAACACGGTTGATGATGTGACATGCAGTATCAATAGCTTCAGGCCAGAACTTCCTTGGTGTCTTGTACTCATCGAGCATTGTTCGAGCCATCTCAATGAGGGTTCCGTTCTTGCGCTCAACAATGCCATTTTGCTGAGGTGTGTATGGAGCAGAAAATTCATGAGTGATTCCCATTGTATCCAGATAAAGATCAAGGCCGGTGTTCTTGAACTCAGTGCCATTATCACTTCTGATATGCTTGATCTTGATGCCATAATTGTTCATTGCTCCATTGGCGAATCGTCTGAAGACATCTTGTACTTCAGTCTTGTAGAGAATTATGTGCACCCATGTATATCTTGAGTAGTCATCAACAATGACAAAGCCATAGAGACACGCCGTTGTTGTGAGGGTGGAGTAGTGAGTAGGACCAAATAAGTCCATGTGCAACAACTCGAAGGGTTGTGATGTTGTCATGATTGTCTTCGAGGGGTGCTTGGCCCTCGTCATCTTTCCAGCTTCACAGGCACCACACAAATGATCTTTCTTGAACTTGACACCTTCGATGCCTATTACATGCTTCTTCTTGACAAGAGTGTGTAAGTTCCTCATGCCAGCATGCCCCAGCCTTCGATGCCAGAGCCAGCATTCTGAAGCTTTTGCAAGAAGACATACGGCAAGTTGTGGACCTGCTGAGAAATCTACCATGTATAGATCACCTTTCCTATACCCTTCAAAGACTAGAGACTTGTCAGATTCCATTAGTACAAGGCAACGATATTTTCCAAATATCACAATCATGTTTAAGTCACAAAGCATTGAGACAGACATTAAGTTGAATCCAAGGGATTCAACAAGCATCACTTTATCCATGTATTGATCCTTTGAGATTGCAACTCTACCTAGACCCAATACCTTGCCTTTACCAGTGTCAGCAAATGTGATTTGACTCTTGTCGGATGGACGTAAGGTTGAGTCCATGAGAAGACTTCGATCACCAGTCATATGATTAGTGCATCCGCTGTCAATAATCCATTCTGAAGCTTTTGGTGACATGCCCTACAGTGCAGTTAGGAGGATAGGCTTCACAAGGTATATTGTGAAGCATAAGCATTTGACGCACACTAGAATTATCACAGCTTAGATCAAGATTAGAACACACAGTATGACAGGTAAGCGATTCATATGTGGAATACATAGTAAGTCATTTTATCATGCGTCCCTTTGTGTTTTAGGTCCCCAGCAATTATATCGGACGCCTTTGATTGCTGGCTGGAGACCATGTTCTGCAAAAGAGAGTTAATTCTTCTTCACCACCCACATTTTCAGGGGTGGCTTAGAAGCAATGAGTCTAAGTGAAACATCTGTGAATTTCGGCTTTGAAGCCCTAGCAAATAGCCTTGCAGGAGATGAATGATACTCATGTGAATAAGCAGAAAAGTTCTTAGTTCATTGAACATAGTGGTTTGAAGACACATGCTCATATTCATGAGTCTGAGTATGATTTCCCTGCAAAACATTGGCGTTAGGGTGACTCAAGTGAGTCTTGTTTCCGTATGAAGTTGTTGGACCATGTGACGCCTTTGGTCTGGGGTTTGTCTTCTTCCCTGGTGGTGTCATGACCACATTCACAGGAAGATTCTCAAGACAGCTTTTAGGAACCCAGATCTTCTTCATCGGCGGTCCATTCCTGCATTTAGTACCAATATACCTGGCAAACACTTCACCATTCTGATTTTTGAACAGTTTATAGTTTGCATCAAAGGATTCATCAATGATAATAGGATTAGCACAGGTAAAGCCAGATAGAGTGGATGGATCCACTAAAGGTTCCTTTGCAGCAACCCATGTGGTTTTGGGATACTGCTCAGGCTTCCAGTAGGAACCATCAGCATTCATTTTCCTCTCGAACCCAACACCCTCTTTCCTAGGGTTTCGGTTCAGAATCTGCTTTTTGAGAACATCGCACAGTGTCTGATGCCCTTTCAGACTTTTGTACATCCCTGTTTCAAGCAATGTCTTCAACCTAGCATTTTCATCAGCAATAGTAGTGGTATCCTCAGAAGAGGGGTTAGTTACCACATCAGTAGTTGAAGACAGAACAACAGTAGCAGCAGTGGAACATTCAGCAACAGAGGCAGCGTTATCACGCTCAATGCATTTTAAGCACGGTGGTTCAAATTCATCCTAAGCGGGACTGATCTGTTGAGCGCGAAGTGACTCATTCTCTTTTTGAAGATCTTCATGAGTCGCTTTCAATTTCTCAAGCTCTTGCTTCCTTTGAAGATAATCATAGGAGAGCTTTTCATAAGTGGTTGAGAGAGTCTCATGAAGACTTTCAAGTTCTTGATACTTAGCATGAAGATTTTTTATGTCTTCAACTAAGGACTGTGAACGTGTCATTTCCGCGTCCAATAGGTCATATCTTTTGTCTAACAGTTTTTGAGTACGTTCCATAGCCCCTTGTTGTTCAGTAGCAATTTTAGCAAGTGTTTTGTAGCTGGGTTTAGATTCACAATCAGAGTCATCTTCACTTGATGATTGAAAGTAAGCATCGCGTGATTTTACCTTGGCACCGTGTGCCATGAAGCAGTAGGTGGGAGCAGGATCGTCCATGTCATTAGCTTCAGCGTTTGTGTGGAAGTCGGTGTCTTCAGTGTTGAAGATGGACTTGGCAACATAGGCCGTGGCTAGAGCTAGACTTGCAACGTCAGGGTCGGACTCTTCTCCAGACTCCACCTCCACCTCCTTAGAAGCAGACTCCTCCTCTGAATCCATTTCCTTGCCAACAAAAGCACGAGCCTTGCCAGATGAGCTCTTCTTATGTGATGAAGACTCAGAAGAAGACTTCGAAGAAGATTTTGAGGATTTCTTCTTCTTCTTGTCATCAGAATCATATTCCTTACTCTTCTTCTTCTTCTTCTTCTCATTGTCCCACTGTGGACACTCAGATATGTAGTGACCAGGTTTCTTGCACTTGTGGCAGGTTCTCTTCTTGTTGTCATGAGTGGAAGCTTCATCATTTCTTGAGCTTGATCGTGAAGACTTTCTGAAGCCCTTCTTCTTGGTGAATTTCTGAAACTTCTTCACAAGCATAGCAAGTTCCCTTCCAATGTCTTCAGGATCCTCAGAACCGCAGTCAGATTCTTCTTCTTCAGATGAGGAAACAACTTTTTCCTTCAAAGCGCGAGTTCGGCCATAGTTGGGGCCATAGATATCTCTTTTCTCAGAAAGCTGAAACTCATGTGTGTTGAGCCTCTCAAGTATATTAGACGGATCAAGAGTCTTGAAGTCAGGACGTTCTTGTATCATGAGGGAAAGTGTGTCAAAGGAGCTGTCAAGGGATCTCAGCAGCGTCTTGACGATTTCATGCTTGGTGATCTCAGTGGCGCCGAGAGCCTGAAGCTCATTTGTGATGTCGGTGAGGCGATCAAACGTGAGCTGGACATTTTCATTGTCGTTTCTCTTGAAGCGGTTGAAGAGATTGCGAAGAACACTGATCCTCTGGTCTCTCTGTGTAGAGACGCCTTCATTGACCTTGGATAGCCAGTCCCAGACTAGCTTTGACGTTTCCAGAGCACTCACACGGCCATACTATCCTTTTGTCAGATGACCACAGATGATGTTCTTTGCAGGCGAGTCCAGTTGAATGAACTTCTTGACATCAGTAGGGGTGACACCTTCACCAGTTTTGGGAACGCCATTCTTGATGACATACCAGAGGTCGACATCAATGGCTTCAAGATGCATGCGCATCTTATTCTTCTAGTAGGGATACTCAGTTCCATCGAACATGGGGCAGGCAGCGGAGACTTTGATTATCCCTGTAGTCGACATAGCTAAACTCCAGGTGGTTAAACCGAATCACACAGAACAAGGGAGTACCTCGCTCTGATACCAATTGAAAGTGCTAGTATCGACTAGAGGGGGGGTGAATAGGCGATTTTTATGAAAGTCTTCAAAACTTAGAAGTTTCGAAGACAAACAACAGAAATGACCTAGTTGATATGCAGCGGAAGATAAACTACCATAAGCAAGCCATAGTCAAATATGCAATGATGTGAAAGTACAGGATTAATAGCAGCAAGTAGTAAGGATCAGGATGGAAGATAGTGTGAAGCCAATCAACAGAAGTAGTCAAGCAATGAAGTCAAACAGGTATACAGATAGGCAGTGACTTCACGAAGACAAACTTAAGTAAAGGATGGAAAGGGATAGAACCAGTCGCTTGTTGAAGACACATGATTTGTTGGACCAGTTCCAGTTGCTGTGACAACTGTACGTCTGGTTAGGGAGGCTGAGATTTAACTCAGCAGACCGTGTCTTCACCTTATTCCCCTTAAGCTAAGGACACCCAGTCCTCGCCCAATCACTCTGGTAAGTCTTCAAGGTAGACTTCCAAACCTTCACAGACTTTGTTCACCCAGCAATCCACAATGACTCTTGGATGCTCAGAACGTGACGCCTAACCAGCTGGAGGATACACAGTCCTAAAGTGTAATAAGTCTTCAGGTCACACAGACAGAAAGACTTCAGTGATGCCTAACACTCTTTGGCTCCTGGTGTTTGGGCTTTGTCCTCGCAAGGATTTCTCTCTCTCAAATGCTTCAAGGTGGGTTGCTCTCAAACGACAAAAGCCGTGTACTAACTCTGAGGAGCCACCAATTTATGGTGTAGGGGGTGGGATATTTATAGCCACAAGGCAACCCGACCTAATTTGTCCGAAATGACCCTGGGTCACTAAGGAACTGACACGTGTTCCAACGGTCAGATTTCAAACACACGCGGCAACTTTACTTGGGCTACAAGCAAAGCTGACTCATCCAGCTCTGGATAAGATTTGCTCTCATTATCTTCGCTCGGAGACATAGGATTTGGGTTGAGCATCACTTCAGTCACTCTGACTTAGTTCACTTGGACCCCACTTAACAGTACGGTGGTTCCTATGACTCAACAAAGAAGAAAAGAAAACAACGAAACCACACAGTCTTCGCGCTCCATAGTCTTCATGCAATGTCTTCTCATGTCATAGTCTTCAATATGAATATCTTCTCATACCACCATTGTCTTCAATGTCTTCATACATTTTTAGGGGTCATCTCCGGTAGGTAAACCGAATCAATGAGGGACACTACCTGCGTTATCCTGCAATTCTCACAAACGCATTAGTCCCTCAACCAACTTTGTCGTCAATACTCCAAAACCAACTAGGGGTGGCACTAGATGCACTTACACATGCGAACCATGTCTATTGGTATATACGCATGAAGAAACTCCATGCAGATGGATCGTTTGGACTCACTTGATTTTGAATCACTTGAGACATGCAAATCATACCACATGGGCAAGAGAGCAACTTGTTGGAAGTAATACATTTGATGTGTGCAATCCAATGAGTGCTGAGGCATGTAGTGAATATCGCTATGCTCTTACTTCACAAATGATTTGAGTAGATGTTGAGTATATTTACTTGATGAAATACAAGTCTGAATTATTGAAACGTTCAAATAATTTCAGAGTGAAGTTGAAGATCTTTGTGACAAGAGGATAAAATGTCTATAATATGATCATAGAGAGGAATATCTGAGTTGCGAGTTTGGTACACAATTAAGACATTATGGAAATTGTTTCACAACTAATACCGCCTGGAACACCATAGTGTGATGGTGTGTCCGAACATCATAGCTGCACACTATTGGATATGGTGCATACCATGATGTCTCTTATCGAATTACCACTATCATTTATGGGTTAGGCATTAGAGACAACTGCATTCACTTTAAATAGGGCACCATGTAATTCTGTTGAGATGACACCGTATGAACTATGGTTTAGAGAAACCTAAGCTGTCATTTCTTAAAAGTTTGGGGTTGCGACGCTTATGTGAATTTTTTTATCCTGATAATCTCAAACCCAAAGCGGATAAATGCATCTTCATAGCACACTCAAAACAGTTGGGTATACCTCCTATTCAGATCCGAAAGCAAAAGTGATTGTTTCTAGAACCGGATCCTTTCTCAAGGAAAAATTTCTCTCAAAAGAAATGAGTGGGAGGATGGTGGAGACTTGATGAGGTTATTGAACCATCACTTCAACTAGTGTGTAGCAGGGCACATGAAGTCGTTTCTGTAGCACCTACACCAATTGAAGTGGAAGTTGATGATAGTGATCACGAAACTTCAGATCAAGTCACTACCAATACTCGTAGGTTAACAAGGATGCGTACTATTTCAGAGTGGTACGTAATCCTGTCTTGGAGGTCATGTTGCTAGACAACAATGAACCTACGAGCTATGGAGAAGCGATGGTGGGCCCGGATTCCGACGAATGGCTCGAGGCCATAAAATCCGAGAGGATCCATGTATGAAAACAAAGTATAGACTTTGGAAGAACTACTTGATGGTCGTAAGGCTGTTGGGTACAGATGGATTTTAAAAGGAAGACGGACAATGATGGTAAGTATCACCATTAAGAAAACTCGACTTGTCGTTAAGATGTTTTCCGACAAGTTCGAGGAGTTGACTACGGTGAGACTTTCTCACTGGTAGCGATGCTAAGTGTCTGTTGGAATTGTATTAGCAGTTACTGCATTATTTATGAAATGTTGCAGATAGGATGTGAAAATATTGTTTCCTTGACAATTTTCTTGAGGAAAGGTTGTATGTGATACAACCAGAAGGTTTTGTCAATCCTAAAAGATGCTAACAAGTATGCAAAGCTCTAGCAATCCTTCTAGGGACTGGAGTAAGCATCTCGGAGTTGGAATATACGCTTTGATGAGATGATCAAAGATTTTGGGTTTATACAAAGTTTATGAGAAACTTGTATTTCCAAATAAGTGAGTGGGAGCACTATAAAATTTCTGATGAGTATATGTTGTTGACATATTGTTGATCGAAAATGATGTAGAATTTTTGGAAAGCATATAGGGTTGTTTGAAAGGTGTTTTTCAATGAAAACCTGGATTAAGCTACTTGAACATTGTGCATCAAGATCTATAAGGATAGAAAAAAAACGCTTAATAGTACTTTCAAATGAATACATACCGTGACAAGATTTTGAAGGAGTTCAAATAGATCAGCAAAGAAGGAGTTCTTGGCTGTGTTATGAGGTGTGAGCATTGAGTAAGACTCAAGATCTGACCACGGCAGAAGAGAGAGAAAGGACGAAGGCCGTCCCCTATGCTTTAGACGTAGGCTCTACAGTATGCTATGCTGTGTACCGCACCTGAAGTGTGCCTTGCCATGAAGTCAATCAAGGGGTACAAGAGTGATCCAGGAATGGATCACATGACAGCGATCAAACTTATCCTTAGTAACTAGTGGACTAAGGAATTTTCTCGATTATGGAGGTGGTAAAAGAGTTCGTCGTAAAGGGTTACGTCGATGCAAACTTTGACACTAATCCGGATGACTCTGAGTAGTAAACTGGATTCGTATAGTAGAGCAGTTATTTGGAATAGCTCCAAGTAGTGCGTGGTACCTGCATCTATGAGATGACATAGAGATTTGTAAAGCACACACGGATCTGAAAGGTTCAGACCCATCGACTAATAACCTCTCTCACAAGTGAGATATGATCAAACCCCATGGGTGTTGGATTCATTACAATCACATAGTTATGTGAACTAGATTATTGACTCTAGTGCAAGTGGGAGACTGTTGGAAATATGCCCTAGAGGCAATAATAAAATGGTTATTATTATATTTCCTTGTTCATGATAATTGTCTATCGCTCATGCTATAATTGTATTAATTGGAAACCGTAATACATGTGTGAATACATAGACCACAACATGTCCCTACTGAGCCTCTAGTTGACTAGCTCGTTGATCAATAGATGGTCATGGTTTCCTGATCATGGACATTAGATGTCATTGATAGCGGGATCACATCATTAGGAGAATGATGTGATGGACAAGACCCAATCCTAAGCGTAGCTCAAAGATCGTGTAGTTCGTTTGCTAAAGCTTTTCTAATGTCAAGTATCATTTCCTTAGACCATGAGATTGTGCAACTCCTGGATACCGTAGGAGTGCTTTGGGTGTACCAAATGTCATAACGTAACTGGGTGGCTATAAAGGTACACTACAGGCATCTCCGAAAGTGTCTGTTGGGTTGGCACGAATCGAGACTAGAATTTTTCACTCCATATGACGGAGAGGTACCTTTGGGCCCACTCGGTAATGCATCATCATAATGAGCTCAATGTGACTAAGTAGTTAGTCATGGGATCATGCATTACGGAATGAGTAAAGTGACTTGCCGGTAACGAGATTGAACAAGGTATTGGGATACCGACGATCAAATCTCGGGCAAGTAACATACCGATTGACAAAGGGAATTGTATACGGGATTGATTGAATCCCCGACATCGTGGTTCATCCGATGAGATCATCGTGGAACATGTGGGAGCCAATATGGGTATCCAGATCCCGCTATTTGGTTATTGGCCGGAGAGATGTCTCGGTCATGTCTGCATGGTTCCTGAACCCGTAGGGTCTACACACTTAAGGTTTGGTGACACTAGAGTTGTTATGGGAAATAGTATGTGGTTACCGAAGGTTGTTCGGAGTCCCGTATGAGATCCCGAACATGACAAGGAACTCCGGAATGGTCTGGAGGTGAAGATCGATATATTGGACGAAGGGTATTGGAGTCCGAAATTGTTTCCGGGGTACCGGGTGACGACCAGCATGTCCGAAAGGGGTTTCGGAGGCCCCGACAAGCGTTGGGGGGCCTTATGGGCCAAGGGGAGGGGCACATCAGCCCACTAAGGGGCTGAGAGCTCCTCCCACCCAATCTCACGTAACTTGGAGAGGTGGGGGCACCTCCCCTAGGGCAGCCTCCCCTCCCAGCTTGGGGGGCAAGTTTCCTAGGGGTGGGGGCGCCCAAACCCATCTCGGGTTTTCCCTGTGGTCGCCGCCCCTCCCCTAGGGAACCCTAGGGCGCCTCCTCCTCCCCCTTCCCCTATATATAGTAAGGGAGAGAGAGGGCAGCCGCACCCCTTCCCTGGCGCAGCCCCTCCCTCCTCCAACACCTCCTCCTCCTCCATAGAGCTTGGCGAAGCCCTGCAGAAATACCACAAGCTCCGTCACCATGTTTTCATGCTGTCGGAGCTCTCCCTCAACTTCTCCTCTCCCCTTGATGGATCAAGAAGGAGGAGACGTCCCCGGGCTGTACTTGTGTTGAACGCGGAGGCGCCGTCCATCTGGCGCTAGATCGGATCTTCCGCGATTTGAATCGCCGCGAGTACGACTCCCTCATGCGCGTTCTAGTGACGCTTATGCTTAGCGATCTTCAAAGGTATGAAGATGCTCATCCTCTCCCTCTCTTATTGCTAGAATCTCCATAGATTGATCTTGGTGACGCGTAGGAAAATTTTGAATTATTGCTACGTTCCACAACACAAACCCCCAACCCCGTCGGCCCAATACGGATGCCATATACACTGGAAATGTTAAGTACAAACACTTTAGTAACAACCCCCACCGACCCAATGTGTACAAAACATCCAAATGATTGACGTGCATGTTTTTGCATGTGTTTGGTGCTTTGAAAATAGGTTTGTGGTTGCAAATGGCAAAATTTGAGGCCTGCCCAGTCACTATCCGCGAGCCAATCCGTGCGGGTCCGCGGACGTATACAGATCCAGATTTTCCTACTGTGGACTGGACCCCCCATATCCACCCCAAACGCCTGGGCGGGCTACTCGGTCACTGACCAGACAAAAACCGCATCCCATTTGACCTTGCAAATCCGGCACAAAAGCCCGGACTGACCGACAGTTCCCATTCCCGGCCCATATCTAGGGCGGATGTGCGGACGCCCGGGCACGCTTGAACACGATTGCCACATCGGCTTTGACAAGATGGATCCATCCCAAATCCTCTCAAAATTGACTTCTCCTCCTCCTCTTCGACCGAAACCCTCCCGCCCCCGTCATCCATTTCCCGCCTCTGCGCCGCCTCTCACCTCCTCCCTTGCTCGCCGTCTTCGACCGTCTGCCTTCACCGATATCGTCACCGACAACCCTGTCCACCGCCATGGCCACGGGATGATGCCTCGGTGAAATCGATCAACCTCCCCGGCCTGGAGGCTCCTTGCAAGGCTTGCTTGGAAGGAGCATCGCTGGAGGCAGCACGAGCATGCGGCTGCAGCAAAGGCAGCCGCAAAGGTGGCCAGTCATGAGATGCCCTTCGTGTCCACTGCTGAGGACGAGGACTTTGCCGTGACACCCACAATCCGGATGTCGTGGTCATGGCGTGTTCCGCTCTCCCAGTGGAATGGCATCCCGGATTTGAGCTTCTCGCAAGCCATCACCGTCGCTTCCACGATATCCGACTCACTTTAGCTCAAAATGCATCAGGCGACGTGAGGCAATGCCGGCTCTAGGCATGCCCACAAGCTATTCGACAGAATGCCCGACCAAGACCGAGTACATTATTTGCCACTTTCCTACTTGCATTCGCTAATTCTTTTGGTGCACGTACCATCGGATCAAACTTGTAGGATGATAGTTAATTTGCGATGCGTATTATAGGAACAAATATGGCATGACGTGATAAATGAATGTCAAGAGTCTTTGCAATTTACCATGGAGGATACTAAATCCTCCATGTTTTTATTTGGACAAACATCACACACTAAAACAAAGAAGAAAGTTGGTGCGGAAGTAGTGAAGCCTAGAGTTCCTTTATTCACACAATTTGAAGATGTTTTGTTGTGTGAAATTTGGTGTAATACGAGCATGGACCCAATATATGGATCCGAGCAAAAAGACGGGAATATTAGGGAAAAATTCACAAACTTCACCACAAGAAAAAACATTATTTGAAGCCACACTCAATTGAAGGAAATATGCCCTAGAGGCAATAATAAATTTATTATTTATTTCCTTAATTCATGATAAATGTTTATTATTCATGCTAGAATTGTATTAACCGGAAACTTAGTACATGTGTGAATACATAGACAAAACATATAGTCCCTAGTATGCCTCTACTAGACTAGCTCGTTAATCAAAGATGGTTATGTTTCCTAACCATAGACATGTGTTGTCATTTGATGAATGGGATCACATCATTAGGAGAATGATGTGATGGACATGATTCATCCGTTAGCTTAGCATTATGATCGTGTTAGTTTCATTGCTACTGCTTTCTTCATGACTTATACAAGTTCCTCAGACTATGAGATTATGCAACTCCCGAATACCAGAGGAACACTTTGTGTGCTACCAAACATCACAACGTAAAAGGGTGATTATAAAGGTGCTCTACAGGTGTCTCCGAAGGTGTTCGAGATTAGGATTTGTCACTCCGTGTTTCGGAGAGGTATCTCTGGGCCCTCTCGGTAATACTCATCACTATAAGCCTTGCAAGCATTGTGACTAATGAGTTAGTTGCGGGATGAAGTATTATGGAACAAGTAAAGAGACTTGCCGGTAACGAGATTGAACTAGTTATTGAGATACCGACGATCGAATCTCGGGCAAGTAACATACCGATGACAAAGGGAACAACGTATGTTGTTATGCGGTTTGACCGATAAAGATCTTCGTAGAATATGTAGGAACCAATATGAGCATCCAGGTTCCGCTATTGGTTATTGATCGGAGACGTGTGCCGGTCATGTCTACATAGTTCTCAAACCCGTAGGGTCGGCACGCTTAACGTTCGATGACGATTGTATTATGAGTTTATGTGATATGTTGTACCAAAGATTGTTCAAAGTCCCAGATGTGATCACAGACATGACGAGGAGTCTCGAAATGGTCGGGACATAAAGATTGATATATTGGACGGCTATATCGGACACTGGAAGTGTTCTGGAGAAGTTTCAATATAACCGGAGTGCCGGAGGGGTTATTGAAACCACCAAAGAAGTAATGGGCCTTATTGGGCCTAAGGGAGAGAGAGAGAGGGGCGGCCAAGGGCTGGCCCCGCCCCGCCCCCATGGGCCTAATCCAAATTGGACTAGGGGGAGGGCGGCGCCCCCTCCTTCCTTCCCCTCCCCCTCCTTCCTTCTTCTCCTAGTAGGGCTAGGAAAGGGGGGAGTCCTACTCCTACTAGGAGGAGGATTCCTCCCCCCCTTGCCGCGTCCTAGAGGGCCGGCCAGCCTCCCCCTTGCTCCTTTATATACGGGGGCAGTGGGCACCCTAGAACACACAAGTTGACAATTGTTTAGCCGTGTGCGGTGCCCCCCTCCACAGTTACACACCTCGGTCATATCATCGTAGTGCTTAGGCGAAGCCCTGTGCCGGTAACTTCATCATCACCGTCACCACGCTGTCATGCTGACGAAACTCTCCCTCGGCCTCAACTGGATCAAGAGTACGAGGAACATCTCCGAGCTGAACGGGTGCTGAACGCGGAGGTGTCG
Source organism: Triticum dicoccoides (assembly GCF_002162155.2). Lineage (NCBI taxonomy): Eukaryota > Viridiplantae > Streptophyta > Magnoliopsida > Poales > Poaceae > Triticum > Triticum dicoccoides. Next base: position 153,834,154 of record NC_041391.1, read on the forward strand.
TACATTTGGTGCTTGGATTGGTTGGATCGCGAAGACATTCGACTACATCAACCGCGTTAACTAAACGCTTCCGCTTTAGGTCTACAAGGGTACGTGGACACACTCTTCCCTCTCGTTGCTATGCATCACATAGATAGATCTTGCGTGATCGTAGGATTTTTTTTGAAATTACTGCGTTCCCCAACATCAATCATTACCAACCATGTCCTATGCTCTCTCCAACATAGATGGTCACTCATCCAAGAGGCTGTAAGAAAATTTGTTGATTATCTTAAACAAGTTGTTGGTCGGAACCAAAGCGACATCTGAGTTCAAAACCATGCAACTTTGGCAGCAGCATTGTACCATCAAATGGAGAACAAGGCGTTCCATTTTTCACATTACTGGCTGAAATTGAATGGGAAATCCAAGTGGTAGATTGTACTCAAGGATATTGAAAACGACACGAAGAGGATGATGAAAAACAATTGGTCTAGCTCCACTCAATCAATTGGATTAGATGGGGAAGAAGAAGAAAATAATGGGTCGGACATACTGGCAACCGGGCCGAAGAGAAACCAGCAAGTGATGTGGAACAGGTGGAAGAAGGATAGGGTGGCGCGTGAAGGGGCTGCAAGAAAAATGTTCCCCTCTTGGATGGGCATTTTTTCCGCCAAGGAGGTGAAGAAGGAGCAAAGGTGCAGTATGTTCATTGATGTGCGAAGGGAGAGGATGGAGTTCGACCGAGAGAGGTTGATCTCGAAGAAGAATGAAGTTGAATTGGAGAGGCAAGAGAAGGTTGCAAAATGGAAAGATTGAACAAACGGTGACAATGAATGGTATTGAGCTCAAGAAAGAGAAGTTGTGGCTTGCAAGAGAGGCGGAGGAGTCAAGGATCATGTTGCAGGACATCAATATCTTGGATGATGAAGGGAAGAAGTGATCACTCCTCATGATGAAGTGGATCAATTACCGCGAGAACTCGTTGATCATTCTTCTATCGCTTATATATGAACGAACTATTGAATTTTATTTTGTCACGTAATGAATTTATTCGGGCTACACTATCTTTGTATTGTTGAATTTATGATGAATTTGCATTGTATGATTGACGTGCATGGATTTGGGTACTGAGAAATGGGGAGTGTGGTTGTCGATGCAGGCAAATGGGGACCTACCAGACACTGCCCGCGGGCGCATCAGTGGACTTGGATTCACATTTGCTACTTCCGATTGTGGATGCTCTAAGAAACTTAGTTTCCTTGGTGCATACAAATTTGAAAAGGATGTCCAAGTCGATGTTAGGAATTCCTGTGTTTTTAAAGAATATTCAATTCTTTGAACCAAATGCATGAGAATAGCGACAATTCATCTCTGAGCCCAGGCTCATATGCTCTCGGTGAACAATAAAATAATGAAAATAGCAAATAAATTCAAAAAATAATATGTTTTTCATGTAAGATGCTTGAGTGCCCCAGCTGCATGCAAAGTTTCATGGGTAAATGATATTTGAGGAGCTTGTGGCAAAAAAGACAAAATGAGATCTGTATAGTGCATTTTTTTTTCAAACTGTCTCACAGACTGGTTTTTTCTTTTACCGAGGACTACTCCAAACACCACCAAATTTAGCATGGGCATCACGCATTCAAGCACCTTGCACGCAAACAAAAAATCGGATTTTTTTTTGTTTTTGCTATTCTTTTTATTTTATTGTTCATCCGCGGGAGCATCTTGACCTAGGAGCCAAATTGTTACGTTATGACAGTAGTAGTATCATAGGAAAATTTCCTATTCCTACATACCCCTCTACTTTTCCTTTGAACGAAAGAGACCCTGTTTGAAACACAAGAATTCACACAATAGGAGGAAATATACATGATTGACATGTCTTGTATCCTGAATCCTAAAAAAATAGACTAGTAGGGGAGGAGCCTCAGGTATTATGTTAAGAGAGAAATGTGAGACACTGAATTCGACCGGAAGAGGGGTCGAACCCAGGTCGGCGAGGTGAAACCACAACGTTCCCACCACTAGGCTATGAGCTCATACACTGTATCCTGGATTCTAAATAAAACCGTAGGAAAATTACAAAAAAAAGACTATCATTTAGATGACACACATGAAAAAAAATAAAGGAGTTATATACACAAAGAGAAAGAAAACATGAGCTCCCAACCTCATGCTTGTTTTCCTCCAAAATTCCATTTGGAGTAGCCTATTCCATATGAATTTCAAAGGAATGTAGGATAGCAATTCCTACGTTCCAAACAAGGCCTAAAGTATTCTCTAGTCCATTTTAGTTTAACTCAACAAAAGTCATGTGGCATTGAAATTTAAGTTCCTTCTGTCAATTAAGGAGTATGAAAGGGTACCCCGAGGTCTAAATTTGCATCCTAACGTATGCTCGTAGGTGTGTCTCAGCAGTGTGACTTCTGAAAATTTAGTTCATTTTATTAAACTTAGGAGCGTCAGAAGCTTGCATCTCTTGTGTGTGCTCCTAGGTGTATCTCAGCTGTGAAGGTGCGGCTCCGCACCATCCGGTCGACCGGTGGTAGCAGGCCTTGGAGAGGGATCTGGGTTGATGCACTTGGCGCGGCCTTGATTTGTAGTTAGTGGCATGGCCGAGCGGCACTGATGGGGGTTGCACGGTGGCTTGTCTCGACAACTTTTTACATGTTGTTTACCCTAGTACGAATGAATTAGAGTTGCTCGTGAACAACTATCAGTGATGTTTCCTTCTGATATGTTCTTCGAGTGAGTGTGCATGGTATGTTTTCATGTTGGGGCCGCCCAGTGCAAGTGCAAGTGCCTACCATTAGATAACAAGTGCCCTTTCTTCATGGTAAAAAACTCATGATCTCGTCTCCGAGCTAATACATGTGGCGTGCCCTTAATAAAGGTGCACGGCTATATTTGTGTTATTGCTTCCTCTCCAAAGGTTTTCATGAGAAGAGGGGGGCTGGATTTGCCCTTCTGTGTGTTTTGTTAAACTTAATGTTGATGTTTTTTTACCATGACCTATTAGGGGCACTGTTGGGGTGGTCATGAGCGATGATAAAGGCTAATTCGTCGCTAGGGGAATGGGAAGATACATTGGTACGCGGACGTCCTCATATCTGAAGCATTGGCTCTCAGATTCGGTCTATCAGTTGCGTCATGGGTGGGATGTAATCGTCTTGTTATTAACTCAGACAATCTAAAGGTGACTGATACCATGAAGGAGGGATGATGATTGGCGGGTGCGACGGCGGCAGTTTTTTATGACTATTTCCATTTTGTTTGAGATTTCCCTATTTCTTGGTTCGAGCATTGTAATAGTGAAGCAAATAAAGTTGTTCGTGAGCTTGATAGGTTGGCCAGATTTTCTTGAACTTTTGATGGTTTGAGGAACCTTTCAAAGAAATTTTACTGATCCTTGTTGATCCTCATAAATGATATAATGATTTTTTTAAAATGAATAAAGCTTGCGTTTAAAAAAAAAGTATGCCCATGTCCAACCTACTTGATTGGACATGGGAACATTGATATATGGATAGAGGTACCTTAAGTCATTGTCCTCGAGCGTCGGGCTTTAATGTGTTGGAAACCATGTTGTTTCCACTATTCTATAATATGATTATAGTAGTCCAGTAAATGATGGAGAATATGACTAACACGACCAGAATCTAAATAAGATTGACTTTGTTTTTTTTCTGTTTTGTCTTGGCATTTGTCATGTTTTAAAATTAGATTATCCGGGAGCACTTTTGTTTTATGAAAAAGTGCAAGAATTTTTCTGCAAGAAAGCAATAATATGCATATATATTACATAATATGATATATGGATATGCTTACTAGAGTGGATTTGTACAGTTTAAGGTGACCATCCTGGAGTATTTTTTTTTTGTCTGAGAATCTTTTTAACATGTATTGTAGTATTAGGCTAGAGTATGAAATATCGTGAGGTGTTTTTGCATGAAATTTGATGGTGTTTTGCATGAAATTTTGTAAGGCGCTCACCCTGGAGTATATGTTTTTTTTTCTGAGGATCTTTTTTACTAACATGCACACACCCCGCGCCGCATCCCTGCCTCCTCCGTCCGCCGCTCCAGCGACGGTTGGGGGTGGGGACCCCGGCGATTTTTTTTTGAGAGTACGCCAAAGGCGTACCTTACTTTTATAGGAGAGAAAAGCAAGAGCACCAATATACAGGAAAGTTTTGAACGGAAGCGAGCTTCCGTCGAGACGCACACCCTAGCTCTAGCAACACCCTACAGTTATCCTATGCCAACACTCTCACAAAATGTGTCATAGCCTCCTCCTCCCAAACCGGCTAGCCTCCATTCTTTGAGCTCCGCGATGATGGCCAGGGCCAGGTCCGGCGCCGTCATCTGTTGATTAATCCTGTGGAACACTCTGGCATTCCGCTGTTTCCATAAGGCCCAGGTGGTAGCGATGACCACTGTGTCAAATCCGCGCTTGGCACCCTTTCTGTAATGTGCTCTCGCAGCTAACCACCACTCCAACAGGCGGTCCTCGTGCTCCGGGATACTGCCCTGCAGGATAAGCATGTCGAATATGTGGTGCCACACTTCTCTTGCGTAGACGCATTGAACAAGAATGTGTTCTGCGTTATCTTCCTCCTGAAGGCACGTATAGCAAGCAGAGGGAGCGTCCTGGAGGCCATGCTTCGCTCTGCGATCAGAGGTCCAGATGCGGTGTTGAACTGCCAGCCAGACGAAAATTTTGCACTTGAGGAGGGCCCAGCTCTTCCATATGCAAGCGGCGTAGGGTACCCTCTGAATACCGAGACAGAGCCTGAGGTAGGTGGATTTGGCCGTGTAGCCACCGGAAGGATCAGCCGGCCAAGAGAAAGAGTCTGCCACGAGCGGGTCCCGGTTCACCGTGCTAATCGCAAGGTTAAGGTGAAGGAGTTGCAGGTGGCCGCCAAAGTTGAGTGCACCGGAGATGTCATGCAACCAGCTATCATTCTGCAGGCCATCTTCGACCGTGCGACGACTGATCGTTCTCGTGTCGACCAAGTGAAATATGTACGGTGCAATGTCCTTGACCGCAAAGCCGTGGATCCATCTGTCTCTCCAGAACAACACTCTGTTGCCCACACCAACCGTAATGTGGACCAAGCTATCAAAGACCGCTCGAGCCTCTCTGTCCACTGCCATAGGGAGCCCATGCCACGGCCTATCCGGGTCCGTCCTTCTCAGCCACTCCCATCTCACTCTCAAGGCCAAGCCTTGTAATTTCATGTTGCGCACACCCAAGCCTCCGAGCCACGTGGGTTTGCACACAGAGTTCCAAGCCACCAGACACTGGCCTCCGTGGACTTTATCTTTGCCGGCCCAAAAGAAGGAACGCATCCATGTGTCTAGCTCCTCAAACACCCAAACAGGGGCGTCCATAACCATGAAGTGATGGATAGGCTTAGCAGAGATAACCGATTTAACCAACACCAAACGCCCAGGGCGATGCAACAGCCCTCTCTGCCAAGCCGGGGCAAACTTCTTAGCATGGTCTATCATGGGCTGCCATTCCGCCCTAGAGAGCTGACGGATGGCCAGCTGAAGGCCGAGGTATTTACAAGGAAAACTCCCCATCCGGCAGTGTAAGATGGACTCCACACGTACCCGATCATCGTCGTTCCCGTGGATCATGATTGCTAGTGACTTCTGATAATTGACCCGCAGGCCAGATGCAGCACCAAAAGTTTGAAGTATGGATCTGACGAACGTAAGGTCCAACACCTTGGGTTTGATGAACATCGCCACATCGTCAGCGTAAATCGACACTGATTGGTGTGCAGCAATGCCAGTGAAGCTGTTGTAGACACCAAAACTATCGGCCTTGATCATGATTCTAGAGAGCACGTCCATGGCGATCACGAAGAGCAGAGGTGAAACCGGGTCGCCCTGCCTGAGACCCTTGGCATGGGTGAAGCTCCTGCCCGGTACCCCATTAACAATCACCCTAGTGCTAGCCGTTCTGAGGAGGATCGAGATCCAGGAGCACCACTTGTTGCCAAAACCTTTTCTCCTCATAACCTTGAACAGGAATGCCCAGTTCAGAGAGTCGAAGGCCCTCGATATATCAAGCTTCAAGAACACACTGGCCTCCTTGCGCGCATGAATCTTCCTGGCCACTTGTCTGACAAGGAGAAAGTTGTCGTGCAAGTGTCTTCCGCAAATAAAGGCAGATTGGTTAGCCATAACTATCTCCTTCATACGTCTTCGGGCTCTGTTTGCAAGCAACTTGGCAAAAATCTTTGCCACACTATGGGGAAGGCTGATGGGCCGATAATCTCCCACTTCCTCGGCGTCCGGCTTCTTAGGGATCAGCACGATATGGGCGCGGTTGAGCTTGCCAAATCCACGGCCATCTCCCACGTAGAGCTTTAAGAGCACCGCCATGACATCATGCTTAATGATGGGCCAGGCTTTATGATAAAAGGCTGCGCCAAATCCATCCGGCCCAGGCGCCCGATCTGGATGCAGTTCCTTGATGGTATTCCACACCTCCTCCTCCGTGAACATCGCATCCAACTCAACAAGATCATGCCCTGCCATGTCAAGGAGATCCAAGTCAACATCCATCTCCCTGGCAGCGGCACGACCCAACAGCTGTTCATAGACTTCAGTGAAGATCTCCTCCTTCCTCTCTTGTTGGGAGATCAGAACCCCATTGTGTCTGATGTGAGGGATGAAATTCTTGGACCTCCTTCCGTTTGCCATAGCTTGAAATAGTTTAGTATTGGCATCGCCTTCGCGGATCCAGCGAAGTCTGGAGCGTTGTCTCTCAATGGTGCGCTGAAGTGAGGCGAGGCCAAGAGCTGAGTGCTTAAGGGACCTCCTCAACCATCTCTCCCTCCAGCTAAGAACCCGGGCCTCCATGGCTTTATCCAACCTGAGGATCACATAATTCGCCACAGCCAGCTGGATTTTGATGTTTCCCGTCTTCTTTTGGCCCTAGGCTTGAAGGGTAGACGCGGTGTTCCTGAGCAACTGGTCTAGCCTCTTAAAAGGGTCAACGATAGTGCGATCGCACACCCAAGCATCTTTGACAGCCTGCTCAAATCCATCTAGACGAGCCCAGAAAAGCTCAAAACGGAACCTACGCTTCGGGCAGAAGGGGGCCGAAGTGGAAAGGTGCAGAGGCGCGTGATCCGAGATGTTGGTTGATAGAGCTTGGAGCAGCACGTCCGGGAAGGTGAGCTCCCAATCAACAGAGACTAGCACCCGGTCGATCTTAGTCATAACCACCTGCTCTCTCTCGTTAGACCACGTGAATCTCCTACCATGCATGTAAATCTCTTTGAGTTCATTATTATCAACAAACGATTTGAACTTCCTCATCATGCTCCTGTTGAGATTTGTGTTACTTTTCTCCTCGGCGCCCATGATCATGTTGAAGTCGCCAAGCACCATCCACGGGCCCGGGGATGCATCCCTTCTAAGCTGAAGATCGATGAGGAATTGGGTCTTGAGCTCATCGCCTTGAGGCCCATAAACAACCGATAGCCACCACTCAAAGCCGTCCTTGCCACGGACCAAGCCCGAGAGGAAGTTGGAATCCAAGGAGATATTGTTGATAGTCAGGACCGTACTGTCCCAACCTAAAAGGATACCACCCCTAGTGTCAGAAGCGGGTAAGTAGGCGAAGCCATCAAAAGATGGACCGATGCATTGCATGACTAAGAACGGATCAAAAGCTACAAGTTTGGTTTCTTGAAGGCATACAAGATTGACCTTCGCTGTGACAACAAACTCCCTAACAGCGTGTCTCTTGGCAGGGTTGTTAAGCCCTCTCACGTTCCAACAAAGAATTTGGGGGTTCCAATCCATGCAGATCCTCAAAACGCCCACGCCCACAAAGCAAGCAAACTCATGCCTCGCCCAACAGCACTGAAGTTCCGACGCTCAGTTCAGGAGCCGGTGGGACCTCCTTGCCAAACAGTGCCGCAATCACCCGCACGTGCTGCTCGCGAAGAGGGGAGTCGAACAGCTCGGCCAGCTCAGCTATCTTGTCATCGTTGCCCTCCAAATCCTCCGGGACCAAGCCCAAGGCTCTCATGAGCACATTCTCAGCCTGCGTGGCCTTGGATTTCCCAGCCGGAGCTCTCTTGGCGCTGCGGGTCGTCCTGCGAGGGGTGTAAGGCTCGGCCTCCGGCCTGAGAGATGACTGAACCTCGAGAAGGAGCGGAGGAGCCAACTTCTTAACAAGCGCGTTGCAGAACCATTTGAGCTTACCAAAAGCAATCACCTCCTGGGGCGTCATACCCCCGTCTCCCTCCGGAAACTGATTTTGCATGGCCTGGTTAGCGTTGGGAAACGCCTGGATCAGCGCTAATTCCTGAGAGGGCGCCACTTGTAACTGCACGTCCGCACAAGCTGGGGAGACAGGCCCAATCATGGACGAATCGGCATGCCGCTGCGGGAACACCACCGGATTGGACAGCACGTCCGGGCCAATCATTGACACGTTCACCGAAGCCTCCGGTCCCACCAAAGCCCCCGATCCCACGGCCAAAGCCGCAACCTGATCCTCGAGCGGGTCCACCACAAACACCCCCTGGGTCGCGACAGACGAGGGGTTCACACTAGGTGGGGTAGGCAGCAGAACAGGCCCCAAGCGCCTGACGGGTCGCGCCAGGGTGGGATCCACCGAATCAGCTGGCACCTCGGGATCCGCCTGCGACCCAGGCAGGTCCACCAGCCCAACGGGCGGGGAATCAGACTCCTTGGGTCCCGCCACAACCAACTGACCAACAGGCGCCGATTCTAGAAACTCCCCTGTCTCCTGCTGCGGCGGGCCCGCCAACGCCCCTCTTGATGATCTGTGAGCTGGAGAAACCGCTTCCACAACCAAATCTGACTGGGGTGGGTCCCGGGGCAGAATGCATGATGGGTTGCGCGGGGACGAGTGGGGGAGGGATGTGGATTGATGATTCAAAATGGCGCCAGGGGCGGTAGCAGCCACGTCCACCCGATCGGACGTCCTGCCCAGACGGTCAAAAGCAGACAGGCGGGCAGTCACCCTATCCTGAACCAAAGCAGAAGGCCCACCTGACGCCATCGCAGGGATCACCGGCTCCATTGGGGGAAGCTGCCAAGCCAGCGTCGCCCGGCCAGCCGCTGTGACAGCGGCGAAAGTCCGGCCACCGGCCGCGGGCGAGCGTCCGCGCGAGTTGTCACCACGAACGTCTCTCACCCCAAACTGCCACTCGCAGCGGCGCGTAGAGGCGCCACCACCCATATCCAAATCCGAGCCGGGAAGCCCGCTCTGTCCGCTGTCAGAGGAGGCGCCGGTGAGGAACCACGGCTCCTCGCCCTCCGGGAAGGTGGTCACGGCGGCGAGGTGAATCAGCACCCTGTATTGCAATGACTTTGGTTGAAACACGTCCCGCTGCTCCTCCGGCTCCGGCACCGCCAGCCATCTGCAAGTGGGGATCACCTCTGGGTCGGCAGTCCAGGCGATGAGCTTGAAAGAGGCCAGATCCGTACGCGACGAGGTCTCCGGTGCAATGGACTCGATGAAGCATGAACCGCCCAAGAGGCTCTCGACCACCTCAAGCTCCCAGGCATGAGGGGGGATGCCCTCCAGCTCCAGACTGACCCTGGTCCTGAGCGCCGCGAACACCGCCTGGTTCTGGCGAATCCACCTCCTGAAAGCGAGCCTGAATCCTCTGAACTCCAACACCGGCTGCAGCCCGACTCTAGAACGATCCTCCTGCCTAGCAAACACCACCAAGAAGTCCTCCGGCATGAATCTGTGAATGGACACGCTGTCCAGCGAGATGCCGCGCTTCTCATGCAGGGCCTGCAGCACCAACTCCGGTGAGAGCTCCGACCTGTCCCCACTGCAGTACACAACCATGGCGTTCTGAAGACGCCCCTCAAGCTCCACTAGAGCCCGTGAACGCCGGACAACACAGAGTTCCCCCGGCGCCATCTCCAGATCAGAGACAACCACTAGACGAGGATCAGCCGGGCGGGGCCAGGCAGCCGGCGTCGCGCCACCCGAGCGCGAGGGGACGGGAGGCGGAGGCGCACGCGCCCCAGAGTGGCCGGGCCGCGCCGGACCCGAACCCACAGGCACTCGAGACCCGGAGGCGCCTCTGGCCACCTTGGCCGCCGCGTCACGCCTAAGATCCTCCACCGGCGACGGGCTGCGCGGCCTCTTGCATTGGCTGGCGACGTGGCCGGACACCCCGCACCGGAGGCACACCACCAAGTTAGTGCAATCCTTGAGGAAGTGCCCCTTCTCGAGACACTTGAAGCAACGGTCCCGCATCTCCGGCGAGACCTCCTTGCGGCCAGGCGAAGGGCGCCGGGGCGCGTCCGCCGATGACCGCTCCTCGAGACGGCGCCTCCAAAGGGTCCGCTTCGAAGCAGGCGCCTCCTGCCAGGGGGAGATCCGCCGGGAAGGGCCACCCTTGAGCCCCACCTCCGGCCGGGCCACGAGGTCCCCAACCCCAGCCAAGCTCTCCGACGCGGAAGCCGATGAGAGGCCATGACCCGAAACTACCGGGCACTCCCCAGGGAAGGCCGAGGTCACGGAATGTGGACTGGAACCCATGGATCGAGCCGGGGGAGGGAAGAGGGAACGCGGGGAAGCCGACGGTCCCGGGAAAGAGAGGCTAGGTGGCCACCGGAGCCGGGGCGGCAACCGGCGGGAAGGTGGACGCCGGCGTCGGAGTGACGCACGGCGGGGCGGCGCGCACGCGCTCTCTACTCTCGCTCTCGCTCTCGCTCTCTGCCTGGGCGGTGGTAAAAGAAGTCCGAAAGAGGGAGAGATGACCCCGGCGATTTTGATCCGGTTGGTTGTAAGGGTTGTCTGAGTTTGTCCTAGAGGCGTCGTTTCTGTGTTGAGGGCAGCGCCGCGTCTTTCGTATAAAATGCCTCTGCTCTCCTCCCACTTCGGCAACACTCCATCTGGCAGTGTCGAAGAGCAGGTGGTCGTGTCTTCTTTGCGGGCTTCTGATCCGGCGAGGGTAGGTGTTGTTGGCTTCGGTTCTTTTTGTTAGTGCCGGCGGCTGCGTCTTGGTTGGATCGAGACTAGGTCTCGCTGGTTCTAGTGGTCGAGCGATGTTGGATCTCCCTTTCTCCGCCGTGGTAGTCCAGATGGGCTCAAGCTGAAGACTTCCCATCTGCGGAAATGTCCAACTGCGGATTACAAGGTCACGCTGGCTTCGTGTGGGAGCGGCGGTGGCCGCAGCTCGCGGCGGTGTGTAGGGTCCCGTTTATAATTATTTTTCTGTTTGGGGTGCTCTATATCACTGGCCTGATTTAATATAGATCCGAGGTCATTTCCGCAACAACAAAAAAAAGAACATTTTAGAGCAACTTCAATGGGGCGACCCATTTCGTGCGCCTTCGTCTGTTTGGATCGGCGCGGACAGAAAAGACGGCCCAACGCACCGACCCAAACGGACGTGCGTCCGCTTTCGTCCGCCTGCCGACTCATTCCCGGCCCATTTTTGAGCCGGATTTGCGTCGGCGTGAACACAAGACGGACGCGCGCGCGCCCTCTCTCCTCCCCGCGCGTGCACAACCTCCACCGCCGGCTTCGTGGCCGACGCCGCCGGCCATTTTTTCCGATGAAAAAGGATACATAGATAGTTCTTGCGTACACAGATAAAAGAAAAGATCAACTACTCGTCGCTTTCCGACTCTGACTCGGTAATGTCCTCCTCCGACGTCTGAATATAGGCGCCAGCAGCATGCTCGTCCGCGAAGTCCCACCTTGATGTTTCTCTCAGCCTCAGTCTCATTTGAGCGGTTAGCTTCCGCGCACGCTTGCCCTCCGAATAGGCGGCTCGTTCCGTCCTCCTGGCCTTCCTCTCCGTCCTCCTCTGCTCATAGAACTGATGTTCGTCGATGATGTCCTGCGGGAAGCGTTCGCGCCACAGCACCAAGGCTTGCACGTCCATCTCGGCGAGGGCGAGGCGACGCATCTGCCTCCGGTGGACGCGATGATCCTCATCGGTGAAAAGCCGCGGGAGAGGCGCCAGATCCTGCGCCCGCTGGCACGACATGTCATGAAAATTCATCTCCCGTCTCGGCCGCCGGAGGCGCCACGCCGCCGCGTCATACGCGCGGGCCGCCTGCTCAGCGGTGTTGAAGGTGCCGAGGATGAGCCGTTTCTCGCCAAACAAGATCTCGCGGAGAAGGCGACGGAGGGGCGCTCGCGGACTCCGCGAAAATCCGAAGCGTCAAGGATGCGCATCGACATGGTGGCGCATAGGCGGCGAGGCTAGTGAGAGGGGGCGAGACGAGTGGGCGGCGGTGGCAGACTGAGTGTGGAGGAAGCGCCATCTTTATAACGAGCGCAGGCTGTGGCGCGCCAAAATGCGCGCGCGAACATTTCCCACACTCTGGAGCGCCAAAACCAACGCGCGCTAGGCCGAATTTTCCCTGCGCGCGCGAACCTCTCCCGCGCTCTGGCATGACCGCTGGCATGATCTAAAACGTGCGTGGTCATGAAATGAATCGGCGCATTGGACGCGCTGCCGACCTAAATCTAAAAGAGAGCCGACGACGGACGGATGGCCGAACCAAACAAAGAAAAAGCGAAGAAAAACGCCGTCCGTTTGGGTCGGCCCGTTGGAGTTGCTCTTTGCCCATGCCATGATGCACATCTATACCCGTGTGTCATTACTGGAAAGTGGCACGCAGCGTTGGTACCGAACAGAGAGTCTGAAACCAGCCGAGGCAGGACCACCGCGCACAAGCAGAGAAGCATAATCCGTACCACGCGCCAGAGCCTGAAGTTACCAGGCACGAGAGCAGCGGTACGTACGCACGCGCTGGGGTGTGGAGGGAGGCAAGCAGCACATCTGTGGATTTGGCGTGTCCCCTGCCGGCGGGACACGCCCTGCTCTGGACTCCACCTCCGTCAGTCCACACAGGCCAACGTTCATGGTACTACGTTTCGCAACTAAACACAAGGACGAACGGACGGACAGCAGGCCCCTCCCTCTCTCTCGCCTGGTCAGCCAGCCAAAGCCAAGTGCCGGCCGACTGGCCGAGACTTGGCTCGAGTGGCAGCCAATACAATAGGCCTGTGCTACGAGTGGCAGGGTACGGACACGTGGCCGACACGTTCGATCGATGGACGCGGCGGCGGCTGGAGCAGCCAGTGCGTGCGTACACGCGGCCGGGAAAAGACCATTTGTCTTTTGTTAATGGCCTACGTTAACTAGCACGAACCCTTATAAACACAACCTTAAATAAATGAAAAAATACATCCAAATTATTGGGGGTCGAAGTGTTCTTCCTCCCGTATCCACCGTTAGAGTGCCAAGAGCAAAGTTCGTTGCCGCCTCATGAGTTTGTAAAATCAACAACCGGGAAGTCATCGACATAGACTAGAAGATGCCGACCGCCGGGACCTGCGTATCAAATTGCTACTCTAGAGAGGAAAACGAAGGAGAGTGCTTGTTTTATGACCCAGTTCCTGCCAGACGGAGCCAAAGAACACAAATCTCACACACTCTTCAAAGGGCCCGAGACCCGCCAACCTACGCGGTCAGAACTGGAGTCAAATTAAAGGACTAAGACGTACGACCATGTTGTCTGCCCCGTACGACAGCGTGACTGAAACAAACCTTATTCCAAGTCGACGCGACATCATTGTCTCGCCACCGCCGAATGAGACCTATCTAATGCCCCAAGAGGACGAAACTATGGCTCCCATCAGTAGATAGGGGACTCCTTGCACACCCCCACCGGTAGAGCCGGCACAGGAGGAGGAGGATGCCAACGATATACCAATGGAGTAGAACGATGATGGAGGAAAACCCTACATCACCTTTGTCGGGGGGCTAAACCCTAGAGGGGGGAAGGACCATTTTCATCTGCAATGAAATTCATATGCTAAAATTTAAGAGTTTGTTGTTCTTGTAAAACAAACGTTTGGTTCGAATATGTGAAATGTGTAGAAAACTCTAATCATGTGAATCATTTTACTTGTTCTTGTTTTATCAAATAAAGAACCCAACACACACAACACACATTGCTCAAACATGTGAAAATGCGTAGAAAGCTCTAATCATGTGAATTATTTTTCTTGTCGAAATAGTATAATGGCGGCATCTTGGGCGTCGTCTCCTTTTTCAAGGCATTGTCGTCTGCAATTGTCATCACCTCGTTTCGACTGCCCCGGAGGAATCCATAGCTCTGGGACTCCCGGATCGGACAATGATGGGGCCTTCGGGTTCGTCCTCATTCATGGGGGGCATCGTCTTGGAGTAGGTGCTGGCTGGAGGGGACAAGAGGAGGAACGGTGTCACATCTACCATAGCGACGACGACGGGTCTTAGCCACATGACGCAACGGAGTCTCGACGACAGATATGTGTTGATGGACGCGCGCATGTGGTGGCGTTGGCTGGCATCATGTTGGCGTCGACGACAGTACGACCTGGCAAGGCGATTGCATTGATCGCTTGTGAAGGTGGGATGGCGGAAGAGGGCGACGACTGATTCTAGAGTATGTGTGTGTGGTGCGCGTAGAGGGTTTGTTAGACCGCTTGGTGCTCTCGGCTTGTCGGCAAGCAGCTTGGTGAGGCCTACCTGATCGGATGGTGTGTGTTGATGCGAGGTCGGGGCACATCATCAAGCTTGTAGGAGTAGCGACTGTGGCTGCCAGGAAGGTGACTTTGGGTCGATCCATGTATTTGTTTTCTCGGGTCCTGTTGAATTATATAATAAAATGGTTATGTCCATCGCTTGATGCAGAAGTCGGGGGTTATCCTCGTCTTCAAAATAAGTGTTAATTATCTTTTTTGTTCTTGTTTTTTCAAATAAAGAACCCAACACAAACATCACACATTGCTCAAACATGTGAAATGTGTAGAAAGCTCTGATCACGTGAACCATTTTTCATACAATTCCACAACCTAAATAATACACATACAAAGTATGAACAATTTCATAGAAACCATCACAATTTTTTCAGTTGGCTCTCCCTTGATTTCTTTGTCAGCATCGCGTCTCCCTGGACTTGTCTTCAATTCTCATATAACTTCTTTTCACCGCTTTGTCACCTGGCTCTCTCCTGGTTTATTTATCTACAATGCATTCGCTTTTCCAAGTCATTTCACCTAAAAGAATCTATTAGCATAATAGTGAAAATAGGACTATGTGTGCAGTTCACTAGTGTATCTGTGCACACTGTGTACCAGTGCCCTCTCCCTTCATTAGATGTAGAATATATGGTTGTATGATGTACTTTAGTCATCTAAAAGATCTTATAGTAGTTTGTAGAGGGAGTAGTATTTAAAAAAAGAGGAATATATTAATATCGCGAAGATATCTATTGCACCCAGCCTTTGTACCAACAAGATCATGTCTAAAAGACATCTAGAATGCACACAACACGAAAAAAAAAAGGAAAAAACAAAGGCCTCGCCACAGTGATCAATTCCTCTCAGCAGCAGCACACGAACCACCACCAAAAACAACACCTGAAAACATAAAAGTTCTCCAGAAGCAGTGCCTTCAAGAAGATGCACAAACGCCGTCGTCGCCCGATCCAAGATCTTAAGTTTTCTTCCCGGAGAAAGTCCGAGCTCGCAAAACAATACGTTCGGCAAGGCAATTACCAGACACAACCAATGAAGGTCAGACCTTAGGTTCTCACCTTGAAAGTCACGACCCGACACCCAAGGAGCACCACCAATAATAAAATCCTCTAATGCTGCCACCCCCACTTGTCAATGCTCCTTCTGAAAGAGGGAGTAGTATTGATTGTTGTCATATTTGTAAAAAGAACAATGTGCTCTATTAGAATCAACCCATGCTCCCATCGAAAAGAAAGAATTAACCCATACTCCAGCTTTGTATTTTGTTGTGAAACTATGTTTTAGATACAAAACTAAGTTTCAGAAGAAAAAAAATCGCTACGAAACTAAGATTCATGTTTTATTTATTAAGAAGCTAAGTTTCATCAAGTCTAAAATGAGATGGACTGCAGCTTGATATTGGTAATACTATAAGGATATTTTCCAGGGTATGTCAACAATAAAAACAACAATCAGCAACAACAAAACCAACGAGTTGGAGTGCGTGTTGATTTTTATGAAATACATGGTTGTTATGTAAATATGTCACAATGCAACTAGTTAAGCAATTTTCTCCAATAATAAAGTACTATGATTAAGACGTGGATAGGATTTTTTTTCTTTGGACTATGTACGGATTTCGTGTAAAATTCTTTTTGTTCCAAACATGTTTTCAATAATCATTGCGGCTACAAGCGTACTGGGCTCAGCATCGCCACTTGGCCTTCCTATCATAAAAAGTGACTGTGAAAAAGTTGCTAGTACTACCACTCTACTCTACCAGCAGTAAAAAGTTCAACGAATAAAATAAGTTTTGATAAAAAGCTATATATGGATAAATATCCAGGATCTTCAACCTGCCGACACGATCATCTAGCAGGCAGGAAAAAGGTAAATACTAGAGGATGATGGCTCCCTCCCTTTTCCTCTGTCACGAACACCGGCCACTAGAGTCAAGTCGACCGGTCACTGCCAAAGCTCCTCGCCCCGGCCGCATATGTTGCACTACATGATCCATGATAGTACCAGTTGCCGCACCCATGCACACGCATGCAGTGCAACCTGATATTTGCGCCGATTTCAACCGACGGTGGATATTAGGATTGGAGATGTTTCTTTGAACAGTTTCTGTTTTTCCAATGAAATGATTTTTCATTCAATCGTCGCATCAAAGATGATACACCGCGCGGAGTACAAACCCGGCATCTTCATATGTAGATGCATACAACCTAGCACGTCAAAAAGAGAAAATTAGATTGCGACATTGAAAAATAGGGACCTTATTATGCAGCGATCCTCAGACCTAGGAGCTGCCTGGGGCGAAGGATGATTCCCCCCATGGGGGGTTCAATCTATGAGAACGATTTCGTTCACTGTGGGAAGCCTCTCGGTGCGGACCCCCTGACAAACATCACCCTAATCATAACACTAGGAGCCCCCCTCAAAAGAACTGGGCGAAAAAAGCCCAGATTCGAGCACATAAAAAGTAAGTCCTTAAGATATTTATTTTTTTGCCACCAAAGGATAAAATTTTCCATGATGAAATAAATACGGTTAGTTTCAAAAAAGAAAGTAAGGGGAAAATACCGAAGTAGCACACAAATTGACACGATATAGTAAAATTGAAAATTTATAAACACACTAAAAATTATCATGATGGATAAAATAGTAAATGCCTTGCCATTAAAAATGAAATTGCCATGCTATTTTTAAAATAAAATTTTCATGCTCTTAATAATAAAAAATGCCCTATTTTAAAATAAAATAATTTGTCATGCTCTTAATAACAAAATTGCCATGCTCTTAGTAATTAAATTCCACAAATAATTGATAAAAAAATCACAAGCTTGCCATGTGAGAATTAAAAAAAACCTAAAATTGCCATGTTTGGAAGATAAAATGTAATGAATTTGCTATGGGATCATAAGATTTTTCTAATTTTTTTTTGCCATGTGTACAAAACAACTTGACATGTGAACATTACAAAAAAATGTTTAAATTTTCCATGTGACAAGTTCAGAATTTATAAATCTACCATTTACATTTTTAAAAAAAAATCCCATGTACCTAAAACAATATTTGCATATTTTTGCCCCATAGTAAAAAAAAAAGAGAGGAAGAAGTGAGATTTGATCCCTGGTCTTCAAGTGGAGGCTTGAGGTGCTAGTCAATCCAGTTCGTGGCTCTGTTTGGACAGGATAGCGTTCGCGCCGCCTTTGTGTCTCGCGGACGAGTGCAAGAGTTGACATGGCAAGGCCTCTTGCGCCAAGATCTGTCCATGTGATCCAACATCAGGCAGAGCATTTGCTGGAACTTGCTAGAAATCTGACGTTCGCCCATTAACATTTCCCAAAAATATAGGGCTTATGGTGCTGGACGACAGATTCACATACTAAACCGCCATGTGTGCTAGGTAAACGGTGCTGGTTGTACGCTTCAACCGGATAGCCACCACTATAAACAACTCCCGGTCCCCCAGGCGCTGCAGAAAGACCACATACGATAGTGGCGGAGACAAGGGGTGGGGCAACATTTTTTTATTTACATTGTTGATTACTTGCTTCTAGAATTATATTTCAATTGTTTGGCCCTCTCCAACATAGCTTGACAAAACTTAGCACCCCTCATTCATTTTCCTTGCTCCGTCCTTGCATACGGAGCCAATAAGTAAATACATAAATAACTGGCAAAGAAGATTATGTTTTATCAAAAACCATGTCATTCCTAGATAGTAAACGAGCCCAAAATAAGGCTGATGCCCCCAGCAGGATATGGGAAGGCATTTGTTTTATCAATACCATGCAAGCAATTGCCAAATTAGTCTGCACATTGCACAGAGGATATAATGCCACGGGGTCGATTGATCTAACAACTCGAACGAACTTGCACTCAAAGAAGCGATGTTTGATCGACCCATTGTGGTGGTAGAAGACTCAACTCTTGCTACCTTGTTAATTACAGTGCGCAAAATTATCTCTTGTCAAGACCACCCCTCGACGTAAAATCCGGAGGAAGATGTGAACTCTTAACAAAATTTTGAGCTTCCATATTTTATTATTATCGATTGAGACATCACAATTAACAAGAATCGTGAGTTAACAGAAAAGTTTCCATTCTAATGTAAGGTCCACCTAAACTCATCCGACTATTGGAAGAGTTATAGAATTCGGTTTAAATTTAAGCTAAAACTAATCTTATTTTCTAAATACCTCTCATCAGACAACCTCTTATATGTATCTTTATGTTGACCATAGTTTGTGGGATGCCCCAAAAGGTGCAAAACTTTTTTTCTTGCCTCTTTTGCATGTAGATATACCAGTAAGCCATGTGCGTCCTTGCTAGTAAATATGACCCCATACATTATGGTCATTTCCACATGCTACAGATGCCCTGCCTCACACTTGTACATCACCAGGCAGATCTGTCGCAAGCTCCTCGCTGCTTCACACTTGCTGACAGTCAGACGATCACATGTTATCCTATCGAAATTGTTTGGTCGCTACAATAAGCAAATCCTTCTTTGCATTGTGTTCTTTTTATATGCTGTGAAAAGAAAATTTCCCTGGCTAGGCGATAATAAATATGTATGGTTACATACTCAGCAAGGACCAAGGAGGTATCTTTAGCTTGAGTGGTGTCATCTCATGTTTGCCATTGCGATAGCACTAGCCACAAAGAAAGTTTTATTCTGCTTTACATTGCTAGGATATGATCTAAGGTTCTTTTCATCCTCTCGTAAACAGAAATGCTAGTGTGAGGTATTTGCACCAATAATATCAGGATCGGGCCCTACTCGTCATATAACCCGAAGAGTCATATAATTCTATGGTCCCTGCTTTAGCCACATACACACAAATTCGAGAACCTCCCGCCGTTCCCAAGTACGTAGAGTCCTTTCAGATTTGTACTGCCAACCTTCTAAAATTCTCGACATGAAAAACAGAAAGCTATATGTATTGCTTTTATGAAAACAGTTCAACAAGATCACGCAGATTCTTAAAATACTTCCCTAATATGCAAACTCCAGATAGCATGACAAGGAAAACATATCCAAAGCCTCACGTTGAAGATTATGAAAAATATATATTTTTTTGAAACGAGGCAAAAGACTTGCCATTTTCATTGATTAAGAAGAAGAGAGTTGCCCGGTTAATTGACGGAAAACCGGGCTAAAACCGATACAACACAACCCACATGACATGGGCACCACCGGCCAACCTGGCCACTGACATGAACAGAAGCCACGACAGCACATGCCAACGGATGGCCACACGCGCAAGCAACCGACGGCTCCGACATTGACGATGAGCAACACAAGGGAAATATGCAGGACTTGCGCCGACCGTGCCCAAAAGAGCACCTCGGACACGTCGGGAAGAACCGACTACCGAAGACCACGCCGCAACCCAAGCTCTTCTCGACGCCATCATCGTTGCCAAACAGGAACCAGCGCCCCGCCTCAGCAAACCACGCGGCGAAGATGCCGCCATCGATGGCGAAGATGCCATCATCCTCCAGTCTCTCAGTCGTTGCCGGCTCCGAGACGATGCCCCCAAGGAGGAGAAAGACGCGAACACGCCTCCATCGCCCGATCCAGCGGATCTGAGGTTTCCCTCCGGAGCCCAAGCCGTGAGGAGAGGGAGCACCTCCACGACGACGCTTCCAAGAAAGATCACGGCACCCGCGGGCGCCGCCGTCGTCGGCTCCGGTGAAGACCGGAGCAAAGATTTCTCCCGGAGATGTGCCGACCACTTGCCACCACCGACCGCCGCCCACTAACCACCACCCCTGCCGAGGCCGACCTCACTCTGGCTACGGGATCCCACGATCCACCGCGACCAGACTCGCACCACCTCCTGGCCGAAGCCGCCACCACCACATCCGAGGCCGCCGCCCCGGAGCCCAAGAGCCTCCACGTCGGCCGCTGGTCCCTCCTCCACCTTTGCACGAACGCCTGCACACCGGTGGCCCCTACGGCCCGCGCCGCCGGACCGGCCAGAGCCAGATCCGCGACAACCACCTGCGCCCAGCGGCTTGGATCCGGCGAGGCCCGCCGTCCCCTGCCACACCGCTCCCACCGCCGAGCACCACTGCCACCACCACGCCTCTACTCGCTGAGCGAGCTACGAGGCAGCCGCCAGAACCGCGCATCGGCTGTAGGCCCGCCCCAGGCCCAGATCGGGCCCACGCGCGAGCAGCCACCACCGCGCGCCCGTTGCTGACGCCGAGCAGCCACCGCGGCCCCGACGAGAGACCGCGCCACCAGCGCCAGCCCGCGCAGACCCGCCGCTGCGCCCCGCCCGCAGCACAGCGCCCCTGCCCGCCGGGGCGACCCGCACCGCCACCGCCGCACGAGGAGGGAAGGAGTCCCCGCCGCCGCCGACGCGGGCCAGGCTTCGCCCGGCGGCGTCTTTTGGCGACGGCGAGGGGATGAGGGGGAGGAGGAGGACCTGGGGGCGGGCAGAAGGGGGGCTCGCCAGCCGCCGCTCGCGGGAGCGACGGGGGCGAGAGCTTCCCTCAGAGGGCTTTTTTGTCCATGAAAAATATTATAAGTATACACTACCATGTCTGAAGTCAAGGTGAGTACACCACTAGATCTTGGAACTAGATGTGGAAGGAAGAAAAGAACAGCCAAATCTAGCATTGAAGAGGTAGCAACAGTGCAAGGATCACACTGGAGGCCAGAAGCTTAGATCCATTGTTCAAGTTCAACCCCCATGGCGCTTCATGTCCAACCAAGTGCATGCATCTGACCAGAATATGTGCTGAGGTGACACTGGCACTGCACCTAATATGTTTTCATTGGAAGACATAACTTGTGGTTTGCATGGCATTATCTTCCTCCTTATCTCGTGCTCTAATTATTTTAAAAAAACTACACATAGTCTGATTTAAAGCCTGGCAGCAGGCTCTAGTTGGTGGTTTGGAAGGTTTTCTTGAGATGGACAGTGCATGGGTAGGCTGGCCCAGGGCCAATCAAAACACATGGCCCAGCCACAGCCTCAGCCCCCAAAGGCACAACAACAAACAGTGCATCTGCACAGGAGCAGAGTGGGCCTGCTCGCTCTTTCTCCTTGATGAAGTTTCTGGGTCAGTTTGGACCCAGCGAAAGAGAAATTCAATCGAAAACTTTTGTCCTCCGAAAGGGATATCCAATCGGAAGGTTGTTCGGAACATCTTTGCCAGATCGCCGGAGCAGAAATCGACGGCGATGCATGGATAGATAGACACTGCCGACATACAGAAATAGACGAGGTTGCTGTGCCTGGAAGTTGCATATTCATACGAAAAGCAGCGACGGTCAAAGTTGCGTTTGCGTGTTCGAAAACACGTCGTCCATGTCCATGTCCAAAATGTCGCATTTCTGAAACAGAAACGGCGGCATCTTCTGCCAGGCACCCTCGCCGTCAATTTCCGCAAACAGCAACTTCTTACATCGGGGCTCTGCTGGGTGATCGTTCCAGGTCGGCAGATCACTCGCTCAACACTGTTCATGATCAGCCTATTACCACCTCTTCATGTTCAGATCTCTCCCGGGTCGCCAACTTGCCAGCTGAAACAGAGCCCCCTTGCTGCTCTTGCCGGTAAACCATCTGATGACTGATGGTGTGCTTGAGAACCAAGCTATTGTCACCGCAACTGCAAGGAGCCCGGGGAGGTGGCCCTTGATGGCTGCCTCGGAATAGTCGAAGTCGGTAGACAGCCCGTGGCTATCACAAATGGCTGGCTGATCCAGAGAGTACTAGCATTCAACAATCTGTGACCAAATGCACTCTTGTGCTAACATGCAACCAATCTGTGACCAAAGATGACAGTCAGTCAGATTCTGCCTTCGGATCAGACGCATTACGCAACCAGGCGTGGTGTGGCAAATTCGACAATCTTCTTCAAGTATACGTACTCCCTCCGTCCGAAAATACTTGTCATCAAAATGAACAAAATGGAATGTATCTAAAACTAAAATACACCTAGATATATCCTCTTTGTATTTCCGGACGGAGGGAGTATATGCTAAACCAATACATGCTTGCAATTTTGGCATCTTTATTCGGCAATATCTGCGCGTAGCCATGGGCAGAACAACCTACAAAGTTCCAGGACCAATCACACGTTCGTATCTAATTTGCCTAGTGACAAATTGGATTTGATCAGAAGCATCCTTTACAGATTCAACAGCGGCACTTGCTCTGCAAGTTTGCACCAGATTGTTGACATTATTGTATACCACTACTACACTACTATGTCTAATCTACTGGTGGAATGAAGTGCCATGTTGTTCGATATGTCTTGTCTTGACAAATGTTGGAAGTCAGGCGGTTGTTATGCCGACCGCCATCGGATCTTCAGGTATCCGAATTTGCCAGCACCGGGAGACGAACCCTCGAAGACAATTGGTAGGTAACCGGTGGCTGCTTTGTATCTTTTCTGGATCTGAAAGGGTCCAACAAGTATTGAGTTAGTATTCACAGATACAATGGTGAATTGTGATTATCCTTTGGGGAAGGATTCAAGATTTATCTATCTTTTGGGATCAGAAATCAGAGGAGAGTTAGTGTGGTTGTAATAGAGAATTCAGGGTGTTCACTAATACAAAAAAAATACTCCCTCTGTTCGGAATTACTCGTCCAAGAAATGAATGTATCTAGATGTATTTTAGTTGTAGATACATCCATTTTTGTGACAAGTAATTCCGAACGGAGGGAGTACATGGACAATTACCTCGAAAATCTCTTCACTACTTTTCAGGCTATTTTTCCCAATAACACAAACTGAACCACCAGAACCTCCACCAGTGATCTTTGCACCAAATAGACTCGGGCCTTCATGTTGCGAGGTGGTCTTCCTGTGCTGGATTTCTTGTACTAGATTCACCAGCCTATCAGTCCCATCAGAACCAAGCCCGCAAGCATTGTAGCTGTAATGGCACTGCCATCAAGGAGAAAACAAGAGGGTCAACAGTATGCCACAATTTCTGAATTTGAAATAATACAGAAGCACATGGATTGATAACCAAGTGTCAGAACGCATGAAATTTACCTGATACATAAGTTCTCCAAGGGCTGAAAGTTGCTCATCTGTTTTGGCTGCTGTTAACAATGCTTTGAAGGCCTACATAGCAGATGATATATTTTTAAAAAGAAAATCTTAAAGCTGTTTGCGAGAGCATATAATCACAGGTTTTATCTAAGCTTTTTTTGACGCTATCTAGCTTAAGATAAAACCAAATGCCTCTCTGTGTGCAGCTTGTATGGGAAAACATGCTTTTTAAATGCTTTTGAGCTCAGAGCTCTAAAATAATTGGTAAGATATACTTCCTCTGTCTCATATTAGTAGTTGTCTACTAGATACGTCAATTTCAGCGACAGCTAATATGAGACGGAGGGAGTATAAAATTAGTAAACACATGAAAATGGAAAGAAAACGAAAAAGAAAAAACCCTGTAAGTTGTCATCATCAACAACCATTATGCGGAAGAATTGGCAATACGGTTTAAGATAGTAAACCTCAACACGGAAGTTCTCGTATATGGGATGTCTAGTAGGAGCCTTCACACTGTAAGATCTTTTTGGGTCAATAACTGTTACTGCATCGTTGTGATCTCCATATTTCTCCATAAATTCATCCCCAGTAATAAACTCAGGTATATCTCTTGCATAGGCAGCTTCATATCTGTAGTAGAAGAATTAGCATGTGAATCTACACAACAAGGAAAACGCAATGCAGAATCACAAGTCTTCGCCAATTTTAGTAACGTAAAGCAGACCTATGAGGTGGTAGGTTGCATAAATACTGCAGTGAAGCTTCAGATTTCAGAAGATCCACACCATATTTTTCATATTCTTCAGAAGCGTCGCACGATTGCGTAGGAGTAGACGGAAAGGATTGAGAAATTAGGTCAGATGCAGCACACTTAATCATCTTGCGTCCCATATATGTGCCTACCCTCACAGATCCATAATCAGTCCCACCAACACTACACAACACAAAAGAGTGCAATTAGCTTCAGTTCAGTGCTGAAAGCAGCTCAGGAGTACACTAGGCACAATCAGGACAAGATCTACCTATGTCGTATCCCAGAGTCGAGACCCCAAAATCGTATATGAGTTGGAATGCTGACCAATTCTTTCACTTCAGCAGGCTGCACGGAAGTTGACAAAATAAATACAAAGATCAGAGAGCTGGACTGGATGAATGATTGTATCAACCAGCTATTGGAACATGATAACCCTCACTAACCTGGCAAACCATAGCCAGAAGTTTGTTGGCTTCTCCGCAAGCAGATGTCATTTGGTCCATTACACCACAAGGAGCTCCAACAATGTGATTCTCAACCTGCATAATTGTTTACCAATGGATGAATAACTTGAACAGAAGATGAAGTGATGATTGCAACACAGTTTGAACCCGTCAAGGGGTAACTTTATCTTTATAAATACCGTACCTTTTGACAGAGTATAGCAAGATCCCTTGGAGCAATATTTAAACCTACAGCAAAGGAAAACACATGGGTTAATGCCATTTAGCATGTTCAGTTAAGTTGAATGTGCACCAGTAGCTGCAGACAAAGTAGGGAGTTCAAATAATGTGAACTAAAATAAGAATCATTCTATAAGATTTTTCTACAAGCAACATGTATCGCTGTAATCAATGTACTAACCATAGACTGCGGCAATAGCAGACATTGTAGCAACCTCCACTGATGCAGAAGATGAGACACCTTTGCCTTCAGGAACAGAAGAAGAAACCTGATCATCCAAACAAGAATATCAAAAGGTGGCCATACAAGCAGTCCATTTACAATTACGTATGACAGAAGAAAATTCAATCAATTAAAGTACTGTTTGGAAATAAATGTGAAACAAGATATCTGATGGCTAATTAACATTTAACACACAACGTCCTTTGCTGATGAATTCTTAAAGCACACCTCCCCAATTTGAGCAAGGAGGGAAATAGATGAGCTGTTACATATTTTAAACCGTGACAAGAGTTTTGATGAAACTTAGTAGAAAGGCTCAATACCCACCAAAATGCTCATGCTGTCTGTGAATTGAACACCTAGTTCAGTCATCAACACAAGAACTGTTCCAGCAACATAGGCAGCCCATCTGAGATAGAACAGTTCTGTCAATAAGAACACACATGCCATGTTATCACTTAGAGAGGAAAGATAAGCATTTTTCTTACTTTTGAGATGGGTCCTGGGAGAAATATTCTTTGGCCTTCTCATATGATATTGGTTTGTCACCATCCATAAAATCAGACAGGTCCATATCAAATGTTGGTGCGCGGTTACTCAATTCAGAGCCAAATGATACCTGCACAAACATCCAGTTGTCCAAAATGAGACTACACATTCAATTTAACATGTCGCATCTACTCTGGCTGGTTGCTCTCTGTGAAAGAGAATGTCAGAAGAACGAGAAAATGGAACTTAACATGCTACTACCTCCGTACGGAATTACTTGTCGCTCAAATGGATGTATCTAGCACAATGCTAGATGCATCCATTTGAGCAACAAGTAATTCCGGATGGAGGGAGTACATTTTTTAGTTATCCAGCGGGCAATGCAAGAAATGAGAGGTGAAAAAGAAAACCTGTATGAACCCATGACTGTGTGCAAGATACGAAGATAAAGAAGCTTGGAGATTTAATTATACATACAATTTGCAAAATCGGCACTGCTCCATTTGCTAGCTGCCTAGCCTGAGTATGCTTCCATAGCTTCTGCTTGATAGGATCACTTCTCTGAATAGCAACATGACAGGCCTCTCGAATGGGCATCTGGTAATTGGACAACCACAACGTCAATTAGATATGCCAAAAAACTAACACCCTTCCATTTTACTGAAGTAAACTGAATGGACCAATTCCCTAAGGTGGTATTTGTAAAGAAAAGTAGAATGCTGATAAATATCAAGATAGATAATCAATCCCTGCTATAACCCATTCATTCTGGAGGAGAAGGACAGAGCCTCAAAATGTTCCAAACACCTATATTACTGACAACCCACTAAACTAATCACCATCTAATAAAGAAATCAATCACTATGTCAGGCGTGTGCATTTGGAGATAGTACATGTAAGCACATCATGTCACAATGCACACAGGAGTCCAGGATAAACCCTATGATGACGCGAGACATAGGAGGAGAAACAAACTAAAAGCAAAGTAAACACATAATGGAAGAATCTGTAAATACTGAAAATTGAGTTTACTATTTTCATAAAATTGACATGCAAGCATAGCACAAGAACAAAACTATTTTCAGAATTACCTGCAGTACAAGACTTCCTGAATAATCTGCAATGCCACCCATGACGTCCAATCGTCCAGGTGCTCTTGCAACATATATATCCTCCTGCAACAGAACAAATCACTAATTAACACTGCATACGAATCTCATTTGACAAAATATTTTCCTCAAGTATCAAGAAAATGAAGGGCGCGTCATCAGACATGGTTGTAACTTTTGCGTTATCTAGTCTAGTATAGGGAAAAGAAGCAGAACCTGGGACAGGTTACATAATTCACTATTGAGGGACTGGAAAAGGCTGAACTGCATACCTGCAAGTCAAAGAGTACAGAAGCAGCAGTCCTTTCTCGGGATTGCTTCTCAGGGATCCTCGGATCGTTTCCAACAAGCCCAGATAAACTTGTCAGGAAAGCCATAGTATCGGTTAATCCTTGCATGTCTCCATGGAGAATCTCGAAGTCCTCAAAAGATCTGACAAAAAGTAAGATATAGAATGGGAACATAACAGCATACACTCTTGGAGAATCGGCAAATGATATGAAGGAAAAAGAAAGGAAATGTGAACTTACGATTCTGCACTTCCATTAATCCGACGAGACGCGGGTGCTACTGCTGGGCGAACACCGATTTCTTTCTCGGAGAGAGAATACCATTCAGGAATTCCTACATCTCTCCCCGGAGCCCTCTGTAGTTGGTATCCTAGCACTATGGCATCACGTAATCGTCTTGCCCCGCTCAACTATGATTGTACAATCAAACAAGTTTATTAAATAAGGGCAAAAGATGTGAAATTTGTTAACAAAAGTTTATAGTTTAAAATTTCCAAAGCAGAAAAAATCAAGGTACAATAGAAGGTGAAATAAGCTCAATGATCATAGTCGGCATTATTATATGTACAGTCACTCACCTTGCCGGAAATATACTTCTTCCCGACAGCAGTATCCTGGAGGATATGTGCAGCCACCTGAATGAAGAAACAAAAGCTTAGAATGCATAAAAGGGTTTGCAATGCAATCTAATAAGTGGACTGGACTGCATAAATGTTATATCTTGTTCTAAGGAAAACAGGAAACGGGATATTAAGTTGCTGCCTCCTGATTTTTTGGAAGAACTGATTCTGCAAGCTATTTAAATGCTTCTTATATTTAAAACCAAACTGTCCCTGGTTGTTCTGTGGAAATGTAATCATCAACATGATTTCTAATTGAGTTTGCAAATAACATTCACAAATATTGCACCTGGGAGCGGAAAGTAGATTACCTCGCCACCATTTATTGGACGATCATAGCAGGGTTTAAGTGTTAAAGCACGTAGCAGATAAGGTTTCCAATGTCCAGTAAGTAAATCCCTCCGTATCATCTCAATGCCACATTGATAATGCTGTTTTTTAAGGGACAAAAGAGAATACAAGACAGCGTGTCATATTACTTGAATGACAGTCTTATATAGCCTGAAATACCATTTATGTAAGGTGATGCTCAGAGATGTTTTAACCTCAAGCATATTCCGCAGAAAAGGCTCTTCATTGAAATAATCTCTACGAACAAATACAAATGGCAGCTTGTACGCCAAAGCCTCACTCACGGTACCATATCCAATTTTCCCTACATGCGAGAGCCACAATTGTCATGTGTCGGGCAAGAAAAGGAAAAACAGAGAAAATAACACCGATGTGTATAACATTGTGTTTACCAAGCATGCAGTCAGATGCTGCCATTAAATCAGGTGTGTACGCATCCTTTGCGAGCTTGACATAATTTGGAGGAAGCTCTTGAGTATCAGATGCACCACATACCTGTCAGAAAATAGCATAATTTTAGTCAGAAAGGTTGGCAAGACACTGAAAGGAAGTAAATAAATTGTCGTCAAACAAACGGTACCAAACAAAGCCAACCATCAGGCAACCACTCTTTCTTCAATTTCCATCCTGCCGGCTGGAGAATAGAGTAGTATCATCATAATGACATTAATATTGAACTAGTATAAAAAACAAAGATCAAAATTTAACAGATGTGTGATTAGCTGCCATCAGTTAGTTTATTAAAATGAAGTAAAGCATCCACGTATTAGAAAAAAGTCCTGCTTAGTTAATGGCCCACCTGTCCTCCAAAGTTGAAAATGACCACCTTAACATCCTCTGCAATCCCTAGTTCCTTTCTCACCTGATATATGAAATTGTAGAAGTTAGACACAAATAATATGGATTAGTTTATAGAGTAACATTCTCAAGCAGAATCATACAGACCTCGGATCGAGATTTGTGTAATCTTCTCACCACAAGAGGCACATCAATAACATCACGGAAAGCAGGCACTGTAGAAGATAAAATCAGTCACTTGTTATTCATGAGAAGTGCAAGCCAATATTTAAGATCTTTGGAAATATCATCACTCAGTCGGGGGGACATACTAGGGCAGTATCCAGGGAGTCGTAGTAAGAACTCACAATGTGAGTAATCCTCTGCTATCTACAGTTATTGTCAACAGGTGTACATGGTTATTAAACAAACGTAATAAATCGCAGCTTGCATATGTACACTATGAATGGCCAATATTAAGGAAAAATACAGATGTCGATTTCAGCTCTGGAAGGAGGATGCTTTTAGAACTTAGTGCCAGCCAACTAATTAACACTGCATTTAATGACAAACCAGCATATATACAAGATTTATCCTAAAGGTAGAAAACTTTTAAACTTGAATTTAGCATGCCAGCAAGTGCTACAATAAGGAACTAAGTCTGCAAGCAGGGCACCTGCCACACAATTGAGCGATGATGATTTCCAGCTGCTACAACGTACTCTGCATAAATGAAGTCCCAACTGCAAATTGGAGATAAGATCAGGGCATTTCTGTATGGAAACCAAAATAAGATGACTATGAAAAATATAAAAACAATTAGTTGCATACTGCCTGTCAGTTCCAGATAAAAGCCACTCCCTCCGTTAACAAATACCCCCTCCATCCCAAAATAAGTGACTCAACTTTGTACTAAATTTTTGGGATGAAGGGAGTACTTCAATATGGACTACATACCAACTGAAATGAGTGAACAAACATACTAAAACGTGTCTATATACATCCGATTCAGAAAAAAGTTAAAACAACTTATATTTGTGAACGGAGGGGCTAATTGAATTATAAGGTATTGTTTTTTTATAACTATATGGTATTGTTAGCATTACACAGAGCTGCAGAATTTTGTGGCTTAAATATAGCAGACAACAATTTATGCACAGACCATAAAGAAGTTACAAAAAATACATCAGTATTTATGTGCCATGCCATCAAGATGTTAGCAGCAGAAAATAGGCATAAATTAGTTGAGTTGATGACTACAGCAAGTAAGTAAACACTGATTCCCTAAAATACTCAGGGTACAACCTATTACATGACAACTGGCTCGGCCGTTTGTACAGCCTCATGGTATTTACAACACTTAGAACGAAGCAAACAGAGGAACAACTCACCTGAAATTCGTGACACACACGGAGCGAATGCCAGCATCTGCAGCTGCCCTACACGCCACCGGGACGACATCCGAAACCTGCCCATGGTCAACAGACAACATAATTCTGAATTCAGATGCTGCATGCCAAGGGTTCATGGAGATTTCAGATATCATATAACAGTAGAAATCAACTGGCAGGAGTCGCCAGAAGAGGAACAAAATATTTAAGTACCACTAAGTCGGCCTTGATTGAGTGGAGCCACTCCACTTCAGTCCTGAGTATCGCCTCGCGGGGCACCACGGCCGTCTGATGGTACTGCATTCCGCGGCCACCGTACGATCAGTCAGTCAGCCGCAAGGCGAGGCGGGGATAGTAATAAAGAGAAACGACACGATAGGTGGGGTTGGGATCGGGACCTTCTCGAGGGAGGCGAGCCGGTCGACGGTGAGCGCGTCGGCCTGCACGGCGCCGCAGTCGAGCAGGACCCTGCGGATGTGGAGGCTGGGGGAGTCGATCTCAGTGGTGAAGACGAACTCCGGCGCGGCGGTGACCACGTGCACGTCGTGCCCCGCGCTGATCAGGTGCCTCACCACCTGCGCGATT
This sequence comes from Triticum dicoccoides, assembly GCF_002162155.2. Lineage (NCBI taxonomy): Eukaryota > Viridiplantae > Streptophyta > Magnoliopsida > Poales > Poaceae > Triticum > Triticum dicoccoides. The sequence goes on from NC_041391.1 coordinate 153,865,000, forward strand.
TAATCATAAAAATCCGAGGTCAGGGGAGGACGCGCGCGTCATCGGTCACCCCCAACCGAGAGGAAACAGAGGCGGACCTCGAGGGCGCGGGTGGCGTGGCCGAAGCCGTGGCCGGTGATGTAGTAGGCGAAGACGAGGCGCTGCTGCGCCGGCGGCGGCGCCTCCTCGGCGCCGCTTCCCCGGGCCACCATCCTCCGCGCCGCGGCCGCACCCTCCCTCTCCTTCCTGCTCTGCTCCGGGCGGTGACTGCGCTGGTGTCACTGTGTTGGCGTCTACTGCTGGGAGGACTGGGTCGGCTGATCGGGCCTTCTTATAGTAAGTCGTGGGGCTATCTCATCCTCCTCCCGCGGGACGGGGAGTGAGCGAGAGTCCGGGGCGTGGACGTTTGGTTCTATCCGAGTCCCGCGGCCGGCCCTCTTTTAGTGCCCGGTTTGTTGTGCCGCTATCGCTTATCCTCTTCCGGCGATCTGCTGTGCTGGGTGACGGACTCGTCCGTGTCACGGACTCACGGGCACGCAACGCTCGACTGTGGAGTCAATCTCAGTTTTGATTTGAGCCATGATGAGAGTGACGTGGAGGGAGAGAGGGGTAGAGTAGGATAGGATAGGGGTTTATCTGCAGCAATGATTCCCGCATACCCTCCCATTATCACGGAAAAAAAATTCTATGAGACCAGGTCTCACGGATTAGCAGGTGAGACCCATCCTGATGGATGACACGTGGCATTCGCAAATCACAAAGCATCCATCCCACCCCCACCTGAAATCAGGGAGGGAGAGATTAGATACTTTGTGATTTGTGAATGCCACATGTCATCCATCAAGGCGGGTCTCACCTGATTTATATGAGACCTGGTCTCATATAATTTTTTTCCCATTATCACCCAACGGACACTTGTGTATTCGTCGATCCTGAAAGAAAGAAAATCGAAAATCCCTCCCATTACCACCCAAATACTTGTGGATTCAGGCAGGGCCGAGACTCCGTTAATTAAGGCCCTGTTCGGATCCTCTCCGCTCCACAACTGCAGCTTCCAGAGCGGAGGGAGCGCCAGCACAATTGCTGGGAGCGGCTCAAACCGAGCTCGTCATGCGGAGCAGAGTAAGAGCAACTCTAGCAGACCCCGTATCCCGCCCCGACCCGTAAAATAACCGTCAAAATGCGGGTCGGGGCGGAAAAACTAGTCCGATCAGACCCCGCATCTCGGTCCGGCCCGCAAAAAAATTTAGGGGGCACGGCAAAATCCCGACCCCAACCCGGGAAAACGCAGGTTTCCCCCTCGCGGCTGCGGTGCCCTGCATATTAGCGGAAGCGGTTGGTGGTGGGACATTTCATCCCGCGCTTTCTCCCACCAACCACCTCTCCTCTCCCCCCTCGCGCCGCCGCCCAAGATTTCGACGGAAGCAGCCGGCAGGAGCACGCCGGAAGGCCACCACGCGCACGAGGCCCCCTCCCTCCTCCCCTGTGTCGGCGGGTCACCGGATTTGCAGATCTGCGGCACTTCATCGCGTGGCCGCCGGATTTGGATTTTTCCGACCGCCGGTTGCTGCCCCAGGCGATGGAGTGGTCGGGGAGCCTCTCCCGCAGCCCAGGCAAGGGCGCATCGCCGCATGCAGGGACGGGTTCGCCCTCCCGGCGCCACCGATGATTTGCGGCCATGGATTCGTCCGGCCGTCCACCGGGCTCGGCGCTAGCGCAACGGATGTGTGGCTCGCCGTTGCCACTCATACAGTGCGATGACTGCATGCAGACAGTGTTGCGGCTTACTTCGGCCACGCTGAAGCACCCCGGATGGGTGTTCTTCAAATGCGAAAACGACGGGGTACGTACACTTGGTGTAGCTCGTTTTGATAGCTCATTCTTTGGTTCAATTGCAGATCCTCATTCCGAACATGGTCATTCTTTTCTCTAGGAAGATGAATGCTCATTTTGGTTTTGGGAAGGCCAATACATTGATTTATTGATAGAAAGAAAGTTAATAGATGTTGATGCACTCCTTAGTAGAATAGAAAACAATGATATGGCTGCATGTGCAACTAGAGTGGAAGCAACGTCTACTTCTACCGAACCAAAAATGAAGAATGAAGAATGCAAAATCAAGAATCCGCAGATCAACAATGAGTGCATGGAGAAGATTTTGCTTCAACTAGTGGGAGCAGTTATGAAAGTTGGAAATCTTCTAAAATGCATACTTGTGGTTCTTGTTTTCTTTGGTCTTACTATTCTAGCAAAGATTTGGTGATGTTTTATGTATCCAATATTGTTGAAAAAGCAAAGAAATGCATTATGTTGGATCAAATCAAAGTGCAAATTTAGGTTTTCCGGGCCGGGAGAAGCTGCGCCAGATCAGACCCCGCAAAGCCGACCCGTAAAAAAACATATTCCGCGAATATGTTTTTTTACGGGTCGGCTTTGCGGGGTCTGCATCCGCAGTCGTGCGTGTCGGCCCGCAAAGGCGTTTTTTCATGAACTACAAACATGTTTTACGTGCCGGACGGATGCGGGGTCTGCTAAAGTTGCTCTAAGGAGACTGGAGAGGCTCCGAACGGGCTATAAGATCACCGCCTTCGCCTTGAGTATAAATGGGCGGGCTAGGCGCCTTTCATCTTGTTCCTCTTTCTCCTTGCTCTGAATCGCTTGGTCAAAAGACAAACATGTCGCGTCATGACTTCTTTGGACCAAGATAACTTCAAGGGTGGCGATGTATGAAGAAAGAGACCATCCCTTGGCTCTAGCGGGGGAAATCGTCACCACACTTGACTCGTCTGTCTATTGTAGTATATATATTATTAAAATACAAACAAATAAGACACCGCGTTCTTTTTTTCTTCACATAGGCTAAATTACCTAATCCGTCAAATCTTCGTTAACCACAAAAATCAAGTTCCAAGATCTAAAACAAGATTTATAGAAAATATGTGTAGTTTATGTTGGAAATATGCCCTAGAGGCAATAATAAATTAGATATTATCATATTTCCTTGTTCATGATAATCGTTTATTATCCATGCTATAATTGTATTGATAGAAAACTCAGATACATGTGTGGATACATAGACAACACCATGTCCCTAGTAAGCCTCTAGTTGACTAGCTCGTTGATCAATAGATGGTTACAATTTCCTGACCATGGACATTGGATGTCGTTGATAACGGGATCACATCATTAGCAGAAAGATGTGATGGACAAGACCCAATTCTAAGCCTAGCACAAAGATCGTATAGTTCGTTTGCTAAAGCTTTTCTAATGTCAAGTATATTTTCTTTAGACCATGAGATTGTGCAACTCCCAGATACCGTAGAAATGCTTTGGGTGTACCAAACGTCACAACGTAACTGGGTGGCTATAAAGGTGCACTACAAGTATCTCCGAAAGTGTCTGTTGGGTTGGCACGAATCGAGACTGGGATTTTGTCACTCCGTGTAAACGGAGAGGTATCTCTGGGCCCACTCGGTAGGACATCATCATAATGTGCACAATGTGACCAAGGGGTTGATCACGAGATGATGTGTTACAGAACGAGTAAAGAGACTTGCCGGTAACGAGATTGAACAAGGTATCGGTATACCGACGATCGAATCTCGGGCAAGTACTATACCGCTAGACAAAGGGAATTGTATACGGGATCGATTGAGTCCTTGGCATCGTGGTTCATCCGATGAGATCATCGTGGAACATGTGGGAGCCAACATGGGTATCCAGATCCCGCTGTTGGTTATTGACCGGAGAACGTCTCGGTCATGTTTGCATAATTCCCGAACCCGTAGGGTCTACACACTTAAGGTTCGATGACGCTAGGGTTATAAAGGAAGTTTGTATGTGGTTACTGAATGTTGTTCGGAGTCCCGGATGAGATCCCGGACATCACGAGGAGTTCCGGAATGGTCCGAAGGTAAAGATTTATATATGGGAAGTCCTGTTTTGGTCACCGGAAAAGTTTGGGTTTTTATCGGTAACGTACCGGGACCACCGGGAGGGTCCCGGGGGTCCACCAAGTGGGGCCATCATCCCCGGAGGGCTGCATGGGCCAAGTGTGGGAGGGGACCAGCCCCAGGTGGGCTGGTGCGCCCCCCCCCCCCCCCCCACAAGGGCCCAAGGCGCCTAGGGTTTGGGGAGGGGGTGCTTCCACCTAACTTGGGGGGCAAGTTTCCCCTCTTCCCCCCCTTGGCCGCCACCCTTAGATGGGATTGGGGCTGCCGCACCCCTTGGGGTGGAAACCCTAGAGGGGGCGCACCACCCTCCCTCTCCCTTATATATAGTTGAGGTCTTGAGGGCTGCCAACACATGAGTTTGACCTCTCCCTGGCACAGCCCTACCTCTCTCCCTTCTCCTCTCCCGCGGTGCTTGGCGAAGCCCTGCAGGATTGCCACGCTCCTCCACCACCACCACGCCGTTGTGCTGCTGCTGGATGGAGTCTTCCTCAACCTCTCCCTCTCTTCTTGCTGGATCAAAGCATGGGAGACGTCACCGGGTTGTACGTGTGTTGAACGCGGAGGTGCCGTCCGTTCGGCACCAGGATCTCCGGTGATTTGGATCACGACGAGTACGACTCCTTCAACCTCGTTCTCTTGAACGCTTCCACTTAGCGATCTACAAGGGTATGTAGATGCACTCTCCTTCCCCTCGTTGCTAGTCTCTCCATAGATAGATCTTGGTGACTCGTAGGAAAATTTTGAATTTCTGCTACGTGACCCAACAGTGGTATCAGAGCTAGGGCTATGCGTAGATTCTTTGTACGAGTAGAACACAAGTTGTTGTGGGCGTTGATTTTATTCAATGTGCTTACGTTACTAGTCCAATCTTGTTTCGACGGTATTGTGGGATGAAGCGGCCCGGACCGACCTTACACGTACACTTACGTGAGACAGGTTCCACCGACTAACATGCACTTGTTGCATAAGGTGGCTAGCGGGTGCCAGTCTCTCCCACTTTAGTCGGATCGGATTCGATGAAAAGGGTCCTTATGAAGGTAAATAGCAATTGACATATCACATTGTGGTTTTTGCATAGGTAAGAAAAGTTCTTGCTAGAAACCCATAGCAGACACGTAAAACATGCAAGCAACAATTAGAGGACGTCTAACTTGTTTTTGTAGGGTATGCTATGTGATGTGATATGGCCAAGAAGAATGTGATGAATGATATGTGATGTATGAGATTGATCATGTTCTTGTAATAGGAATCACGACTTGCATGTCGATGAGTATGACAACTGGAAGGAGCCATAGGAGTTGTCTTAATTTATTGTATGACCTGCGTGTCAATGAACAACGCCATGTAATTACTTTACTTTATTGCTAAACTGTTAGCCATAGTAGTAGAAGTATTAGTTGGCGAGACAACTTCATGGAGACACGATGATGGAGATCATGATGATGGAGATCATGGTGTCATTGTTGGAAATATGCCCTAGAGGCAATAATAAATTAGTTATTATTATATTTCCTTGTTCATGATAATCGTTTATTATCCATGCTATAATTGTATTGACAGGGAACTCAGATACATGTGTGCGTACATAGACAACACCATGTCCCTAGTAAGCCTCTAGTTGACTAGCTCGTGGATCAATAGATGGTTACGGTTTCCTGACCATGGACATTGGATGTCGTTGATAACGGGTTCACATCATTAGGAGAATGATGTGATGGACAAGACCCAATCCTAAGCCTAGCACAGAGGTCGTGTAGTTCGTATGCTAAAACTTTTCTAATGCCAAGTATCTTTTCCTTAGACCATGAGATTGTGCAACTCCCGGATACCGTAGGAATGCTTTGGGTGTACCAAACGTCACAACGTAACTGGGTGGATATAAAGGTGCACTACAGGTATCTTCGAAAGTGTCTGTTGGGTTGGCACGAATCGAGACTGGGATTTGTCACTCCGTGTGACGGAGAGGTATCTCTGGGCCCACTCGGTAGGACATCATCATAATGTGCACAATGTGATCAAAGAGTTGATCGCGGGATGATGTGTTACGGAACGAGTAAAGAGACTTGCCGGTAACGAGATTGAACAAGGTATTGGTATACCGACGATCGAATCTCGGGCAAGTACTATACCGCTAGACAAAGGGAATTGTATACGGCATCGATTGAGTCCTTGACATCGTGGTTCATCCGATGAGATCATCGTGGAACATGTGGGAGCCAACATGGGTATCCAGATCCCGCTGTTGGTTATTGACCGAAGAACGTCTCGGTCATGTCTGCATAATTCCCGAACCCGTAGGGTCTACACACTTAAGGTTCGATGACGCTAGGGTTATAAAGGAAGTTTGTATGTGGTTACCGAATGTTGTTCGGAGTCCCGGATGAGATCCCGGACGTCACGAGGAGTTCCGGAATGGTCCGGAGGTAAAGATTTATATATGGGAAGTCCTATTTTGGCCACCGGAAAATGTTCAAGATTTTTCGGTATTGTACCGGAAAGGTTTTAGAAGGTTCCAGAGTGGGGCCCACCTGCATGGGGGGACCCACATGAACGTGGGTAGTGGGAGCAAGGCCCCACACCCCTGGTCAAGGCGCACCAAGATCCCCCCTTAGAAGGAATAAGATCATATCCCGAAGGGATAAGATCAAGATCCCTAAAAAGGAGGGATAACAATCGGTGGGGAAGGAAATGATGGGATTTCTTTCCTCCCACCTTTGCCAACGCCCCAATGGACTTGGAGGGCAAGAAACCAGCCCCTCCACCCCTATATATAGTGGGGAGGCGCATGGGAGCTTCACACGAAGTTCAGGCGCAGCCCTCCCCCTCTCCCAAGTCCTCCTCCTCTCCCGCGGTGCTTGGCGAGGCCCTGCAGGATTGCCACACTCCTCCACCACCACCACGCCATCGTGCTGCTGCTGGATGGAGTCTTCCTCAACCTCTCCCTCTCTCCTGGCTGGATCAAGGCATGGGAGACGTAACCGGGCTATACGTGTGTTGAACGCGGAGGTGCCGTCCGTTCGGCACTAGGATCTCCGGTGATTTGGATCACGACGAGTACGACTCCTTCAACCTCGTTCTCTTGAACGCTTCCGCTTAGCGATCTACAAGGGTATGTATATGCACTCTCCTTCCCCTCGTTGCTAGTCTCTCCATAGATAGATCTTGGTGACTCGTAGGAGAATTTTGAATTTCTGCTATGTTCCCCAACAGTCATGCCGGTGACGATGATGATCATGGAGCCCCAAAGATGGAGATCAAAAGGAGCAAAATGATATTGGCCATATCATGTCACTATTTGATTGAATGTGATGTTTATCATGTTTATGCATCTTATTTGCTTAGAACAACGGTAGTAAATAAGATGATCCCTCATTAAATTTTTAAGAAAGTGTTCCCCCTAACTGTGCACCGTTGCGAAAGTTCGTCGTTTCAAAGCATCACGTGATGATCGGGTGTGATAGATTCTTACGTTCACATACAACGGGTGTAAACCAAATTTACACACGCGAAACACTTAGGTTAACTTGACGAGCCTAGCATGTACAGACATGGCCTCGGAACACAAGAGACCGAAAGGTCGAACATGAGTTGTATAGTAGATACGATCAACATGAAGATGTTCACCGATGATGACTAGTCTGTCTCACGTGATGATCGGACACGGCCTAGTTGACTCGGATCATGTAATCACTTAGATGACTAGAGGGATGTCTATCTGAGTGGGAGTTCATAAGATGAACTTAATTATCCTGAACATAGTCAAAAGATCTTTGCAAATTATGTCGTAAGCTCGCGCTTTAGCTCCACTATTTAGATATGTTCCTAGAGAAAATATAGTTGAAAGTTGAAAGTAGCGATTATGCGGACAGTAGAAAGCTTATGTCCTTAATGCACCGCTTAGTGTGCTGAACCCCAAACGTCGTTTGTGGATGTTGCGAACATCGGACATACACGTTTTGATAACTACGTGATAGTTCAGTTAAATGGTTTAGAGTAGAGGCACCAAAGACGTTTTCGAAACATCGCGGAACATATGAGATGTTTTGAGGGCTGAAATTGGGATTTCAGGCTCGTGCCCACGTCAAGAGGTATAAGACCTCCGACGATTTTCTTAGCCTGCAAACTAAGGGAGAAAAGCTCAATCGTTGAGCATGTGCTCAGATTGTCTGAGTGCAACAATCACTTGAATCGAGTGGGAGTTGATCTTCCAGATGAGATAGTGATGTTTCTCCAAAGTCATTGCCACCAAGCTGCTAGAGCTTCGTGATGAACTATAACATATCAGGGATAGATATGATGATCCTTGAGGTATTCGCGATGTTTGACACCACGAAAGTAGAAGTCAAGAAGGAGCATCAATTGTTGGTGGTTGGTGAAACCACTAGTTTCAAGAAGGGCAAGGGCAAGAAGGGATACTTCATGAAACGGCAAATCAGCTGCTGCTCTTGTGAAGAAACCCAAGGTTGAACCCAAACCCGAGACTAAGTGCTTCTGTAATAAGGGGAACAACCACTAGAGCAGAATTACCCTAGATACTTGGTAGATGAGAAGGCTGGCAAGGTCGATAGAAGTATATTGGATATACATTATGTTAATGTGTACTTTACTAGTACTCCTATTAGCACCAGGGTATTAAGATACCGGTTCGGTTGCTAAGTGTTAGTAACTCGAAATAAAAGAGCTACGGAATAAACGGAGACTAGCTAAAGGTGAGCTGACGATATGTGTTGGAAGTGTTTCCAAGTTTGATGTGATCAAACATTGCACGCTCCCTCTACCATCAAGATCAGTATTAAACCTGAATAATTATCATTTGGTGTTTGCGTTGAACATAGACATAATTGGATTATGTCTGTCGCAATACGGTTATTCATTTAAGGAGAATAATGGTTACTCTATTTATTTGAATAATACCTTCAATGGTCTTGCACCTAAAGGAATGGTTTATTGAATCTCGATCGTAGTGATACACATTTTCATGCCAAAAGATATACGATAGTAATGATAGTACCACCTACTTGTGGCACTGCCATGTAAGTCATATTGGTATAAAATGCATGAAGAAGCTCCATGTTGATGGATCTTTGGACTCACTCGTTTTTTGAAAAGTTTGAGACATGCGAACCATGTCTATTGGTGTATATGCATGAAGAAACTCCATGCAAATGGACCGTTTTGGACTCACTTGATTTTGAATCACTTGAGACATGCAAATCATACCACATGGGCAAGATGACTGGAAAAGCCTCGTTTTCAGTAAGATGGAACAAGAAAGCACCTTGTTGGAAGTAATACATTTTGATGTGTGCAGTCCAATGAGTGCTCAGGCACGCAGTGGATATCGTTATGTTCTTACTTCACGGATGATTTGAGTAGATACTGAGTATATTTACTTGATGAAACACAAGTCTGAATTATTGAATGGTTCAAGTAATTTCAGAGTGAAGTTGAAGATCATCGTGACAAGAGGGTAAAATGTCTATGATAGGATCATAGAGATGAGTATCTGAGTTACGAGCTTTGGCACGCAACAAAGACATTGTGGAAATTGTTTCACAATTAATACCGCCTGGAACACCATAGTGTGATGGTGTGTCTGAACATCATAGTTGCACCCTATTGATATGGTGCGTACCATGATGTCTCTTATCGAATTACCACTATCGTTCATGGGTTAGGCATTAGAGACAACCACACTCACTTTATAGGGCACCACGTAATTCCGTTGAGACGACACCTTTTGAACTATGGTTTGGAGAAACCTAAGTTGTCGTTTTTTAAAAGTTTGGGGCTGCAACGCTTATGTGAAAAAGTTTCAGTATGATAAGCTCGAACCCAAAGCGGATAAAATGCATCTTCATAGGACACCCAAAATAGTTGGGTATACCTCCTAATTCAGATCCGAAAGCAATAGGGATTGTTTCTTGAATCGGGTCCTTTCTCGAGGAAAGGTTTATCTCGAGAATTGAGTGGGAGGATGGTGGAGACTTGATGAGGTTATTGAACCGTCACTTCAACAAGTGTGTAACAGGGCACAGGAAGTTGTTCCTGTGGCGCCTACACCAATTGAAGTAGAAGCTTATGATAGTGATCATGAAGTTTTGGATCAAGTAACTACCATACCTCATAGGGTGACAAGGATGCGTACTACTTCAGAGTGGTACAGTAATCCTGTCTTGAAGGTCATGTTGCTAGACAACAATGAACCTACGAGCTATGAAGAAGCGATGGTGGGTCCAAATTCCAACAAATGGTTAGAAGCCATGAAATCCGAGATAGGATCCATGTATCAGAACGAAGCATGGACTTTGGTGGACTTGCCCGATGATCGGCAAGCCATTGAGATAAATGGATCTTTAAGAAGAAGACGGACGTGGACGGTAATGTCACCGTCTATGAAGCTCGACTTGTGGCGAAGAGTTCTTCACAAGTTCAAGGAGTTGACTATGATGAGATTTTCTCATCTGTAGCGATGCTTAAGTCCGTCGGAATCATGTTAGCATTAGCTGCATTTATGAAATCTGGCAGATGGATGTCAAAACGAGTTTCCTTACCAGTTTTCGTAAGGAAAGGTTGTATGTGATATAATCAGAAAGGTTCTGTCGATCCTAAGGATGCTAAAAGGTATGCTGGCTCCAGCGATCCTTCTAAGGACTGGAGTAAGCATCTCGGAGTTGGAATGTACGCTTTGATGAGATGATCAAAGATTTTGGGTTTATACAAGGTTTATGAGAAACTTGTATTTCCAAAGAAGTGAGTGGGAGCACTATAGAATTTCTGATGAGTATATGTTGTTGACATATTGTTGATCAGAAATGATGTAGAATTTCTAGAATGCATATAGGGTTATTTGAAAAGTGTTTTTCAATAGAAAACCTGGATTAAGCTGCTTGAACATTGAGCATCAAGATCTATAAGGATAGATCAAAACGCTTAATGGTACTTTCAAATGAGCACATACCTTGACATGATCTTGAAGGTGTTCAAGATGGATCAGTCAAAGAAGGAGTTCTTGCCTGAGTTGTAAGGTATGAAGTTAAGAGTTAAAGCTCGACCACGGCAGAAGAGAGAGAAAGGACGAATGTTGTCCCCTATGCTTCAGACGTAGGCTCTATAGTATGCTATGCTATGTACCGCACCGGAAGTGTGCCTTGCCATGAGTCAGTCAAGGGGTACAAGAATGATCCAGTCCTTGTAACAAATAAGGACATGTTTCTCGATTATGGAGGTGATAAAGAGTTCGACGTAAAGGGTTACGTTGATGCAAGCTTTAACACCTATCCGAGTGACTCTGAGTAGCAAACCGGATACGTATAGTGGAGTAACCATTTGGAATAGCTCCAAGTGGAGCATGGGAGCAGCATTTACAATATGACCTAGAGATTTGCGAAGTAAATACGGATCTGAATGTTGCAGACCCGTTGACTAAAACCTCTCTCACAAGCAAAACATGATCAAACCCCAGAACTCATTGAGTCTTAATCACATGATGATGTGAACTAGTTTAGACACTAGTAAACTCTTTGGATGTTGGTCACATGGTGATGTGACCTATGAGTGTTAATCACATGGTGATGTGAACTAGATTATTGACTCTAGTGCAAGTGGGAGACTGTTGGAAATATGCCCCAGAGGCAATAAAAAGTTAGTTATTATCATATTTCCTTGTTCATGATAATCATTTATTATCCATGCTATAATTGTATTGATAGGAAACTCAGATACATGTGTGGGTACATAGACAACACCATGTCCCTAGTAAGCCTCTAGTTGACTAGCTCATTGATCAATAGATGGTTACAGTTTCCTGACCATGGACATTGGATGTCGTTGATAACGGGATCACATCATTAGCAGAATGATGTGATGGACAAGACCCAATCCTAAGCCTAGTACAAAGATCGTATAGTTCGTTTGCCAAAGCGTTTCTAATGTCAAGTATCTTTTCCTTAGACCATGAGATTGTGCAACTCCCGGATACCGTAGGAATGCTTTGGGTGTACTAAACGTCACAACGTAACTAGGTGGCTATAAAGGTGCACTACAGGTATCTCCGAAAGTGTCTGTTGGGTTGGCACGAATCGAGACTGGGATTTTTCACTCTGTGTAAACGGAGAGGTATCTCTGGGCCCACTCGGTAGGACATCATCATAATGTGCACAATGTGACCAAGGGGTTGATCACGGGATGATGTGTTACAGAATGAGTAAAGAGACTTGCCGGTAACGAGATTGAACAAGGTATCGGTATACCGACGATCGAATCTCGGGCAAGTACTATATCGCTAGACAAAGGGAATTGTATACGGGATCGATTGAGTCCTTGACATCGTGGTTCATCCAATGAGATCATCGTGGAACATGTGGGAGCCAACATGGGTATCCAGATCCCGCTGTTGGTTATTGACCGAAGAACGTCTCGGTCATGTCTGCATAATTCCCGAACCCGTAGGGTCTACACACTTAAGGTTCGATGACGCTAGGGTTATAAAGGAAGTTTGTATGTGGTTACCGAATGTTGTTCGGAGTCCCAGATGAGATCCCGGACATCAGGAGGAGTTCCGGAATGGTCCGGAGGTAAAGACTTATATATGGGAAGTCCTGTTTTGGTCACCGGAAAAGTTTCGGGTTTTATCGGTAACGTACCGGGACCACCGGGAGGGTCCCGGGGGTCTACCAAGTGGGGCCACCATCCCCGGAGGGCTGCATGGGCCAAGTGTGGGAGGGGACCAGCCCCAGGTGGGCTGGTGCACCCCCCCCACACACACACACAAGGGCCCAAGCCGCCTAGGGTTTGGGGAGGGGGTGCTTCCACCTAACTTGGGGGGCAAGTTTCCCCTCTTCCCCCCCTTGGCCGCCACCCTTAGATGGGATTGGGGCTGCCGCACCCCTTGGGGTGGAAACCCTAGAGGGGGCGCACCCCCCTCCCTCTCCCCTATATATAGTTGAGGTATTGAGGGGTGCCAACACATGAGTTTGACCTCTCCCTAGCGCAACCCTACCTCTCTCCCTTCTCCTCTCCCGCGGTGCTTGGCGAAGCCCTGCAGGATTGCCACGCTCCTCCACCACCACCACGTCGTTGTGCTGCTGCTGGATGGAGTCTTCCTCGACCTCTCCCTCTCTCCTTGCTGGATCAAGGCATGGGAGACGTCACCGGGCTGTACGTGTGTTGAACGCGGAGGTGCCGTCCGTTCGGCACTAGGATCTCCGGTGATTTGGATCACGACGAGTATGACTCCTTCAACCCCGTTCTCTTGAACGCTTCCGCTTAGCGATCTACAAGGGTATATAGATGCACTCTCCTTCCCCTTGTTGCTAGTCTCTCCATAGATAGATCTTGGTGACTCGTAGGAAAATTTTAAATTTCTGCTACGTTACCCAACAGTTTATACAAACATAGACGTACCGGTCCGGGCAAGTACAGAGACACGATGGAACCATAGGGAGAATATATGAGGTGATACCACCACTTTGATGCTCCCATGATATCAATTCAAAAATTTCAAGTTTAAATGCTTCAAAAAATTCGAAGAAAAATTATTGATGTTCACAACACATGTGGTAAAAAAAGACAAGTTCAGTATGAATAGTGTGAAAAACTGCACTATTCACATCTGATTTTTTTTGGTTTCTCAATGTGTATATTGAATTTGGATCTGAATTTTTTAGAGATTGTAGACAAATGTGGTGTGAACATCCATGATTTTTCTCAGTTTTTTGAAGCATTTAAATTTGAATTATTTGAATTGGTATTATGGGAGCATCTGAAGTGGTGGTATCACCGTGGCTAGCAGCACAGTAGTGTTCCTTTTCCTGCCAGGCATAATTCTTCGTGAACCGGTTTTTCCCTCCCACCATGTTCTCCATCGATCTTTTTGATCTAGTCGGTTTTTTTCCATGATGTCATACTTGGCCGCACCTACCAAATATGCCGCTCAATCATATTAATTAAATTACCTTTTGCAGCACTACATGAACTCCATCTTAATTAACTTACCTTTTCCAATAACATGAAATTACGCCATTCGATTACACACCATATTTCACCGCACCTTCCTCGTACGTCGCTCAATCATAGTCACCGCGGAGCTAGTCAAGGCCGGATTGAAGCAAAAAAACATTTTAAATGAAGCCCAACTCACAACAATGCATTGTTTTTTAGTTTGATAGCATTGTTTGTAGTCTTTGATCCGCACGGCTTTTCTTTGGTAGCTCCGCCACTGATCATAGTACTAATTTACTTACCATGCACGGATCAGGCTACCAAATTATTGAAATAAAAATATTTGACCACAATGGCTACGTACGTACTACTAGTTTAATTAAGTGTACTTCATGTACATGCCCTCTCCCTCTCTCGGACTTCCCCGCATGCAACCAGCTTAAGACTGCCCCGCATTCCCTCATTGAATCCGCGCGTGTGCCGGCAACACGTCCTTCCGCAAGCTGGCAGGCATTTTAGAATACAAAAAATGACTATAATATATTTAATTTACGCATGGTCTTGACTTGTTGTGCTCGCACTGGTAGCAGGAACTAGTACATGTTTTTCTTTATTTATAGCTCTCCTCATATTATTTTTTTGGCTTTGAAGTGAATCATGGTTGTGGACATTATGTATGAATGTGCAGATATCTGTGAACATGAGTTTGATGTGGAATTTGAACTTGAAATATCGGGCTTGCACGTGAACTATACCATGTCCAATGCTTTGTCTGTTATTGTTTGGAAAGTAATTGCTGTTATTACATGACCCCCAAAAAAGTATTTTGTGCCACATCAGTAGATGCACGGACATCACAACAGGCATGCTGACTGGATAAACATTTGAACCTAGCTATTATGAAGGAAATTTTGTATTGACAACAGTTTTAGATAGCAGGAGACGCCTAGCCTGCTCTACCTCTGCTAGCTTATTTCTGGCTTCTTCCATCTCTTCTTTGGCTTGGGTGAAGAGAGCATCTGATTGCTCTTTTCGTTTCTTCAAGAACTCAGCTACATTTTCAAGGGCTGCTGCACACTTTCTTTCAGCCTTTACTAATGCCACGAGGACATGAACAGCTGACGACTCCACCTAGCTTGTGTGTAATCCAGCATCATCTGGGAATTTGCACCTTGTGTCTAATCCAGCATCATTAGAGAACTGGCACCTTGTGTGTAATCTAGCCTCATTTTGGAAACATGATCTCGAGGTTGACCATACTTCCCTCCTCGCAGGAACTGCATCCTGACATGAAGTTACTTCTTTTTTAGATCAATACTCAGAGCAACCTAGATCCATTTAGTAGAAGCCAGATAAACAGAAATCGGAGAACTGAATTAAAAAAAAACAGACTACAAGGTTAGAACACCCACTTCCTACATCAAGCTAAAAACGAAAGCATTAGGACGATTAAGACTTTTTTTATTACACATCGAAGAACACCAAGCTTAAAAGAAACAGAAACTACAACATATACACGTCGAAGAACACGAGGCTAAACGGAAGTAATTAAAAGGGTGTTACTTACCAAAGCTCGTTTTACAGGTTCGGTGCAGCTCCTCTTTAACTTGCCACGCTCCTTGAAGATGTCCTCAATATCCCGTGTTTGGTCTTCATTGCTCCTCTACATGTTCGCACTCGTGGTTTTAAAATCTCAACATGGCAAGAAAAATATACTACTAGTAATACTCGCGCATCTTGTGGGCAATATTAAAGCACTCGTCTGCCATGTTAGAACATCTCCAATAGAATCGCAACGCGCGACGCTTTAAAAAAGCATTTATAGTGGTGAGATCGAGAAGTAGAGATAGAGAGTAGAGACTAGAGAGTAGAGGATAGTTCTCAGCATAGATAGATAAGAAAAAGATAATTCAACTACTCCTCATCGTCCGACTCCTCCTCGGTGATGTCCTCCTTCGACGTCTGACTGTAGGCGTGAAGATGCCGATCGTCGTCTGATTCCCAGGGCGACGCTACTCCTAGCCTCATGTTGAATTAGCATCCGCTTTTCACCTATGCTTGTCCTCGCGATAGGCGGCTCGCTCCGCCCTCCTCTTATCCCTCTCCGCCCTCCTTTGCGCGTAGAACTCGCGCTCGTTGATGATGTCCTACGGGAAGTGTTGGCGCCACAGCGCCATGGCTTCCTCGTGCCGAGATGGTGCTCCTGCCTCCGGTTGTCGTGACGATCCTCGTCGGTGCTAAGCCGCGGCAAAGGCGCGACCTCCTGCGCCCGCTCCCGCGTCGGCATGTTGGGGAAGTTCAATGTTCTATGAGGCCACCGGAGGCGCCACGCCGCCGTGTTGTATGCGCGGGCGGCCTCGTTGGCGGTGTCGAAATTGTCGAGGCCGAGGCGCATCCAGCGGAACCGGATCTCGGCAGAGAAGCTGCCGGAGGGGCGCGCGCGGACGCCACGGTATCCCCAAGTTTCCCGGCGACGCGGCGGCATGGTGGCACGGCGGCGGCGAGGCGAGAAAGAGCGGGGAGAGAGCGGTGGCGAGGCACAGAGCGGGGAGAGGGTGGTGGCAAGGCACAGAGCGGTGGGAGGGCATTGGATTTTATAAAGCGCGCCGGATGCAGCGCGCCAAAACTAGCGCACGCCCGACCGCTTTTTCCCCCGCGCGCGCGATCCTGTCCCGACGTCTCTGCTATCTCTACTCTCTTCTCTACTGTTATATTTATTTAATATTTAATATTTATCTCTACTTCTCTACTGTCTACTTTTTTTTCTCTATACTTTTTTTTCTTATAAAAAACAGAGTTGGTGATGATGGTGTGCCTGCCATCCTGCAATATAGGCCGTCTGATTTATATCTGACAGATAGGAAGGAAACAAATGGGAATTTTGCAATAAGATACCCATACCCCTCTCCAGATTTGCAAATAAGGCCTTCCCTCGTTCATCCTTTTCTCCCACAAGATAAACTACTCATACAAATGCATCTTGATGCGTGCAACACGTGGGCATTTGGCTAGTTCTAAAAAACCTCCCATCATTTGCCACACTACTGGTTGCAGATGAAAAACTACCCAAGCACAGCGCAATACAGGAGCGACGCACAATTACAAGTTGATATTCTTTTGGACAATGGAGGCTATAACCAATTAGTTTTACGGGAACAATCAATAGCACCCAGGAATTTTGAAGGGTAGGTACGAACAAAATTAGAACTGCACATGTACTGCTAAGTGATTCAATACACACATTACCAATCGAGGAGGAGAACGATGGTCGAAGCGGCCTTTGTGAGTCATGGTCGGCAACGGGAGTCAGTTCATTGTCCATGACGGTGGTGCTTCTGCGCTTGGCGTCGGCTTCCGGGAAGCAGATCTGAGACCGTGGAAGACGATGCCGGGGAAGAGGCTCCATGTACGACGACAACGGTGGACTGTCTCCAGTGCAGCATAGCAGGTCGTCGATGAGGCAGATGCGCTGTGGTGCACGAGTGTGCCGATGTAAAGGGGAGGAGCACGAAGGCTGCGGTGCCATGGATAAGTCTATTTTGCGGTGGGGATAGAAAATGGGGAGTATTCAGGTGTACTACTTTGGGTGCCGAGGTGGGGTTGGCTGGGTAGGGTGAACCTGAAGTTACGAAAACAGCCCCCTACCAAGCGTCGTCCGTAGGCCTGTTCCGAAGGCTATGATGGTAACTTCCCAATGCTCGAATCAGGATCGCGGGAGATTTTCCCGCCGACCTCAAAATTTTGTGTCACTGAACTCCCCGTGTGGCGTGTTGAGTGATTCGGCTAAGCAACTAGCGAGTAGTAGTAGTAAACTCTGCATATTAGGTTTGACCAAAGTAAAACTTCCTAAAGTTTGACCAAGTTTATAGAAAAATATAAACATTTACCATAACAAATATGTATGATGTGAAAATACATTCAATAATGAATCTAATGGTATTTATTTGTTATTGTATATGTTAATATTTTTTGTTATAAGCTTTCTGAGAGTTTACAAAACTTGACTTTGACCAATGCTAATACGCGGACTTAAATAAAAACAGAGGAAGTACACATTTGTTTTCTTAGTTTGTAGTGAACTAATCATTTGTTGAAATTGTGAAATAAATATATTAGGCTATTGACTTCGAATGTAATGGTCTATACAATTCAATAGTTACAATCATTGTCGAATCCCAAGATGTATACAAGGTCTATAGTACATCACAACATGCTCAAACTCACATAATCCCAGTCAAATGAGAATCTAAATGCATTTCATAGTTATTACGATGCAACAAAACCAACCATAACTCTACATCAGCCATTATAGAAGCAACATTTTGACATATCCCAATGTGTGAATGAAACGTGCAGAGAGAGCTTTTGAAGATGGAGCAGATAGGGCGGGAAAGATTGAATGTATGTGGACGAGAGAGTAGGAGACAAACCTAACGAGACAGAGAGAGAGATAGAGAGAGAAAGAGAGAGGAAGAAGTTAGGTCTGTGAGAAAGATGGAGACATGTAATATACGTGAGATGCGTGTGCATCCGGATTCTGTATACGTGGAAGGAGAAGAGACAACATGTTTGATGAGAGAGCTGGAAAAACATGGACGAGAGGGGAAGGATCTCGTGGGTTGAGGGATTGATAATTTTGTGCGGGGGAGAGAGGGATTGGTAATTTTGTGCGAGAGAGAGAGAGAGAGGGTGGGGGAGGAGTCAGTCAGCCATCATCACATCACCCTGCTTCCAAATGGCCCTGCATTCTCTAGCGCGGTGTGGTCACCATCTTCGATCTGCTAGATGCCCTCTTTGAAGATTGAGGTGTTGTGCATGTTGGGGTGCAAAGAGGCACAAGCTAGAGTGGTCGCCGTATAACCTTGGATGGGGATGAATTGTGTGCTCGGGGGAGGGTGTGTGTGTGTGTTGTGCTATGTGTGTCTCTGTGTGTGTGTCAAATATTGAGAGAAAACAAACCTAAGGAGAGAAATGGGTATTCACAAAGAGATTGCGCAGGCCTTGAGGTGGGCAGGGGTCAGGTGAGGGTGTCAAAATATGCGCGTTGATGCATGTGTTGCATGCGATCGTGCGAGGGACGGACGAATCGAGAGAGATGGTTGTTGTCGGATTTCGGGTTCCGGCAGACCCTTGAGGTTCGAACTCTGGGGTGCGCGCGAAGATCTTTCCCCTACCAGCTCGCGTCTCGAAGCCTCGCAAGGAATCTAAGCTAGAAAGAAGAACACACAAGGGACACAAGGTTTATACCGGTTCAGGCCACCATTATGGTGTAATACCCTACTCCAGTGTGTGGTGTGGTCGATTGCCTTAGGGGCTGATGATGAACAATACAAAGGGGGGAACAGCTTCGCGAGGGGCTGTTCTTGAGCTGGTACGATGAACTGCTTGGGTGAGTTCAATCGCTTCTCTCTCTCTCTCTCTCTCTCTCTCTCTCTCCGATTGATCCATCCCTAATCGATCGATCAACCCCTTTGCCCTGTGGTGGCTAGCTCTATTTATAGATGGAGGCCCTCGGCCTCTTCCCAAATAATGAGCAGGAAGGGCGCCAACAATTGGCCATTTTGAAGGGGAACATCTAGTACACTTATCCTGACTAAAGTTGGTCTACGTCTGCCAAAGGCTCTAACGATGATGCCGTCCAGGGCTCCACGATGACCTCCATCCTGCCGTTCTGCTGGTCTTGGTCTTGTTGCACCGAAACGGTAACCTTTGTTTGATGCCTTGGCCTGTGCTTGCCCCCTTTGCACCGAAGGGGAAACAAGGACACTGTGCAGGCTGGCGCCCGCCTGGTGCCCGCCTGGTCTCGATCGTCATGGCTTGCGTCACGGGCTCCTCGCGAGGTATCCTGCCTTGATCTCTCCACCTCCTCGCGAGCCTGCCTGATGAGGCTGCCCCTGAGGAAGCTTCCTGTCGTTCGCCCCGCGAGGCTTGGCCCCTCGCGAGGGTCTTGAGCTTGAGCTGATGAAGCTGGGCTGCACTGGGCCTATGCTTGAGCCATGCCACAGGCCGCAGGCAGGCAAGTCTGGGGACCCCCGTTCCCAGAACGCCAACAGTAGCCCTTGGGCCCAAGGCGCGCCCGGACTTGGCTTAGCAGAGAAGTGAAGGGGCAAGCGTGAAGCACCGCGGTCCCCAATAGCCTGCGGCCTTGGGCTCCGCATGGCGATTGATTGGACGTGGGCGTCTCCGCTTCCCCATGATGCCTCGGCAACCGCACGACTTGACAAGTCCCTGCATGCAAAAATGGGTCATGATTACCTGCGATCGTGGTGGCCGACGGTTGGCCTTCTCCGGCTATAAGTACGGAACGGCGCGAGCCCTTCCAGTTCATCCCTTCCTGCTACTCCTTTTCTTCTTCTTCCTCGCCCTTGCTCCACCTTACGCCAATGGCGCCTATCCGCCAGTTTTCCACAGAAGAGAAGGGAAAGGCCCCCCGAGAGGGCCCCGACCCGCTTCCGCCGAAGAAGCGGCCAGTCCTCTGCCACCGGGATGAGGGTGCTCGACGGGAGGCATCAAGCCCTTGGTACAAACGATCGCCTCCTGGGTTTCCGCTGCCCTTGTACGCCCAAATCGAGGGCCCTGGAGGAGAAGGCGTCGAGCGACACCGACGGTGCCGCCGCCGACGCCGGCGAGTTACGGTGGTGCGCGTCATTCCTCCTGGAGTCCATGCCGAGGGCTCCTCTCGCGAGCTTGTGCTTCACGCCTCCATGCCTCCTCGATCTTGGATTCACCTTCCTCCCTCCTTCGCCTTCGAGATTCCGCCGAGGGGGCCTTGGGAGCTCTGGCTGCAGTACGCTGACTGAAACACCCCTATGACCGGGGCGGAGGTCGAGGTTGTTGCCCCGGGCAAGGTCTTCCTGACCCGTGGCTGGAGCGAGATCGCCCGGGTCTGCCGGACGGGGGGCGCCCTCATAATCCATCTCGAATACGATGGCGCCTCCTTGCTGTTCTTCAAGGTCTTCGACGCGGAAGGACGCCGGCTGGAATGCTGCCCCAAGGAAAGCGGCCAGGGCATCGGAGTGGCGAAGACCAGGCCTGCCAACTGCTTCCCCATCAGCTCCTCAGGCAGCAGCGGAGGAGCCGGAGGGTCCAGCGACTCCGTCGAGCTTCACGTGACTCCAGAGACGAGCGACGACAGCTACGAGCCCCCAAGCTCGCGTCGCGCCCGGAGTAGGGCAGCTGCATCAGGCCGCCGACGCCACTGATCTGGATGGGGTTGGCACCGGCGCCTGACGGCCCACTGTTGATGATGGCGTCTCCTGCGAAGGTGCGCGTAGTTATTGCTCCTTAGGATAGCACCTTTTGTTCCCTGCGAGGAATCGAAATGACACCCCACGGGGGTATGTAAGGCGCATGTCATGTTTTTGCGAATATTATATCCTTATTATGAATCGATGCAAGATGCTTGTCCTGTCCCGGCTCGGCTCCCTCCTTCTTTCCTCACGAGGGCTTGGTGCTCTATGCTGACAGGTCCCTGTCCCCAGGCAGGCTTCAGCTGTCGCTGGTATGCCAGGTCGTGATGCCGTGGTCAAGGCCAGGAGGTGAGCGGCCCAAGGTCCAGTAAAGAGCCCTTGAGTCGCGGTGCTCAGGAGGTCCCCTTTAGCGCTCAAGCAGCCTTCGCTGGGCAAGAAAGGTAGGCAACATTGTCGTGACAGAGCTGCACTAGGCAAGGGTTTAGCACTGACTCGGTTCAGTTTTGCATGACTTATCTGGTAGGTTTGGAGTAGTTTTCGTCGAGGTGCTGGGCCTGCGTGGCGGTAGCTGAGGTGTTGCTGGGTTAGGTCCTCGTGAGCTTCTTCCCTCCTCCCTGCACTTTATTTCATGCTCTACGTCCTCAGGTCCCGGCCCTTAAGCGAGCTCAGCCGCCGCTGGTATGACAGGTCGCGATGCCGTGGGTCAAGGCCAGGGGGTGAGGGCTGGAGAGCCAGTAAGAGCCCATGAGTCGCGATGCTCAGGCGCCCCCCTTTTAACGTGCAAGTGGGTCATGCCAGAGAGAGGGAGATAGAGCTCGTGACGTCCCCAGCGTTACTTCTGGAGTGGGTCTTGCATACCAATCACGAGGGGAAACAAGGTTTGTCGTTACGGTTGCCAGCCAACCATTGGTCGCTCCGAGGGAGTGATTGGGGCACTGAGGGCCTGGTGAGGTGGCGCCTTGCAGGGCTGCCGTGGCCAGAGCTCGACCACTCAGATTTATCGGTGTTGCAGGGATGGACCCGTATGCAAGTGCCGTGCCAGAGCGAGTAGCTCCAAAGGTAGGTGTCAATCGAGCAGGCGATTAGGTCAAGCATGTTAAGCATGAAGGAGCAAATCCATTTAGATAGATGCAGAAAAAGCAAACACCACTGGGTCGGGCCCAAGCAGCTTGGGGATAATGCAGCCCGAGGGGCGCCCCCAACAAGGTAGGAAAAGAGCATGAGCAAAACGGATACATGCTGCAGGGACGGACCCACGCGACCTGGGAATGATGCAGCCATGTGGGCGCTCCGAGCTGAAAATGAAACTTTGAAAGATGTCACCTGATACTGTTGGAGATGAAGTGATGCTGAAGCAGCGGATGACGCACGGTGAGGAAGCTGATCCTCACGAGCCTCCGGGGCCTGGAGCCTCGGGAGGCTCCGGGGGCACGGGTGGATCTTCGAGGACCATCTCCATCTCCGCCAGGACCGCACAATGCCTGACCTCCTAAGCCTCCAGGATGCTCCTCAGCAGGCGCTGATGAGCTGTGGCCGCATTCGGCAGGCCGAAAGGCATGCGAACGTAGCTGTGGGGTGGACCCTCACAACGCCCCACGCGCGAAGGCCAGAGGCGCTCCTGAGACGCGGTTCGGTTGAGCCCTGGTACGTCGATGCAGACACGCAGCCTGCAATCCTCGCCTGGATGGGGGGCTACGGCGGGTAGGCGGCAGCTGCCGTGCATGACTCTTGACTCCTGTAGCTCCTGAGTGTTTCTCGCGATGAACTCCTGAGGGTTTGGCCCTCCTTGGCTCATACCTTCCTGAGGGAAACGCGCCTTGAAGCACGCCTCTAGGTGGTGCCCGAGCGCCTCCCTCGTGACCTTGGAAAAGTCGGTGGCTCTCCAAGAAAGAGCCCCCGAGCCCTGCCCGAGGAGGGCGTCGGGCGCGCCTTCCTATGCGACAGAAGGTGGCGCCCCCTGAACGGGCGTGAGTCCTGACGCAACACCTCCGGAGGTGCCTGCCTCCTGATGGCTTGGGCCAGGCGAAGCCTTCTTCTTCTTTGGGACCGCCTCGGGAAGTCTCACGCTCCTGTGATCTGGGTCTTTGATTGCCGTGGCTTAGAATGCACGCTCAAGAGAACACACTGCATCCCTTTCCTCACAAGGCACTGTGATGACTCCACCTCTTCCTGGCATCTTGAGGACATCGTAGCCATGGTGAGTCACTGCCATGAACTTGGCCAGGGTTGGGTACCCGAGGATGGCATTGTATGGCAGGCGAATGTGGGCGACGTCGAATTCAATGAGCTCGGTGCGGTAGTTGTTGCGCTGCCCAAAGGTGACTGGAAGGCGAACCTGCCCTATCGGAACAGTGGAACCATTAGTGACTCCTGAGAAAGGCTTGGTCGGCTGAAGCTGATCATATGGCACTTGGAGATTGTTGAATGTCTCGACGGATAGGACGTTGAGTCCTGCTCTGCCATCGATTAGGGTCCTGGTGACTTGCACATTACTGATGAGTGGAGAACAAAGCATCAGGAGGACTCCGGTCGTTGCTGCGCACTTGAGCTGATCCGCTGAGCTGAACGTGATAGTGCACGCAGACCACCTAAGAGGACGCATGGCCTCAAGCTTGGGGAGGACTGCATTCACCTCGCGAGCAAACTGCTTGAAGATGCGCTATGAGGCTGGGGCTTGGGCACCGCCCAGGATGCAAGCGATTGTGCGCGACTCCTAGAAGCCCCCAGCCCCCTCGTCCTGATGCTGATCTTCATTCCTCCTTGGCAGTGGTGGCAGAGGAGGGAGGCCTGAGTTGTCGTGCGGGCGGTCCTCACGAGGCTGATCCCTCCAACCTCCCTCGCAAAGCTGGTCCTACCAACGGTCCTCGCGAGGTCAGTCACGCCACCCTTGGCGAGGGCCACGGTCTTCCCATCATCCTCCACCTCTTCCTCCTCCTCGGCCATAGCCTCGATCGTTGTGCTCGGGGCGTCGGCCGATACGCCCATCTCGCACGGCCCTGAGCTCTTGGCATTCATTGGTGTTGTGGGTGTGGAGGTCGTGATACACGCAGTACCGGCTGCCCTTGGATGACTCAGGCTGATCCCTGCCTCGCTTGGTGTCTGGCTCTGCTGCGAGCACAACATCTCCCTTGTGCTTCACGTCCTTGACTCTGGGCTTCTTCTCTTCTAGATCAGCAGCCGAAAGCTCGAGGAGGGGAGACGCCCTTCCTCAGTCCTGGCGCACTTGGTCGCCAAGTTGAACAGCTCCAGGGATGTGCATAGGTCTTCATGGATTGCTAGCTCCTCTTTCATCTTGATGTCGCGCACGCCATCGGAGAAGGCTGAGATGATGGCTTCCTTAGTCACCCTGGGGATCTTTGAGGCGAGTGTTGTTGAAGCGCTGGATGTACTTCTGCAGGGTCTCTCCTGGCTGTTGCTTGATGCGGCGCAGGTCACTCATGGCCGGGGGCCGGTCGCGAGTGCCTTGGAAGTTGGCGATGAAGCGAGTGCGCATCTCGTCCCAGGAGGAGATCGTGCCAGGAGCCAGGTTCAGGAGCCAGGTGCGGGCATCGTCCTTGAGCGCCATGGGAAACCAGTTCGCCATGACCTTTTTGTCCCCGTTAGCCGCCTCGATGCCTAGCTCGTAGAGCTGGAGGAACTCCGCGGGGTCGGTAGTACTGTTGTAGCGAGGGGGCAGGTCAGGCTTGAACTTGCCAGGCCATGCGACGCTACGCAGCTCGGCAGTGAAGGCGCGGCGGCCTGCGGTGGCCACCGGAGCCCTCTGCTGGAGTTGGGCTTGCTCCTGGAAATTTCCACGCGCCGCCGCCTGGAGCAGCGCGGGGTCTTGACGTGGTGGCGCAGGGATGCGGTCATGGCGCACCGGTGCTGGGAGCACGCGGGCACCTTCTTGGGGACAAGGGATTTCTTGGCAACTCCTTTCTTGTCACGCGGGCACCGAACGCGGAGGGTCTCGTCCTGGGGCCGCGCGCCTTGGAGCCAGGGCACCTTCTTGGGGAGGAGGTGGCGGAGGCACCTCTTGACCCTCGCCTCCTGCGCAGGATGGAGGGCGAGGCAGCAAGAGAGATGGCACAGGAGAGCCCCCTGCGGCGATGACGAGCTCGGTGATGCGGGCGAGCCAGTCCTCGTAGAGGTCGTCGACGGGACGGTAGTGCAGGAGCTCACGCGCCAGGAGCAGCACAGTGTGCGCGTCCGTGGGGGCACGACGGGCGTGGGACGATGAACCGGCTGGAGTCAGCGACGGGGTGGCGGTGCGGCCTTCCCGCCGCACCAAAGGATGCAAGGACGAGGCATGTTGCTTGTTCCCCGCCGGGCCGGTGGCGGCGTTGGCAGCAGGCGACGAGGAACAACGGGGGCGTCCGCCGACGGGCGCTGTCTGGGTGACGCGGGTGGCGAGAGCAGCCCGACGCTCGACACGAGCCCGGCGAGCGTCAGCCATGGATACGACGGAAGATCACGCGCGACCAACGGAAGAAAGATTCCGGCGCACCCCTACCTGGCGCGCCAAATGTCGGATTTCGGGTTCCGGCAGACCCTTGAGGTTCAAACTCTGGGGTGCGCATGAAGATCCTTCCCCTACCAGCTCGCATCTTGAAGCCTTGAAAGGGATCTAAGCTAGAAAGAAGAACATGCAAGGGACACGAGGTTTATACTGGTTCAGGCCATCATTGTGGTGTAATACCATACTCCAGTGTGTGTGGTGGTGGATTGCCTCAGGGGCTGATGATGAACAATATAAAGGGGGGAACAGCCTCGTGAGGGGCTGTTCTTGAGCTCGTGCGATGAACTGCTTGGGTGAGTTCAATCGCTTCTCTCTCTCTCTCTCTCTCTCTCTCTCTCTCTCTCTCTCTCTCTATCTCTCCGATCGATTCGTCCCTGATCGATCGATCTCCCCCTTTGCCCTGTGGTGGCTAGCTCTATTTATAGAGGGAGGCCTTGGGCCTCTTCCCAAATAATGAGCAGGGAGGGCGCCAACAATTGGCCATTTTGAAGGGGGGCATCTAGTACACTTATCCTGACTAAAGTTGGTCTACGGCTGCCAAAGGCTCTGACGATGACGCCGTCCTGGGCTCCACGATGACCTCCAGCCTTCCGTTCTGCTGGTCTTGGTCTTGTTGCACCGAAATGGTAACCTTTGCCTGATGCCTTGGCCTGTGCTTGCCCCCTTTGCACCAAAGGGGAAACAAGGACACTGCGCAGGCCGACGCCCGCCTGGCGCCCGCCTGGTCTCGATCGTCATGGCTTGCGTCAGGGGCTCCTCGCAAGGTACCCTGCCTTGATCTCTCCACCTCCTCGCGAGCCTGCCAGATGAGTCTGCCCCTGAGGAAGCTTCCTGTCGTTCGCCCCGTGAGGCTTGGCCCCTCGCGAGGGTCTTGAGCTTGAGTTGATGAAGCTGGGTTGCACTGGGCCTATGCTTGAGCCACGCCGCAGGCCGCAGGCAGGTAAGTCTGGGGACCCCCGTTCCCAGAACGCCGACATTTGTTGTGTTACGGATGCTCCTCTCTCTCTCTCTCTCTCTCTCTCTCTCTCTCACACACACACACACACACACACACACACACACATACACAAGTAAACTAGAAGACCGTTCCCTCATGTATACACAACGTATCGACATCTGTCTATGTCTCACTCATGCATGATCATTTGCACATTCACACCTCTCTATGTATGTATCACACGCACACCGTCTCCATATTGCCCTTCTGCCACAACACACATATGGACACATACACACGTTCTCTCTCAGTCACACACACAAAATCAGTATTAAAAAAAACTAGGGCGCACCTAAAACGTCCAAATCCAAATAAACATGAACTGGAGCTAAATTCAAATATATGGAAATATTGCAGCGTCAAGAACTTTTCCAGGAAAAAAAATTGAGTAATATTCGGGGACTGTTTTCACACGCACAAAAAGGTTCGGTGGATGTCCTTCGAGCGCGACACAGTGACGCACCGTTTGATCGACCGCACGGCCGCGGTTCACGCGCTTGCACAGGATTCTGTATTGTGGCTGTGGTACTAACTAATAAAAGCGCTGCCTAAGTCTAATGTTTACGTGTACTAGTACGGTTTCTTTTAAGTTTGACCAACCTTATATAAAACTACAGTAAGCTCCCACACGCGCACTCATCAATATGCCGCTGCCGCTGTTGTGCATGCCAGCGCCCGCTTGCTCCAGCCAACAATTTCTCGCCCATCTCCGCCATTTCGCCGCCATCCCTGTGCCATGAAGCTGAAGGCTCGCCCGCACACGTCGTCTACAGTCCCTCCTCGTGATGCCGCCGCACTGCCAAGCACACAAGCAGCTGGTGGAGCCGCGTCTATGCACGCAGCGTACGAAGAGGAGGATAAGCGCGTGCTCCAGCACGCCGACAAGGAGGAACTAGCGTGTCATTGTCGTCTCCGCCCGCACGGAGGAGGCGCGCATGGTGGCTGTCACGACGGAACCCGGTCGCGCGCGCGTCGAGCCTGCAAACCGGGTGCGGACGCGGAACTACCTTCGAGACCTTGAATGCCACGTGGATCCTGCAATCTGAAGGAGCAATTTGGGTCAGTCGACTCTTGTGAACCGTTTGATGCAATATGGATGGCTAGAAGGGCTTCTTCCACCTCTTATGCCGTCCTCTTCCTTCGCTCCGTCGAACTTCTTTCACAAAGTGACTGACCCAAATTATACTACTAGTACGAACATATTAAGTACGGTAGGAACACAAAGATACGAGCAGTAGTACCAACTACAAGAAGAACAGTAGTAAGACATAGTACTAGTACTATTGTACGTACTAAAGAGTTCAAATAACGAGAGATAACATAAACATAGTTCTGCTGGGGCCTCAACACAACACACCCTTGAAAATAAACTAAGCAACTAGTCTGCTTGACACAGCAGTAGAACCAGCATGAGCGACGGCACTGCCACCTACTCGGAGTCCGTGTCCACGTCCTTGACTTCGTCCTCATCCCTCTTCCTCTTTCTCTTCGCCGACGCTTCTTTGCTTGAACCGGACACTGGGCTCTGCTTCTTCATCCAACCCTTGTAGATATTTAAACAAAGGCAGGCATCCATTGCTGCGTACAGGATGTGATCTTCATCTAATGTCTTCGACTCCCATGCATGATGAAACTCGTGATGAGGTTTCTTCAGTTTAGCGTATGAAGGATCAATCATGGCTGCTGCCAGGGTCAGCATTGAAGGTTGAGAGGAGGACACCAGCCTTGCCTTCTGGAGATCGAAGGGCTGGCCTACAACGAGACCTATCTGATGCAGGACATCCCTGTCGTTCTTAAAGTCTACAGTAACGAATTTCACTCTTTTGTCCTTCAAGAAGTTCTTAAAATCCTGGCACTCAAGGTCGGCATGGCATATGTGGTAGGCCAAGCAAACATTATGTACACAAACCTGGATCACGGCGGGCTTCTTCCTCTCTTCGTCCTTTAGATCCTTCTCTCGTCCCATGACTATGGTGTACTCAACATCTAGCCTAGCGACCCACTCATATGTTGAACTGTTGAACATGCGTAGGAAGCGAGCAAGCCATGCTTTCACCGTCGCGGATCCACGTGTGTAGATGACGATGAACTCATCGCCGGTGATGGCTCTAACCTGGTACTCAGCGGCGACCATGGAGATTTGGGAGGCCATGGATTTTGGAGGAGGGTTAGGAGAAGTTGAACTGTTGTACCCCGCAAAAAAAACTAGGAGCGAACTAATGTGAAAGGACGAGACAACTGGGAGCGAACTGCTATAAGGTAGAAGAGGGGGACGAGTAGGGCGTGCGAACGGCGTGGGGTTGCTGGCTTGCCCGGTGGATAAATGGCTGCAAGCCCCCAAAGAGTTCTCGAGAACTATGTAGGACCCACTAGATGTCATGTCTACTAGACCCATATCGTAGGCCTGATGGTATAGCTTTTGCCTGTTCGCACGCCATGTTGGCGCGTGGATGTAACTTCACTTAATTCCGTCAATCGTCGTGCCTCCCACGACCTTCGCCTCTCTCGCGCGGTCGCGCCCATTGAGACTTCGACCGGCTATAAATGAGCAATTTTTTTGCCTACTCCGCATGCATGATACTCCCTCTGGTCCTTTTTACTCCTGTCAACCGTTTGCAAAGTGTTTGACCAAATTTATACTGGAAATATCAATATCTACAATACTGATTATAATGAGTATAAGAACTACGATTTATAATGAGTGTAAAAATATTGATTTGACATTGTGAATATTGATACATTTTTCTATAAGTCTGGTGAAAGTAGAGGTACATTGACTTCAAACGAAACTTAAATGCACAATGCAGACTAGTTCCTCCGTCTAGTTGCGTGCCATGTCCTATCTTGTCATCACAACAGGTTAGCTATTAGAGTACTACTACCTCCCTTCTAGTTTAAAGGGCTCGATTCAAAATTTTCACCTACTCTTAGCAAGATAGTAGAGGCGGTGGAATAGTTTTTGAAGTTTGCAAAAGTACTCAACTAATGTTGTCGTTCTTCACAAAAAATGTGTTTACCAATGCATGCATGAACACTAGTTACTCTAACCCCCCCCCCC
>NC_041391.1:153894945-153902490 GCF_002162155.2 Triticum dicoccoides
TTTGATTCTTTGCCACATCAGCATGTTTGCTATTCCCGTGTGCATGATACCAGCTAAGATACCACCATTATGATCAGCCTTAATCATCACATGCAATAATTTAGTGCACCTTGAAATATGAACATGTGTGGGGCGTGTATGTTTTTAATGACTTGAGACTATACCTAGCCCGGCATGCAAGATGACTTATTATGCACCGTTCCCCATACCTGCAGGAAGCCCGTTAGTCTCCAAATCTTTTCCTCTCCATGTGTGGAAACAATATGCCTGCCAAACTCTCCTTCTCCCTCCGGCGGTCCCACCACTCCACCCCGTGTGAAAAAATCTGCATACATGACTCTCCTCCCCCCACGCTTGTCCAATCTGTTGTGACCAGCAATTTTTCCACCCCTTCCCTCCCCCGTAATTTACTCCAACAAATATGCCCACGTAGTTCTTATGTTAATCACGCAACATATCTTTCAGGACGCTGCTTCAGTTACATAACTGCAGGTGCATTGGGTCACTGACATATGGGCCCAACAAGAATCTGGCCCACATGTCAGCGATGCAGCTGGACCTGTAGTTAAGTCAGTGCAGCTCAGTCCATATCTTACGTAGGTGTGACATTGCTCGCTATAAATACTGCGCCTCCCACGGCATTCGGAAGAATGCTCGCGTTCATCACTATCTCCTCCCCCTCCCTCTCACGTCGACCACCATGGCATCGTCCCTCCCAAGCCCTAAGCGCCGCTCGCTGCACCGCCCGGATGGTCACGCATCGCCGTTCCGTTCCTCGCCGCCACTAGTTGAGGAGGACGCGTCGGTGTTCCACTCCTCGCCGCGACGCGTCGAGGTGGACGCATCGGCGTTCCCAATCTCGCCAGCACGCGTGTCGGCTCCCCGTTACGAGGAGAACACCGCGCCGCCCACCGAGCCCCCCCAGCCTTGAGGAGCTTTGGAAAGAAATGGATGTCACCCTGTGGGAGGCTTTGCCACCGGCAGAGCACGCCAAAATAGAGGCAGAGAAGAAGGCCGAGGAAGAGAAGCGCGCCGCGGGGCAAACTGCCTGGCAGCTCTATGTCGCATCCGAGAGAGTCAGGCAATTGGCTATTTGGCATAAGGCTCGTGCAAGGGCCGTGAGGGTGGCAGAGGACGCTCGTGCCAAAGCGCTGAGTGCAGTCGGGACCAAGCGCCTCATCTACGCTTGGCGGTACATGGACCGGGTGCACACTTCTAGCGAGGAGGAGTACCTGCTAGCGCCGGATCACCACACCGGTGAGATCGCGCTTGCCCGTCGGCAAGCCTTCAATCAGCACCTCGCGAGTTGCGAGGCTGAGGAAGAGGCGTTGTGTCGGCGCGCTGGGAAATGGCCACGCACCAGGCCACTCGTGGTGCGCCGCAAGCGCTCTTGCGAGCGCCGTGGCTTTTAGTAGGGAGTATAATTTAGTTTTGTAAGGTGATCTCGTTAGTTTTGGGACGCAAATGATAAATCCCGAACGTTCGGGAATTATTAGCATCCTTAATTAAGTATGCAAGAGGGAAAGTTTGGAAACCTTGTGTATCCATACGCATTTTGTAAGTAGGTGCATACAACACAAAATTTAGTACTACACGTCTCTCTCTATATATGCTTGCAGACTGTGCTACTCCCTCCATCCAGGTGAATAAGTCATCTTTGGTTGTGCACCGTGACCAAGTAGGAGGGAAGACTTTATACACCTAGACGGAGGGAGTACTACTATTACTTATGTACGGGAAAATGCACATTTTAACATTACGATGCGGTTTTTGTAAAAGTAGAAAAACAGCACTAGTCAAGCTTGTCAAATGATTCAATGCAAAACAAATGAAAAAATGCTCGTTTGATTGTTTAATTTTAGCTTCCTTCTCTGTGGTTATTTCTCTGTCGTACTTTGTACGGAGTATCTCACTGGTCGGAAAGCCATGCAAATTCCCAAACCGCTTCCTACACCCTGTATCAATTTTTTTGCCTAACAAGTTGTGCCGTGCAATTGGAATTCCAACTTGAGTACTAGTACTACTAGTAGGAGTACCAGGGGCCAGTTCGTTTAGGCTTCTAGATTAGTAGTGTAATCCCTTTACTACTAGCTCCGTCCTGGTTTATTGTTTCCCATTGTAATCTGTGTCAAATTTTGATAATAAATTTAACTAATGAAATGTTTGTGATGTCACATGCACTAACATTTCATCAGTTAAATCTTTGGTCAAAATTTACCACAAATTACAATGGTGACGAATAAACCAGGACGAAGGTACTCCCTCCATTTTTGTATACAAGGCCACTATAAAAAATACATTTTGCATCTATACAAGGCCACCAACAGTAATCGAGACAAATATTAATGATGTTTCCTCGTACTAGTAACCCATGGCTTAATTACTAGCATGCATGTAGTAGATGATAATGACAAACTCATCTACTTCCTCTCTCACGGCCACTCAATTTCTTCTAATGTGCATGCACCCTATTAATTAACCCGGTAAACGAGAAAATAAATTGACTTGTAAAGCACACATTGATTTTTATCTTGGTACCTATAATTTGAGTTTGTGGCCTTGAATATAAAAATGAAGGGAGTACTAGTAGTAGTTTAGAAGCCCAAATAAATGAGTGAGGTGCCTTAATGTTACTCTCCATGTGACTAGTCTTATGGGAAAAGCTAGGAAGAGACAGCTTATTTTTTAAGCCGCCAAAAGAACTGGCCCTAGGAGTAGTAGATAGGGATCGAGTGTGCGAGATGAATCGGAGAAAGTAAATGCAGAGAGATGAAATGCAAAAAAGATGGAGGGATGTGATGGTTGCTTGTCCGTTTATTTTACCAGGCCACTTATTACTGGCAGTGGTTGGGTTTTGTGATATGAAGGCATTACTGCCGCGCCACGAGCGGGGTGAGACTCCCGTGCAGCGCCACTCTCTACACTTGTACTACATCGATCGTGGTTTATTAGTCCCCCATTGAATTTGACTGAAGATTTAACTGACAAAATGTTAGTGCATGTCAACAAAAACTATATCGTTGGATTCGTATTTGAACATAGTTTTGAATGATATAATTTTAGGTGACACGCATCAGCATTTATCATACTATATATAATGTTAGTTCAATTTTTGGTCATACTAATCTATAGTAGTAAGGTGCCCGTGCGTTGCACCAAAGAGTGAAATGCATTGATCGGGGAGTTGTTTATTTTGACAAAGGATGTGGGGGTCATCTCATGTGTAATGGGTATCGATAGGTTTCTTCGGATATTATTTCATCTCTAGAGCTCACAAACATCTGGGTGAAATAGATAAAAAGGTATCTTTTGCAAACAAAAGCGTTCAACTATTCAACCTGCATCCAAAACTTGTGAAGAAATAACACTTATTGTGCTTTGCAAGAAATGATCTTTAAGAATTAGTTTTTGAGTATCGATTGTTATACATGTTGGCTACAGATGACATGGCACTTTCTTATAGTCAACAGTTGGCTATACTATTAAGTAATATTAACCATGCCCTTATACACCTAGACGGAGGGATTAAATCAGGATGACTTGCAAGGGGGCGGAGCTCTTGACATCAGCAACAGTGACACCTTCACTGACTTTGGGAACACTAGTCTTGATGACATACCAGAGGCCGTTGTCAATGGCTTCAAGATGCATGCACATCTTATTCTTCCAGTAGGGGTAATCAGTGCCAATGAAGACGGGGCACATGATGGAGACCTTGATTATCCCTGCAGTCGACATAGCTAAAACTCCAGGTGGTTAAACCAAATCGCACAGAATAAGGGAACACCTTGCTCTGATACCAATTGAAAGTGATAGTTATCGACTAGGGGGTGAATAGGTGATTTTTATGGAAGTCTTCAAAACAGGCAATGTTTTCGAAGACAGACAATTAAAACAATACCTAAACAGGATATAGCGGAGGATAAACTACACTAGTCATGCAATAGTCAAAGTATAATACAGAGAAAGCATGAAGACAAGTAGCAGCTAGGTAGAACATATCAGAATAGGAAGACGTTATGAAGCCAAATATGCAATCAGAGAGAATGTCTTCACACAATGTATTCAACTAGAGCAGGAAAACAACGACTTCACGAAGCTAAACAGTAAGTAAGGGGTGAAGTCAACCAGTTTCTCGATGAAGATAAGGATTTGGTAGACCAGTTCCAGATGTTGTGACAACTGTACGTCTGGTTAGGGAGGGTGAGATTGAACTCAGAAGACCACGTCTTCACCTTATTCCACTTGAGCTAAGGTCACCTAGTCCTCGCCCAATCACTCAGGTAAGTCTTCAAGGTAGATTTCCAAACCTTCACAGACTTCGTTCACCGACGATCCACAATGACTCTTGGATGCTCAGAACGTGATGCCTAACCGACTGGAAGATCATAGTCTTCAAGTGTAATAAGTCTTCGGATCACGCGGAGCAGAAAGACTTCAGTGATGCCAAATACTCTTTGGGCTCTAAGTGTTTTGGGTTTTGTCCTCGCAAGGATTCTCTCTCAAAGGCTTTGAAGGTGGGTTGCTCTCAAATGACAAAAGTCGTGCACTAACTCTGAGAAGCCACCAAACTATGGTGGAGGGGGTGGCTATTTATAGCCAGGAGCAACCCGACATGATATGTCCGAGATGACTCTGGGTCAATGGACAACCGACACGTGTCCAACGGACAAATTTCAAACACATGCAGCAGCTTGACTTGGGGTACAAGCAAAGCTGACTCATCCAACTCAAGATAAAATTTTCTCTCATTTGTCTTTGCTCGAACATATAGGATTTTGGGTTGAGCATCATGTTAGTTTTCTAACTTTCCTGGACCCCACTTAACAGTTCGGTGGTTCCTATGACTCAGGAAAGAAGAAAATGAAACTGCGAAAAAACTATGTCTTGGCACTTCATTGTCTTTGATGAATGTCTTCACACATCATTATCTTCGACGCGAATGTCTTCATGAACCACCAATGTCTTCAATGTCTTCTTACATTTTAGGGGTCATCTTCGATGGGTAAACCGAATCAATAGGGACTTCTACCTGTGTTCTCCTGTGAACCTCACAAACACATTAGTCCCTCAACCAAGTTTGTCGTCAATACTCCAAAACCAACTAGGGGTGGCACTAGATGCACTTACAAACTCCTTCCTACTCCTTTATGTTGTGTGTCCTGGCCATCGAGCTACGGTTGATCTCATGCTAACCATCGTGCCGATGATCTTGTGCTATATATGGTGATGATGGTCATTTGTTCATCAAGGGTTGATGACCGAGTCCTTGTGATGTTCTAGTATTTGTGGTTGTTGTTGTAGTATTTGCCTAGGTTTATGTTAATGACTAATTGTTTTCTCATGGTCACCATTTGACTAGCTTGGCTTAGTGGGTCAAAGCTATTTTTTATGGTTATATTTCTGGTGATATCATTTGTACATGCTAGGGTTACTTGTTGTCTCTCCGACTTGTTGGACATGATGTAATTGAGCCATTGGTCCCATGGTTCGCTCAGTTTGGTTGCCTAGCTACTGTTGGTGTGTTGTGTGCTGGTATGTGCTCTACATGTCTATCTGTTGTTTAAGGTACACTAGAAGGATATTGTTTGTTTCTGTATGATTTGTGATGTACTACAATTGGTGATATGTTAAGAATAGACCTATACACATGCTTTGGCTGACCATGCACATGATTTGTCGTGTTTAATTTTATTGGACATGCAACTTGATATTTGGTTTGATATGACCATGATTCCTGAATTATTAATTTAGTATAGCACATGATCAACTATTAACATATAGATATAGGTGTAGTATCTTATATACTTTGTAGTTAATGATCCATGTATATAGTTTTAATTACAGGGTTATAGCAGGACTAGCTCTTCTTACTATAGATTTTCCTTTATTTGGGACATAAATTCAGAATTCTCATTGATTCATAGGGAAAAATCAGAGTCTTAACAATGAAAAGGACTAAGGGCATCTCCAAGTTGGACCCGCAAACCACCAGCATCCGTTCGGACCGCGGGAGCGATCCAACGTGGGTCTGTATCAGTCCGCGGGGCGGTCCAGACGCGATTTCTCCCACAAACCAGATACAAAAGTGGGGGAGGTTTGCGGGAGTCTTGACACGCAAAACGTACGAATCCGACACCTCGGCCCACCCAAAGCCCTTCCCGGACCCCGCTACTCCATCCTCCTCATTTTCTCTCCTTCCTTCTTTCTCTCTTGCCTTTGTTGCCGCTCCACCACCCCGGCCACCACGCCAACCCCTGCCAAAATCTGTGCCTCAGTCACCTCCGGCGCTCCAGCAGGGCTCCCCGCCGCTTCTTCTCCGTCTCCGTTCAACCCCTGCCCTCCGACCACCTGCCAGGTACCATCCTCTACTGGTATTCTCACCATGCCCAACAACTGTTCGATAAATCACCGGAGCTGAAAATAGTTGTCCCTTCTTCTTTCTAGCAATGGATTCCGATTTGGAGTACATATACGAGAAATATGTTGAGTTTTTTGATGGCTCACCGGACGAGGAGGAGTGTGATGCAGGCGGTCCTTGAATACGCGAAGCGTGCAGAGGAGCACATTATCAATTTCAATGCTCGATCAAGGGTCATCGAGTGCTCAACTGCAACAGGTCGTGCGGGCATTTGAGACTGATGGCCGACTACTTTGCCCCCGACGCACTATTCACTAACCATTTTGCCGGCGTTTTCGGATGCGCAAGACTATCTTCAGTCATTTGTACCATGGCGTCCGGTCCTACTTCATCCTGAAGAAGGACGTCGTGGGAATGATAGGCTTCTCTAGTTACTAGAGGTGAACGGTCGCATGTCAGATGCTTGCATATGGCACGGCCGCTGATTTGTGGGACGAGTGTTGGGGAACGTAGTAATTTCAAAAAAAAATCCTACGCACACGCAAGATCATGGTCATGCATAGCAACAAGAGGGGAGAGTGTCTTCCATGTACCCTCGTAGACAGAAAGCGGAAGCGTTAGAACAACGCGGTTGATGTAGTCGTACGTCTTCACGGCCCGACCGATCAAGCACCGAAAGCACGGCACCTCCGAGTTCTAGCACACGTTCAACTCGATGACGTCCCTCGAACTCCGATCCAGCCGAGTGTCGAGGGAGAGTTCTGTCAGCACGACGGCGTGGTGACAATGATGATGTTCTACTGTCGCAGGGCTTCGCCTAAGCACCGCTACAATATTATCGAGGAGGACTATGGTGGAGGGGGGCACCGCACACGGCTAAGAGATCAATGATCTGTTGTGGTGTCTAGAGGTGCCCCCCTGCCCCCGTATATAAAGGAGCAAGGGGGGAGGGGGCGTCCGGCCAGGGAGGAGTGCGCCAAGGGGAGTCCTACTCCCACCGGGTGGGAGTAGGACTCCCTCCTTCCTTGTTGGATTAGGAGAAGGGGGGAAAGAGGAGGGAGAGAGAGGATGGAAAGGGGCGCCGCCCCCCTCTCCTTGTCCTATTCGGACTAGGGGGCAGGGGCGCGCGGCCCTGCTCTGGCCTCCTCTCCTCTTCTCCACTAAGGCCCACTATGGCCCATTAA